>NC_056732.1:1214702584-1214868929 GCF_019279795.1 Protopterus annectens
ATAGTATCTGTACACTTATGCCTGTTGTTCTACTGTAGTTTAGCACACTAACAGTAGCAATGCCACAGTTGTGGCCACTGACAAACTGTGTCATATTCTTGCAGGTCCCTCTGATGTGACAGCAGGGCAGACGTTACATGCTGATGGGTGTGTTAACACTTTAAACTTGGTATTGAACTGTGCATGTCATAGGTGAGGTGTAGGCCATGTACACATAACACACCTACACATAATGCATGCTGTGCATGTTTGCTGTGAGAAGTGAAACATCTCAGTAATGTCAGTAGCTGCCTAAATCACATGCAATGCACAGAGCATCAGACACAAATGTGGCAACACTGTACTGCACATTGGATAGGCATTGTTGACACACATGTACACAACATAACACATTTGTCATATGCAGTACACCTCAACATGCTACACATAGTGTAACCAGACACCCGCTGCCAGGTCACACTTCAGTATCCCACATGTCATCCACACACCACACATAATATACCTGAGGGGTAGGGGCCTAGCATGGGGCTGTGCAACACTCCTCAACATGTAACACAGTCATGTTAGGCAATGCTCCCTATTTATTTATTTATTTATTTATTTATTTATTTATTTGCAGTTGGTTTACCAGGATAGTCCATTGGGCCAAAAGAACCCGTTTTCAATGGAGTCCTGGGGAGAAAAGCTCCAGTACAGACAAACAATGGGTACATACAAAATAACTACAATTAAAATTATACAGGTTGAGAGATAAAATATTTAAACATTAAGACATTTAAAACATATAAGCACACAGTTCAAAAACATTAAAAAGTATTTAAAGTATTACACTCTGATGAGGGAAAATAACAGGTAAATAAGTTGAGAACAGTAGGAGATATGTATTTGGAGAAGTTGTTCAGAAAAGAATATAAAATTGCATTGTAAAGTAAATATTCTGAGAGAACATAAGCTTTGATAGGAAGAGTTATGTATCATAAGTAGGAGGGGGGCAGGGTGGCAAAGGTTTATGAGGGGAGGGAGCAAGAACAATCCCATTGGGACCGTAGGTGTGTATGAAGAGATTTTTGTATGAAGAGATTTTTTGAACTGTATTTGGCACCTCACACACCCTTGTGCAACATGGCTGTATAATTGTGAACTTAGCCACTGCACTGCAGTTCAGGTACAGCATTCTAGGCGGTGGTCTAGCACAATTTAGTGGCCTTGAGTGACCACATGATGCATGATTATGATGGCTAATGGTACTACACCCCATACTGTTACAATGGCCATGTCCAGGATTGGTATCCCATCACGTATACATGCATCACTCATCCTGTGTGTGTACATAGCATGCATGTGCTTCACCTGTGTCTACAATTATCTGCTACAGACACAGACACTGCAATCAGACATGGAAATCCATTTGACACACAGATAACACATGCAGCCATGGTATGTATACCTGTGTGTGATGGTGCACAGGACATTTCAGAGCTTATAATACTTGCACAGAAATGTCATGTCCTTGTACACACTGTGTTCCAGGGTGTAGGCAATCACTGAACATGTACACACATGCACCCCAGCCAAGTACACTGTCATTAACTATGGCTGTCTACCTTCACACTGCATGGACTTGATCAACACTTATTCTGCATGCTGACACATGTGACGCAACTGTTTGCCTTGTGATACTGTCACCCACCTTCAACCAGTATTGAGTATGATTTGGATTTCTGTTGTGTGTGTGTATCTGCTGTAGTGAGGAGTGTGCATGTGTTCCTGTGTGCATGTGTTCCTGTGTTCCTGTGTGCATGTGTTCCTGTGTTCCTGTGTGCATGTGTGCATGTGTTCATGTGTGCATGTGTTCATGTGTGCATGTGTGCATGTGTTCATGTGTGCATGTGTTCATGTGTTCATGTGTGCATGTCTTCATGTGCGCATGTGTGCATGTGTTCATGTGTGCATGTGTGCATGTGTGCATGTGCAGACCATAACGTGTGTTTCCTGCCTTCCTCACACAGGTGCTGAGGTAGGGGTTGGCGAAAGCAGCAGGCGACCTGAAGCCACTGCCACGGATAGTGGTGATGATGACACATGTATTTTGGCACAGGGAGATTTGACAGAGTTTGTCATTGGTCTGCCAATCGACAGTACACAGTGTTCAACCCCATCTATGTGCACACTCATACTGCCATTACATCCCTCACCACCAATGGCCATAGGGGAGGGACAGCATACAGTTGGCATTGACCAGGAGATTGTGGTACCTATGGCACTTGCATCCCCTCACAGCAGCCATAGCCATAGACCCAGAATGGCACCACATAGGCAGAGCTCTAGGGGTTCTCGGGGGAGCACCACTGGATGTATTGCCCCTGGCAGGCGTGCCCTCACAGATCTTATGATGACCACTATGTTCTGGGCTGTAATGCAGGCTCAGGCATGTATGGAATGGTACACCAGGCAGGGACTTAGGGCACAGAGGGCACATTACACTGCTATCAATGACAGCATCCGTGACCTTGCCAGTGCCATCTGGAAGTACACCGAGGTCATTGATAGACATTGGGGGGAGACAATAGATGCCCTTCACAACATGTCTTCCTCGAGTCAGGACAGTGTGGGATGGTTGTGACATTAACGTGGACGCATGTCAGCAACAGCAACAGCTGGCAGTAGTCGCGGATGGCCCACAGTTCACAGCCGCTCCCGTAGTGGCAGTACCAGCCCCAGCAATGCTGGGGCTGGCCTGTCCATTGTCTGCCCCAGTAGACCACATGCACATGGCTCTGGCCAGTCCCAGCAGGGACATGGGTCCAGTCATCATACCACTGCCTCTGATGACAGTACCCAGTCAGGGTTGGTACCCGATACTGTCCGTAGCACCCCTGCCAGGCACAGGTACTGTGTCTGTGGCCGGAGACAGTGATATGTACAGCCAAGCAGGTACAGTCTGTGGCTGTCCCACAAACCACTATATATGGCAGCAACATGGTGGAGCTGTGTGCATGCAGACACACACACATTAACCAAACAACTAGGGCTCACACATACACACACACATTAAATCAACATTGGCCCATGCTGTACTGTTGTCCCTCACACACACACACACACACACACAGACACACACACACACACACACACACACACACACACACACACACACACACACAGACATGTCGATTGGATGGGTCAGTGTCAGGCCTGGCAAACAACAAAACGCCCTGTGCATATGATGATACCTGTGCCGCTTCCTGTCATCTGCATTATCGAAGGAGGGACAGGTTAACATGGTGCTGATGCACAGGGTGACACTATAGCAGTGTAGCAATGATAGCAAGTTGTCAACAAGGAAGTGTAACTACGTCATTGTAGGTATATCTGAGCAGACATTATGCATCAAAGCTCTGTTTGTCAATGTAGCATTGTTTACACCACTGCTAGGTCTGAGTATGTATTATCCACCCATGTGCCACTTGGCTGATGTGTGATTTGTTGCCAGCATGTGTTAATGAGTGGACAGTACGTGTGTGATGTGTGCAGTATAGATTAGCAAGTGTAAATCTGTGAACATGGTGGGTGCACACTGTCTGGATGTACGTGCATAGTGGACACATGGGACGTGTGGCATACCCTGTTGTACACATTGTTAACATCTCATTTCATATTTTAATGGCTAGTATGCATTCTACTACAGTTATGTAATAACATGGGTAGACGTGTGTATGACATGGGTTGACACTATGCTGCGGGTGATACCGTTAATATCAATCAATGATTTGCGGTCTGGTAGTATACACAACCTCAACAGCATGACTATAAGCAATCATTGGATGATGTCCTGACAAATGGCACACAGTAGTAGGGAACCCAGTATCAATTGGATCCTTCCGGTGCTACACTATAACAGTAACCAGTGGTGATGACCGCCACCCATTACTGTGACCACACCTGTGTGTCATATAGCCCCCTTAGGTACATGCAGACACACTAGGCATGTGTCCATCCAAATATGAGAATGCATGGCTTGGCCTACAATGCATTCCCTGGATGGGATGCATATCCTACACAAGGGTATCATACAGACAGATACCTGTTGTGTGATACATGCTGTATAGCAGTATGCCGACTGTGGCATAGTCATCCTCATGTACTAAACATACTATCCCATCAGTACAACACAGGTGAATCTACTGTGAATCTACTAGCACACCATGGAGTCAAAGACTAAGAAGCGGTAGTAACAACCGCATGGGTGGTAATTCTAATAATACAAACCAGAAGTTTTCTTTTTTAAATGCGAGACCGAAAAACAAGAACTCTTACCAACAAAGATTTACACCGAGGTGGGGGAACAACAAGTAGGCTCAGATTTTGACAGTGATGTGTTATGTTCTAATGAAGTGACTTTGGGTGATTGCTCTCCTTATGACACTCATTTGGATTCTTCTAGAATTAATTGTATTGACATTGAGTTACCGCACAATAATACTTTAGGATCAGCTACAATTTTAGTGATGTTAAATTTGATAGTGATATGCTTTCATTACTGTCTAAAGGGCTTAGTTTTGTACCAACTAAACCTATTAATATTGTCAACGCTATACTGGACGTTAAACTACTTGTCAGGAAGTTAAATTTTAAAATATTAGTAGGAGACCATCCAGACATGGTTAGTTCAAACCAATTGTATGTCTCTAGTACATTTAACCCTCCATTACACCCGGTTATGGAATCCTTTGAAAGGTGTTGCGAACTTGATTTGAGACACTTGGTTACAAAAAGATTTCATAACTATGGGCCGGACAATATTTCTAAGATAGAAGTAGAGTCTATTCAATTTCTTAGAACTCAAAACCTACGCTTTTGTAAACCTGACAAGGGGGGAGGTTTGGTGGTTTTTACCACTAGTGACTACGAGAAACGTATGTATGAAGTATTGAACTCTGACAGATATGACCACAGCTCAAAATCAGAGGTTAATAGTGCTTATAAGTTAATAAGGGATAGTATTGAGGATTTATTTATTGAGAGTAGATTCAATTCGAAGACGCATGCTTATTTGACTACATCTTATCCTAAATATGCATGCGTTCTTGGTATCCCAAAAATACATAAAAGTATTCATAATCCTCCTCTAAGACTATTGGTTGACAGTAGAGGATCTCCCACATATACTTGTGCAAAGGTAATTGATGCCATACTTTAAAAAATATGTACGTATGGAACAACAGATCTGCAAGGAATCATGGTCATTTTTGAACACAATCAGCACTATTGTGTTCAATAATGAGACTAATTTTATAACAATAGATGTGAAGGACTTGTATAGCAGCATGCCACAAGACATTGCTTTAGAATGGGTCACTTACATGATAAGAAAACATAATGCATCAGATAGAGAAGTTTATTTAGTGACACTATTAGGGGATCTTGTTTTGTCTTATTACTTTTTTACTTTTGGAGATGAGTTTTACAAACAAAAAGTAGTGGTTGCTATGGGATCCCCATGTGGCGGTAGCATAGCCAATTTGGTTATGGCCTATTGGGAATCCCATTATGTTTTTTCACAGCAAATCCCTTACTATGAACAATTTCTATTATATACCAGATTCCTTGACGACATCTTCATTCTTGTCAACATAAGCGAGTGTGAAGCTGACATGATGGTACAGTACTTTAACCAAAGTACTGTTTTTTTTAGAATTCACACATACATTCTCTACTGAGAATATTGCTTATTTGGATGTGTGGTTGAGTAAAGATCTAACACTTAACTGTTATACTGCTAAAATCCACCGTAAAAAGACATATTCCAATACCTTCTTGCACTTTACCAGCTGTCACCCATTTTTTTCAAAAAAGATCTGTTGTTAAGGGCCAGCTGGTTCGTGCTGCAAGAATGGTTACATTGGATGATGACTTTAATGATGAATGTCTGAATTTGAGGAATATGTTTATGGCACGGGGATACCCAGGTGAACTTTTGGATAAGCTCATACAGGAAATTGTTGATAAAAGGCGTCACCAAGTTTATCCACCATTATTGCCAGTTGTCACTGACAATGTTAGGAACTTCTCTATTGGTGTCAATGTCAGTATTTTGACTGACAAGTCCAGTGTTTTTGAGTTTCCCCATGACTTGAGTCAACATTCTGGTGCTTATTGTGATGGGATTGAAAGATTGGACGTACCTGTGGTCAGTGAAACATCTTTTAAGGTACCAGCTGATGATACAGCAAAATCCACTTTCATCACTACTTTTAGTCAGGATAGTGGTTTATGTATAGACATTATACTTAAGAACTGGGAATTGTTTAAACTTTACCCGTGTATTTACAACAAAGTGGGCTGTCAACCCAGGGTTGTTTACAAGAAGGGTAGGAATATGAAGAGTATCTTGGAATTTAAGGAAATGCGACCAGTCCTTAATGTTGGAATGCATAAATGTCAGAACTGCAGCTATTGTAAATATATCGAGGAGGGTACACACTTTTGTATTAATAACTATACATACAAAATAGGTTTCAAATTAAATTGTAACTCTTCTTTTGTAATTTATTTAGCTAGATGTAAACAATGTCCGGCCTTCTATATCGGGAAAACCGTAAGAAGGCTGAGAGATCGTATATACGAGCATACATATGCTATTAAGAACTTGAAGACAGAAAATGCTCTAGCTAAACACATTCTAACCACAGTTTTAAATTTACTGCAATAGATCATATTTTGATAAATCAGAGGGGTGGCCCTAGACCTTTACAACTAGAGGAAGCTGAGTTATTGTGGCAGGTAAGACTGCATGCTTACTGCCACCCTGGTATAAATGATGTTTGTTCAATCTCTAGCCTTTTAAAATTGAAAAGTCTTAAGAGATGCTAATACACATTATAACATCCTTATATTTGTTTTAGTATTAATGCCAATGAAAGCAATGCTCATGTGTATGACTTTTATACTGTTGTTTATGGTACTTGTTCTTTAACATCAGTAATTGATTAATGAATTAAAGCAGGCTTGGTTTTAGATAATTAGACAACTGTATAAATGTGAATGACTACTGTTATTATGTGATTTCCTCTGAAGAAGTCAGGCATTTGGCTTGACGAAAAGCGCTTAAGTTACTTTTTATTGAGTAAACAGTTTTATTTATTACTTGCTGTATCGCTGTTTTACGTCTTTTATCTGTTATTAGTTTATTTGCCGTTTGTTTTACACAGTAGTAGGGAACCCAGTATCAATTGGATCCTTCTGGTGCTACACTATAACAGTAACCAGTGGTGATGACCGCCACCCATTACTGTGACCACACCTGTGTGTCATATAGCCCCCTTAGGTACATGCAGACACACTAGGCATGTGTCCATCCAAATTTGAGAATGCATGGCTTGGCCTACAATGCATTCCCTGGATGGGACGCATATCCTACACAAGGGTATCATACAGACAGATACCTGTTGTGTGATACATGCTGTATAGCAGTATGCCGACTGTGGCATAGTCATCCTCATGTACTAAACATACTATCCCATCAGTACAACACAGGTGGTAGCCCTCAACATGTATGTTGGGTACCATTGTGTACATACAGACCCATGTTATGTCATGTGTCCCTTGGTTTCCACATATCCATTTGTTCTGTAATATCCATAGGTATTGTGGAGTCCCAAGGTGTATCACATAAGACATTAGAGGCCTGAATGCATATCCACAAGGCAGTGTTACACCTATATAGACTGTCCATTCTTGGCAGACTTTTTTGTGTATGTCTGACATATACCCCAGGCATATACCCTCACTCACACTACTCTTAAGTAACTGTCATGGGTGTGTGTGCCACAGATGACGTTGGCCACAGAACATGACAGTGGACGGCCGTGTCACATACATACATATGTGACCTACGATCTGAGAAAGAGCGGAACAACCTGTCAATAGAAATAAATGTATTCATGTAGCATGCAGGCTTCACACCTATGTACTGATTGAGGGGACATGTACACATATATATTTGCCACGCAGATACCTGATGTCTGTAATGCACTTACTGTTATCATCATACTATGTCATACCATAGTAAAAGCAAAACCCACACCGCGTTGACCAACAGTGACACAGACACAGTCAGCATTTACAAGATTCAAACCCCTACCTAACTATGTTATGATACTTGAGGAAGACACATTAACACAGCACGCTATTTGCTTTACTGGCTGGCTTTCCTTCTTCTGCAGTATTTGTAGGATGGTGACATCATCAGACTTTCCAAAGAGGAATGTACCTCCTTTACTGTGTTTTCCCAGTCTCCAAAAATGGAACACCTCTCAAAAGAAACTACACACACACGCACACACAGTATGGAGATTCAAACCCTTACCTAACTATGTTATGATACTGAAAAGAGACACTTTAACATGGCGCGCTATTTGCTTTACTGGTTGGTTTCTCTTCTCCTGCTGTATTTGTAGGATGGTGACATCATCAGACTTTCCAAAGAGGAATGTACCTCTTTCAGTGTGTTTTCACAGTCTCCTAAAAGGGCACTCCTTTTAAAGACAATTGCACACATACACTCACTGTTTGCAGGATTCAATCCCCTACCTAACTATGTTATGATACTGGAGAGATTCAAACCCCTATCAAACTATGCTATGATACTAGAAAGAGACGCACTGACACTAACATGGCACGCTATTTGCTTTACTGGCTGGCTTCTCTTCTCCTGCTGTATTTGTAGGATGGTGACATCATCAGACTTTCCAAAGAGGAATGTACCTCTTTTAGTGTGTTTTCACAGTCTCCAAGAAGAGCAATCCTTTCAACGACAGTTGCACACATACATACACACTCACTGTTTGCAGGATTCAAACCCCTGTCTAATTATGTTATGATACTAGAAAGAGACACACTAACACAGCGCGCTATTGGCTTTACTGGCTGGTTTCCCTTCTCCTGCTGTATTTGTAGGAGGGTGACATCATCAGACTTTCCAAAGAGGAATGTACCTCTTTTAGTGTGTTTTCACAGTCTCCAAAAAGGGCACTACTTTTAAAGACAGTTGCACACATACACTCACACAGTTTGCAGGATACAAACCCCTACCTAACTATGTTATGATACTGGAAAGAAACGCATTAACACTGTGCGCTATTAGCTTTATTGGCTGGTTTCACTTCTACTGCTGTATTTATAGGATGGTGACATCATCGGACTGGACATGGTGATGTGTGTACACTTTGTTTTATGCCATTCCAGGAATGGTCCATGTGGGTCAGCAGGTGTCAACAGCTTGAACATGACCTCAGTATCCTTACCTTGTGTGATCTATCTGTGGACACATTGACATTCCATCATATGTCAACACATATTTATGCACAGCTTCTTGATTTTGTGGATACTACATGTGTCTGGGATGTTGATAAAGGGCTATTCAAACTCTATGTGACACATGTGTAGATGTGTTCATTGATGTATGTCCTGGGTGGCTGCCTTGCAAACAGTCTAGCATGTCTGGGAACCATGATCCGCACATGAACATACCACAGTTGGTAGGGTTGTGTGTGTGTCAGCTTCCAATAGCTCTGTTTATGAATGCAACCATGATAGACTCCATGACCTTGCAGATCAGACCTCATAGGCATACTGGACTTGACTTCCCATGGTGTGTTGTGCACCAACACTTGTAGGGAGTGCCATATGTAGCTGTGACACATTCAACGGTTCCATATCCTGTATAGGTGGTGCGGCTCAGCTGACTGTTCAGGTGCATTATCTGTTTGTTCTGTAGTTTGTACATGACATGTATTGGGAATCAATGTATCACACCTGCTGCCATGCTTTTGGCAGTGGGGGTAGCTGCTCATCCCATTCTACATGTGATATCTCCTGGTATGATGATGTGGACTATTGTCAGTGGGGGATGGGTATGTACATATGGGCCTGTCTGTCATGATGTTGGCATTGACACTCAGGTACAGTTGGCCCTGACTCAGGACATATATGGGTGTACATTGATATTTATGACATAGCTGAAGGAGTTGTCATGATTCAATCTGGACTCCTTCTCAGCTCTTGTTTACAAAACACTAACGAAGATGAGCACTAATCCCTGCTATACTCTTTTACACACTTAACACCCTACTGATCCTTTGTGATTAGGCTACACAGTACATCATGATAATATCCTGGCATGTCCAGGAGTCTGTTTTGTGTGTACTCTTCAGTCCAGCTGGTGGATATTGTGATACTGACACAATGCCACATCTGCCTCATGTACACAGACAACCCTCTCCTCCTCCTGACAAACTCAGATATATGTGTGAGATGCACCTATATAGACATACAGGGTGCTGAACTCTCTCGACCCATGACTGGCACAGTCTATCAGGTGGTGAAGGTAACCACACACACCACATATCACTCTTACATATCCTCTAGCAACAGCACTCAAACCACATTAGCACACATTGACATACTCGGATGCTGTCAATGTACTCTACCTAAGCAGCAGAGACCTCCAAAGCAGACACACACACACCTGCTACCCCACTACAATACCCACATATCACAAAGTTCGCAATGGCAGTGTGCCACACAGTCACTGCCCTTCGGGCTAAACAACACACCTAATACACTTGTAATAGGTGACACTTATGTTCAGACACACTGATGTACCACTAACCAGCCCTGACAAGGGAATAGTCACTTTGGGCTGTCTGTTGGTTGCCAGGATCTGCCGCATAACACAGGCAGTCAGGTCACTCCAAAGCAAGTACAAGACTGGCACCATCATTGTCAATGCTGGTGTGTGTAACCTCAGACGTTACTCCCTGGACCACATGACATGATACATGGAGGTACACTCCGATCATGTAGCCCTTGCCAGTATGACCCTGACCTTGTCTACCATCATACACCCACCAATTATAATGTCACAGTATACAGATACACATATCACATTTAACAGTTGGCTAACAAATTTGTTTCATTCATAGGGGATACAGTGTCTGTCAGCGTATGGTGACATGCTCAACATGCCACGTAGCTTCGCTATGGACAGCTTGCACCTGTCACCCTTGGACTTTGGTATGCTGGCTAAGGCTCTTGCTACCACCAGAGTGCCTTTTTTAAGCAGGGCTCAGAAGACAAACCCACCTCCATAGACATTACAGGTTAAATGAAACTAAGGGTAATGCTGCTCAACAACAGTTGTGTTAACCTCATATTGTGGCCACTCAGGACTCTCCTCAGTATGGAGGAGAGCAATATCAGTTCACTGACAGACACCTGGTTCAGGCTTGTTTACGCACACCAGCACTACCAGGTTATGTTTCATACTATGCTGTCTGACAACAAGACTTGGAACAGACAACACATCTAGGGGGAGTATCCATATGCATCACAGATACACAGACTTCCATGTTAGTAGCACTGCACAAAGCATCACAGAGTATACATATACAACTACCATTGTGCAGTGCTGCCTTTCAGTTTGTTGCCTGCTACAGAACACACTCCCAAACTCAGGAATCACACTCGGCTTTTGTGGGAATTATGGAGAATATGAAGGTCTCCACAGACATCATTATATTGTGTGACTTCATATACACACATATTGACTGGGAATACTACTCAAGCCCCAACAACCTCACCCAACAGTCACTAGAATTTGTGGACTCATATGCTTTGGCACAACCAGTCAGCACAGCCTCAAGGGGGTATACATATTGGACCTGCTCATCACCAACATGGGCACTCTATGTTCCACACCAGCAATATACCCCTCATTGGTAAGGCCAGAACATACATGTATCTCACAGGACATACATATACCCTCCACACACCCATCATGGGTAATCTTGGTGAACTTCTCATGAGCCAACATGTCACTTCACCAAAGCAAGGTGGTATCCTTCAGAGATCTTGAGACAGTGGCATATACGGCTCACACTGCTGCATCCTTTACATACACATTCTATGGACACCTAGTGGACTGCATGGATTGTGCTATCCCAAATAACAACAAGACCCACTACTACAATGGCAGGGGACCTGTCTGGTAGGCCCCAGCCATTAATAAGCTGTACAATGTCAGGAGGCCACTACTACATGATAGTGCACAATCCCAGACTGGGAAGGCA
This sequence comes from Protopterus annectens, assembly GCF_019279795.1. Classification (NCBI taxonomy): domain Eukaryota; kingdom Metazoa; phylum Chordata; order Ceratodontiformes; family Protopteridae; genus Protopterus; species Protopterus annectens. Next base: position 1,214,714,716 of record NC_056732.1, read on the forward strand.
TCTGTGATCTGTACTAGTAGACAACTACAATCACTCATGGACTTTTCTAAGGGCCGCTTCTACCAGACAATTGCACCTGACACGTAGGACTATCACATGGCCTTCTTCAGTTATGTCAGGAACCTGGTGGACACTCACTGATATGCTGTGAGTTACTGCATACTGACTAAACCTACCCTGAACCCACTGGCATTGCCTACATCCTGGCAAACAGGTTCAGTACAGATGTCTCCCACCCATCCCCCCTAAGGCGCAACTATCCATCCCAACAGAGTATAACCTCCCTGACATCACACAGTAACAAGTGAGTGCTGCCCTCCCCACAGTGTACATCACAGTATCAACGTGACCAGATGGTGTCCCAGCCTGCATCATACACGAGCATCATGACAAATGCAACCCTCTCATTACATCACTGTTCAGTATTGGAGTTACCACAGGATATATACCCAAGGAATGGCGTACTGTGACAGTGATCCCTCTCCACAGAGTTGGTGCCACAATGGACCACAGACAATATTGCCCTATAAACCTATGTAGCCTGTTCTGCAAAGCTATGGAGCATATTGTCATAGGATTCCTACACATAGACATCGGGAACCTAAAGACACTGTGTCCTACTCATTTCAGCATTGTTGTGGGCAGATCTTGCCTCTTGAACCTGTAGGTATTCTTTAAATGGCTAACAGATCCATCAACATAGGGGCAGCTGTCCAAACAGCCTACCTGAACCTTGCAAAACCATTCAACACAATAATCCACTGGGCCATTAAGCATAGGTTCACCAGCGTCAATTTTGACACATATCTCACACAATGGATTGATACCTACATCAGGGATAGCACCCACATGGTCAAAATTGCAGGTGCCATGTCTAACTATACACCAGTTACACATGGCATCCCACTCAGCTTGGTCCTGGGATCTGTTTTGTTCAGTATATATTTGTCTTACGTACAGGCTATCACAGGGGGAATATGGCTGAACATGTTTGCACTTGACTGAAAACTGGGTGCCATGATCAACTCTCTAGCTGCCACATGCATACTCAATTATGTTCTCACAGAGATGGATGACTGGTGCCTGAGCCATGGCCTACAGCTAAATGCCATTAGTTGCATAGTCATCCCCTTTGGGAGTAACAACATGCCCACACATTACCACATAGGTAGTATTCCATTACATACGGTAGGAGTTGTTAGGGTACATCACTTGTTCGTACTGTCGCCTTTAACATTCACGTTGCCAAAGTGGTTGGACACACCTTCTGTGTGTATCACCTTATCCCATATGGTTTCACATATTGATCGAGTGAGGTCATTGTGCCCCTATACTCATCACATCCATGCTTGGTTACAATGCCACATTTGAGGTGTACCTTACCTGACACCTGCAGCAACTGTACTGGCCATGGACGGTCCTCACCAAGCAGATCTAGGGACTCACACAGATGCCCTGTAGACTTCAGATGCAGTAACTCCAGCTCTACTCAGTCGCTTATCACCTACTCAGATATGATGTGTGCCTGTTGTTTACAGCTATACCCAAACCAGAATTACTGGACATGCTCCACCTCAGAATATCCAACTCCCTTGGAGCTACACACTGCAGGGACGTATACCTCAGCACAGATGTTAATAGGAAATTGTGGAGGGACAGATTCTTATCCCAGAGGCTCCACTCACTGCAGAATGTAATCCCATTTTCACATAGGCAGAGCCACCCACTGACCACCTACTGGAGCCATCTTGACAACTGTATGGGTGATTGTATATTTACCCCTGGGATATCTTCTGTGTCCCTGCTAGACAGAGACACACAAGCATACATGTACATGGGCTATCTTGTGTGACCTACTATTCACGCACACAGTGTAGTAATCTAACAGGGTTGCGAATGCCAAACACACTCTGGCTAGGCTTGTACATGCCCTAGGGCAGATAGCCTAATATCGACCTCTGAACCTATGCTAATGTTCAAGCTGCACATTGTTTATTGCTGATACTGTTCGCAGGTTTTTATCATCTTTGCTTTACCAGTTTCCATGAAGAACTTCAGTATCTGCAGAACATATTTGATTATGACAGGGTTCCACTATATTATAGATGCGTCTGTTGTCATATAACTGTGTGCACAGGGCGGATTGCTGTATAGTGACAGGTTCCTGGGTTAACACATGCAACTGACAGATATGCGTGGTCCACTGCTGTACTCAGACATGGCCTAATTGTGTGAGCATGCCCAGTTCTGACATTCCATGTTTTGTTGCCTGACATTTGTCTAATTTATTCAAATGTGTGAGCATGCCCAGTGTAACCCTTCAGTATGTTGCTATCTAAAGTCCACTACATTTGCTGATGTGTGCGAACACGACCAATATTAACATTTATACTGTGTGTGTTGGAAGTCAGGTTCTGTTCTCACTGCAGGACTCACCTTTGTGTCATAACTCAACAAGGATTATCCTGTGCCTGCAGGGTTTCCGTGGAATACTTTGCATAGACTTATCAACATTCCATCATACAGGTGGACCACTGCAATACTGTTATGGATTAGTGGTTCAGTACTTTGGCTATAGTGCACAGTATTCTGGGTTCAAAACTCATCACTGCTTTATATTTTCATACTGAGCAGACCAGACTACTTAAGGGCCTGTTAAGCAAATATGAGCATGTTGGCTTTTGTTCAGCTATGCCTTACTTAGACCAGGCTTGTCCGACATTGCTCAATATTCACCAACATTGCTGGACGCTGCCCAATATTACTGAACATTGACCACAGTTGTGCTAGTTGGTGTGTGTGATTTTGTTTGCATATACTACATGGTGGTAATTGCTATTTAGCACTGCTTTATATTGCTTAACAAATGGCATTCATGCCTTAGGTGGTGCTGCAGGGCTGCCTATGTTGGATGCACATACTACACTCCCTGCACATGTTTGGAAGCAGGTAGTGTCAACTTAGCCATCCCTTTTACTTTATGTGCGAGTCAGAGAGGGGTATCATTTCCAGAGTTCCTACTGAGCCAGTGTAAGTGCTATGAGTTGCCTCTTTGCCAAGGCCAAAGCATACTGGGCATGCCTCCTTTTGCCTACTGGGGCAGGCTCAGGTTGTTCCTCCTCCAAGTCACACTCTGCCTGTAATGGCCTTGGCAATGGTGGGGGGCTGTTTGGCCCAGGCCTATGCTGGTCCTGCTGCAGCTGTTTTCGCAGCATCATATTATGTAGCATAGCACATACCATGACAATTTGGGTAGATGTAGTAGGTGAGTACTGCAATGCTCCACCAGATGTGTCCAGGCACCAGAACCGTGACTTGAGCAGCCCAAACACACGCTCTATTACATTACGTGTTTGTGCGTGTGCTTCATTATGGCGTTCCTGTTCAGATGTGTGTACATTTCTGATGGGTGTCATCAGCCACGGCTCCAGTGCATAGCCAGCATCCCCCACTAGGTGACCATGTGGGATGTCCCCATTGGCAAATGTCTGGTACAGCTGCGTCAGATGCCAGATATGGGAATCATGGTAGCTTCCAGGGCAGCCTGCACACACATTCAGTATTATGCCCTGGGCATCACACATGACCTGGCAGTTGATGGAGGGGAAGCCCTTGCGGTTGAAGTATACCCTACCCCGCTCACCGGCTGGTGTTTTGATGCATATGTGCATGCAGTCTATTGCACCCACTACCTCAGGGTATTCTGCTATTTGCTGGAAGAGATGCATATTGCTGGCCAATACCTCACGGGAATTGGGGAAATATACATGATCACCGACATGTGCTGACATGGCATCCAGGAACTGGTGTAGTACCCTGGATGCTGATGCCTGTGATATCCCCATCATATCACCAGTTGGTCTCTGGAAGGTACCTGTTGCTAATATTCTTAGGCCAACACATACCTTGGTTTCCACTGGGATCGGTTCCCCTCTGTTGGTTCTGTGTGTGAGGCATGGCCTGCACAGCTCAACAATTTGCTGCAGGAGGTCTCTGTCCACTCTATAGTGCTCCACTATCTCCAGCTCATGAAGTCCCTGGTAGGTTACCCTGGGCATGTACACTCTTCTCCATATCCTCACTGTGGGTTGTCCAGCAGCATTTCCATTGTCACCACCCGCAGCATGTTGCATATGTCAGCTTATAACAGCAATGGCAGCCCCTAACATTTCTTTGTCTCAGTAAAGCTTTTTCAGTTTTCACTTCTATTAGCTTACTGCAGTGTCTGTTGTGAGAAACATAATGGACTGTTGTTGGCAGAGTTTTAAGTGCTAGGCTGGGCTGGGCTAGTGTACTGCCTGTGTAATTGCCTGATTCTAATTGTTTTCACCTGCTAGCTCTGCTAGTACTCCGTGGTAGCTTCCTACTATTTGTTGTGCTTCCTTTTTCCTTTCTGTTACCTCAGGGAGGAGCGCCGCGCACACAAGCGCAAACACGCACACAGCAGCTAACACACGCGCACACATGCTTACACAGACTAAAACTTGCTTATTTGGGTTAAAACGCATGCACACCAGTGCAAACGTGCTTACAACTCTTTAAACAGCCTTATAAATGCTTACTCCAGCTTAAATGCGTGCACTCACCCTTACACGCGCGCACTCTGTCTTACTCAGGTTTACAGGCGCGCACACACGCGCATAACCACTCAGCAAGAAACTTTGATGTTATCCACGGCATACACCTTCCATTTCTTGGCTTTCCCTAGCCTACCTGTTGACACACCTCTTTCCATGATGTCTAAATGACAGCAGACACATGCCACTCTGCTCCAATGAGCTTAACTTCTTTCATACATACCCCCCTCGTGATGTCACCTATCTTCTACTCTGTCACTCCCATATCCTACTCCTACACTCCACTGACTGTGTTCATTTGCTATGTAAACTAGAGATTCACTATCCTAACACTCATTTACATAGGATTGTCTACTAATGCTTGGTTACATGTCTTAGACTGTGATTCCCCCCTTAGCAACCTCTACTCGGTGGCCATCTTGTCTTCAGCCTGCCATTCCCTTGCATTGTACGTTACCACTTTCAATAAAATCCACATTTGTGGTTTTAATTTGTAGTATTCTGTGTTTTAGAGTGCAGCCCGTTTGTGTAGCGCTGCGCTACGCTTTAACATTGGAAATCAGCAAAAAAAAAATACAATTATTTTTATTTTAATTTTGCATCAGGGAACATTTCCAATGGCCATATATTTGGCCATTGGCATGCTTCCTGCACTGGATGCAACCTTTATTTGGAGCTGTCATGTCTCCGTTTTACTATTTGCAGAATGGTACTCAGTTGTCAACTGAGTACATTTCTACAAATAACACTGCTCTTACTCGGACAGGTTTGGGTTTCCTGAATCGCAAATCCACCTCATTTGCATGCCTTTTGCCTGCAATTGAGGTGATTTGCATGTCCCAGCCCTTAGGAGCTCTCTTACACGCCCCTACAAGCTGTTCCTGGATCGCTCGTCGGACATGATGGCCGCATGGAGTCTTGCTCTACTCTTAGACTCCATGCAAGCCATCGTGAATCCGGCCCAATGTCTTTGTATAATGGTATATTGCTGTTCTTCCATCGGTTGTGGTATACGGATTCTGCTTTTTGATGTACTGTGCATGCATATGGAACTATGGAACTTGCGTTCCTACACATACCCAGTACATCAAGGCTTTGAAACGGAAGCAACGGAGAAAAAAGTCTCCGTTGCTCCGTTTTCTCTTTTTTTTTATTGTACAAAAAAAATAAAGATTTGGGGGCAGTTTATACCAATGGAAAAAAGTCTGGGCAACCGGACCTTTTTATTTTATTTTTATTTATTTATTTTTCATTTGTTGACCGGGATAGTCCAACTGGATTCCTGTCCATTTTCAGCAGAGGCCCAGGGAGAAAAGCTGCAAGGGAAAGCAGATACAGCATTACATAATACCAGCATTACATATCACAGACTATTTACAGAGATTACATAAGTAAGCAAGTTAAACAAGTTCCACAGGTTAGAGTTAATCCTGACCGCAAGTCAGGATTAAATTAAATTACACAGTAAACTGGTTAACAGATTTTTACACATTCTAGAGAGAGTTAGCCAGGCTTGATACATTGACATAGCCAGTTAAGTGACAAATGTTGTTTGAGTCTAGTTTTAAATTGACCTAAGATGGAAAGTAAGGTAATATCAGCTGGAAGAGAGTTCCAGGATCTACATACAGAGTTTGCAAAGAGAGAGTCACCAGCTGTGTTATTAATTTTGCTAGTCTGAATTAGTAGTTTGTTAGAGGATCAAAGTGGTCTAGGATTGTTATAGGGGGTGATAATATTTTTAAGTGCAGGAGTATTGTCCGGATTATAGAGGATTTTATAGGCCATAATCAGTTGGTTATACTGGATTAGGCTAGGTAGTTCAAGCCACCCAAGCTGATTTAGATTGATGCAATGATGTGTTCTAAAAGGCAGCCCAGTGGCAAACCTGGCAATGTGGTTGTAGCAAATTGAGAGTTTGTTAAGGACAGTCTTGTTTAAATTTGAGAGTAGAGGGGATGCATACAGAAGGGTTGAAAGAAGGTGAGAGTGAGCTATGGCAATTTTAGCTGGAGGGGTTAGGAAGGCTTTTATTCTGTAAAGTGACCCAAGTTTTTATTGATGGTTTTGATTGTTTGGTTAACATGTAGGTCAAATTTTAGATTATTGTCTATGATGACACCTAATAGTTTTGTAGAGGGGTCAGGGGAGATTATTGTGCCATCATCTGAATTTATGGCAAAGGTGAAAGCAGTAGACCTACTTGTTGGTGAAAATAACAGCATTTTAGTTTTTTTGGGATTTAGGATCAGACGACATTCAGAAAGCCAGTTTTCTCTTGTATTAAAGGTGGTCTGTGTAGCTGACCATAACTCTATTGGAGATGTGGCTGAGCAAATCAGAGTAGAGTCATCAGCATATTGGATACAGCTGACTTTTGGGATGACAATATAAAGGTTGTTAATGAAGATGGAGAACAGCAAGGGCCCTAGTATAGAGCCTTGTGGTACTCCAAGGGTGTTAGGTAGAAGGTTAGAGAGTTTGTTCTGCCAGAGGACAGCTTGCTGTCGACCATTCAGGTAGTATTGAAACCATTGAAGGGCTCTAGTATCTAGACAGAATGTTTGCAGGGTGTGGATTAAAAGTTGGTGATCAACCATATCGAATGTCTTGGAAAGATCCAAGAAGAGGGCTGAGGATATATAATTTTTGTTGCAATTATGGCTTACAGTGTTGGTAAAGGCTTGGAGGGCTGAAGTAGTGCTGTGATGAGGACGGAAGCCATGCTGAATGTCTGCCATAAGGAGATTCTGGATTAGGTGGTGTATGAGTTGTTTATGAATACATTTTTCCATAATCTTTGCAAGTGGATAGAGTGTAGCTATTGGCCTATAATTGGAGAATTCAGTAGAGCTGCCTCCTTTGTAAAGTGGGATTACATAGGATATTTTCCAGATGGTGGGAGTTTTAGCTTCTACTATGGTTCGATTGATTTTTATTGAGACGGGGTAAACAATAGCATCAGCTGATTTTTGTAGGTACTCGGCAGGGAGTTGATCAGCAGAAAGTGTAGTGGGTTTTAATTTGTTGATCAAGGTATGGATAAGTGAAGTGGCAACTGGTTGGAAGCTGAATGCAAGTAGGTTTCTAGGGGTGCTAATTTCAAGACCAGGGGAGCTAGGAGGTAGTTGGTTAGCTAGGGCTTGAATTGTCTCAGTAAAGAATCGGTTAAAACTGTCAGAAACATCTTCAGGGGTTTTATCAATAGTAGCAGCAGGGATTGGGGTTGAAGTTTGTCCAGGATGTAGTAGATTATTTAAACCTGTCCAAAACTTCTGAGGGTTATTTTGATTTACTGTCTGTAAATTACAGTAGTATTGTTTTTTGTCTTGTAAAATTGATTTTTTGGTTTTGTTCCTGGATTGCCTGTATTTAATGTGATCTTGAGGGTCTTTAGAAGAACGCCATAAAGCCCATGCTTTGTTTCTAAGGGTAATTTTATGTTTAGACTCTATAGGAAGCCATGGCGCAGTTTTTGCCTTAGTTCTCTTTGAACAAACAGGTGCATGCAAATCAAGGATCTCAAGGAATTTGTTGTTAAAGTATGCTACTGCTTCCTCTAAGGGGAGGTGTTTTAGAATAGACTAATTACATGAGTTTAGTTCTTGTTGGAATTTGGCAGGGTCAAAGTTTTTATTGTTTCTAACCTTTCTGAGTAAGGGTTGTTGGGAATTAATGGCTTTGAGCTTAATTACATATGTGAGAAGGTGATCGCTTAGGCTATCAAGGAGGGTACCAGAGGTGTACAGTTGGGGGTGACTATTTATGAGTACCCAGTCAAGTATGCTTTCTTTTTGGTTGGGTTTACCTATCCTGGTAGGGGTGGATATAATTTGTGTAAATGCATGCAGGTTAATATGGGTGGTTGGGGATTCTGAGGAACAGGTGCCCCAGTCTATGTTAAAGTCTCCAAGTAGTAGGGTTTCTAGGGGAATGACATGATAGCCAGTGCAGGATATTTTCAAGTGTATATTGTTACCTGGGGAATGTACATACAGATGATATTAATGCATTTATTTTTATTAAGTTGCAATTTGGTGGCAAGAATCTCCGAGTTACTAATCTGAGGTGGCTTTATTACATCTATGGTGACATTCCTCTCAGATTTATAGAGTACAACTACCCCACCCCCCTTCCTTGAAGCATGATCCAGCCTGTGTATGTTATGCCCAGATGGTAACACTTCATTGTCTTTAGTGTTAGTGTTTAACCAGGTTTCAGATAAACAGAGAATCTCAGGGTAGTGGACATCCAGAAGTGCATGCAATTCATGTACCTTGTTATTAATGCTTCTAATATTGAGATGACAGGCTAGGAGAGAGTTAGTTAGCCTATTAATTGTAGGTTTGTAGCTTAGATTGCAAGTAGAGGGGGTATGTGTATCTGAAGTGGGTGGGCCAGAGTTGCGTTGAATATCACCACCAAGTATTAGGTTGAGTTTATACTTGGTGATGAACTTCAGGAATTTGTTTATTAGTTTGTAGTAGTATTTGGATCTAGAGCTAATATGCCTGGGGTTGAGGTGTTGATACACTGAACAAGATGTTGGATATGATCTGGTGCTGTAAGTATGATTGAAGGTGGGAGGATTTACAGCTGGGGTGATAGTATGGCCTTTTGGGACATGAAATCCCGCGAGAAACTGGTTTTCATACAAGGTAAGGCGGTATGGTGTGAACAAGAGGGGTAGTAAAGAGGAGTATATCATTATCTGTGATTCAGCTAGTGAGTTAAGGAACTGTTTTACCTGATGATGAAACACCAGAAGATAGAGTGGTGAGGTAAAGGTACTGGAAGGGGGATGGGAGAATGCCAGATGAAAGTTAATAGGTGCTATTAAAATGTAGGTAGAAGAATGGGGGTGAGAGGAATTATCCCAGATGAAAGCAGATAGGATCTAGAAAGTGGGGGAGTGGCTATAGTACTATACATTTAGAGGTACTGGGGGCAGGAGGGAATTGGGGACAGGGAGGGGAGCGAAGAGAGCCCGAGCATAGCGAGGGCAAATGTAGCAGGGCTATTGCAGTTTACAAGGTTTCCTAAGGTGTCCTAAAGCTATAAGGTTTTTCCATTGGTATATTGTGGGATTTACAATGGGCACGCTGGTTGTGCTGGCCAGTCAGCATGCACGTTTTAGAATATTAATAGGGAGGAATTGTATAATTATTTTGTTAATACATGCATTGCTAACATCAGATTTTTTTACACTTTAGTTGAGGCAAGCATTGTTAGTTTTGCTTTGTTTACATTTAATATGAGATAGGATTCTGTTAGCTGTTCTTGCAATTTACTGAATACATGTTGTGCAAGTTCTTGGATTTGGGTGAGATATCAGATGGGCATATTTGGGCTGAGTCATCTGTGTAATGAATAACAGATTTTTCTACCATTTTAGCATGTTACTGAAGAATATGTTGAATAAAATTGGGCCGAGGATGGAGACTTGTTCTATAACTATACATTTTGTAGGAAAGATGAGTATGTGTTGTTCCATTTCACTCTGTCTGGGACATAGCTCCTGTACCAGCTTATACTTGTATTGCTCATGCCCGGATTGCTTTAGGTATTTGCTTATTGAGTCTGAGAGCTATAAGGGTATGTGTCTGTGCTATGCCTAGGAGGCCATACATGCTGTGTTGACAATACTATTTTGTTTTATTTTTGTTTAGTGGCTTGGATTTTTTTTTTAATTTTGTTTATTTATTTATTTATTTCATTTTGTTAAGTGGTCTTGGACTTGTTTGTCAATTCATTTTCCAGAATATTGGAGACTGGTGGTAGACTGGCAATGGGTTTAAAACATACCTCTCAGCTGTACAGATTTTTGCAGAATGTCCAAATTTTTGCCTCATAGATTTGGTCCATTTTTCATAAAATTGTGGTTTAGTAGCAAATCATTAAAGACTGAAGTTAGAAAACAATGACAGACATTTGAGTTTCAGACTTCATACTCTTCAGAAAATTCACACTAATGCAAACCTGTTATTCTGTAAACTTTCTAAGTGTGTAAGACCAATATTTAAAAAGTGTCCTTATTTTTGGGGACTTTTTCCGACTTTTGTATATGGCTTTGTACAGTTTTCTTGCTCTAAGAGGTTGAGAGGTATGGTTTAAAAATGTGAGAAATTTGTTACATTGTCCTCCTTTGCAAATAGGAATTGCTTCCATATTGTTGGGATGTGTTTCTTATTTTAAGAATGTCTCCTTCTGGAATGGCTAAAACTTTGGCAGCTAAGCAAAGATATTGGGGAAGAGTTTGTCAGATGATAAGGTAGTCAGTCTTAGCTTCTGTAATTTTTTTTATTTGGTCTGCGTAGACTGGATGCAAAGTGAATTTTCTGTAGCTTTTCTTAGTAGTTTATATTTTATTGTATTTTTTGATTTATTAGAAGAGATTATAGCTTACTTATACAAAGTGTTTGTTCATTTCTGGCATAACTATAGTATGCTTCTTGTGCATGAGTTTTTGGTTATGTGTTTTTCTGCTGTGATTAGATATTAATATTGTTTAAAAATCATCCTGCGTTATTAATGCTAAAGCTTTGTTAATTGAGAAAGTAGTAACACTTTCCATTTGTATCTTGTTCTTTACTTTACTGCTGAGTGATCTATAATATTTAAAATGCTGATGTAGTTTGTAGTCTTTCATATTTTTCCATGTTTGTCTCTAATTGTTATCATTGACTTAGTTTCACTGTTTAGTATGGGGGCTGGTGAAGCTTTTCCTTTACATTGGAGTGCTACTGAGTTAAGGATTTCTAGGAATGATTGACAGAAATCATTAAACACTTCATCTTGGTGTGGGCATTTTTGAGCTTCTAGTTGACAAATTAGTTAAATGTAGTGTCATTGATTATTATTTTTTTAATCTTAACCTGCTACATGTAGTGATCTTATATTTTTTCTAGATTATATTAGAAGGGATGTGGTGACACACTGAGTCATAATATGAGCCTGCCCCATATCTAATGCAGGTGCTCATAGTTAATATCAAATCTAAACCTATATGTCTGGTAGTGCTTTTATTGATCTTAATATATCCCGATATTAATAAAGGTCCATTGAAAACAACTGCCATTATAAACTGTACACATAAATATAACAAATTAATTCCATAGACAGAGTACAAATGGTACTGTTGTATTTACAATCACTTCTTTAAGGAGACTCCCAGTTATGGCAGGCATGCAGTAGTACCAAATCTTGTGTGATCCATGGGTCTTGATCCTCTGTAAAGGTAAAAAGTTAGAGCTCCAGCATAAAAAAGTGAAAGAAGTATGGTAGGACCTTTAAAATTGAATAGCAAAGGTTGAAACTGCTGAATGCCAGTGGTGTGGAAGGGGAAGAAATAAACCCATGAAGCTATGAGGCAGGAGCCATTCTGCTCAGTGATGTTATCCAAGCTATGGGTATGGAAAATGACCAAAGTGCAAAGATGACAGTGTGAAATTGATAAAGAGCTAAAACATCCCCAGAACAGTAGCCAGTGGTGGTGGTATTAGAAAAATAAATAGTACAGTAGCAAAACTTTATTACTGTGTGTAACATAAAGAATCACTGAGGTTAACAAACTATTTCACTGCACCCAGATATAATGGTGGCAAAGCAACATGTGAGACAATTAGATCAGAACATAGTTGTTAGAAAAAAATGACAGATGTAGAAGGTGAAGGAATGCAAGAATGGTGGGGAAAGTGGAGGCAATGCAGGGAAAAGTCATAGTGATGTTAGTGAAAAAATATTTGAGAGAATGGTCCACAATTCCTCATTCTGAGATTGTGATAGAAAGAGCCCAGAGAATGTATGCACCACAACATGCATGCACAACTTGTATGCATCACACTACACATGCACCACAGCTTGGATGTACCACAACATGCATGCACCTCAGCTTGTATGCTTCATGAACCATAGCTTGTATGTACCACAGCTGGCACTAAATGTCAGAAGACCTCATCAAGGGTTAGTACAATTTCCAGCTTATGAGATGAAAGTGCAAATACGTCCACAAGTGAGGAAGTCAGACAAAATAAGTTTATGTGGTCAAACTGTTGTGCCTATTGAACAAAATTACAGTACAGACACATGTAAGAAAAGGGTCTGTTTCTATTGTATAGACAGGAGCACCTGAAATTATCCTGTCTATTTTAAAGTCTGCTTTCCACAGAGGCTGATGATATATATTTATGGATTCAGAAAAGTGACTGAGTGAGTGGTAAGGGATTATCAACAAGTCAGGAGGGGAGGAATGGGCAGCAGTTGGAAAAGTAAGGGGGGCAGAAAGTGGGCCAGAGAGGAAATAAAGTATACCCTTCTTCCTTTTTCAGATGAGGGGTCAACAGAGAATTTGATCCCAGAATCATTAAAAGAATCATTATCAAAAAGCTGAAAAAGAGATGGGGATGTAACGAGATGGGAAGCCGATGGGGACGATAATAGTTTAAATAAGGATTGAAACTCTAGTGGGGCTGATAATATAATACTCACTGGGATAATATCAGTAATAATATAGAGAAATAAAATAGACTGAATAATAGATATATATTACAGGTATACATAAATACCCCCACCCCCACCCCCACTCCTACAAATACCCACCATGGAAGAATTTGAATTTGCTAGACTAGGGGCTGTTGGCTGTTAGAGGACTGCAAGAAAAAATTTATAATTTAATAGTTTTTTTTTTTGTTGTTGTTGCTGTTATAATTTTTTGTTTTATAAGTTGTTATGAATTTAAATGTTATCAAAGGATGGGGTTAAATAAGTAGAAAAAAGAGGATGGAAAAAGAAATGGAAAAAAAAAAAGGTCTGAGCTGAAAAGTATTCACTGATTCTGAAAAGCAACAGGATAAAATCTGGTACATCATATTAGATAATCTATCATGTAGGGATAAATGGAATGGAAATACCATGGAAATGAATATAAGACCTGTAATAAAAGACAGAAATAAGTAGTCACTTTGGGTAAGTAAGATTGGGCCAAAGAAACTTTAAAAAATAAAATACTATTAAATAAAAGGGGGGAAATAAAAACAAATGACAAAAATGGCAAGGAGAAAAATTAAAAAACAAAAAGTGAAACAACTAGGATTTGTAGGGTGTTAAATATGATTTGTAAACTGTCAGATAGCAAAAAATGTAAAAAGAAAAAAAAATGTAGGCAAAATAGAAAAAAAGACAGAAATCCTAAGTCAGCATTAGTCAGCATAAGTCAGATAAGTTATTAATAATTATAAGTACTTAAGGAAGTATATTGCATAAATTTAATCTGACCACAAGAGATGTGGAGATGTCTGACCACAATAATCTGATAAAAAGAGGAGATTATGAAAAATTTAAAAATCTTAAGGTATGTAAATATTAAAAATATTATAAACTGGTAGAGCTGTTGTATAAGAAGCTAATTTTGGACACAAACTCTAACATAAGACAAAAAGATAGTTATAAGATAAATAGCTTGGAATCCTTTTATCACCTAAATAACAACCAATCTACTTGGCCCCACTCAAATAAGTTTATCAAAAAAATTTAAAAAATAAAAAAGATTAAAAAATAAACAATATAATAAAATCTAAATTTAGAAAAAAAATTATTGACAAAAGAAACAATATAATAAGCTGAAAATTGAGAAGGTTGATAAGCAAGAAAGAATGAGAGGGTTAGAGAATTGAAATAAGTAGAGATTATATAAAGAACATCTAAAAAAAGGAATGGAAGACCAATAGGAATGATACAACTGATAAAAGAAAAACAAACAAGCAATAAATAAAAATAACAGGGATAAAGGAAAAAAAAAATAAAACAAATAAAGAGAAGAAGAGCAATCAATCAGGAAAGAATTAAAATAGCAATAAAAAGTATATTTCGGGACAATCTTAAGAATATGTTTAAATAAAAAAACAATTTTAAAGGCAAGCAAAGGGATAATACAACAAAATAAAATGTAATGAAAGGACAAATGATGAAGATGGGAGAGGAAGAGGACAACCCTGATAAATGTTGGAATTTGATTTAGGAGAAATTTGGATTTGTAAAGGAGGATAATGTTACTGGGGGGAGGTGAAAATGAGGGGAGGAATATAGGGGAGCAAGTCAAGTTACTGGGGATAAGGAAAATGTAAGGACAAACAGTAAACAAGGTGATGATGGAGTTGAAGTCTCACACACAAAACAGCAAACAAAAGGAAAAAGTAATGATGATATTTTAATGAGTGTTAACATGCATAACACATATATATATATATATATATATATATATATATATATATATATATAGAGAGAGAGAGAGATAAATACAGATAGATATATACAGATAGATACAGATAGATATAGATATATAGATAGATTTATAGATAGATATAGATATATCAGATGTTGCTCACACAAGAAACACCCCCATCCTAGAAAGGAGCACTAGAGTCTGTCCTATAAACCAGGCAATTATCCATTGGAAATCAGTTTGTATAGGCCAATATTTATTCTCAATGAAAATTATAAAATATTTAGGGCAATTACAACCCAACACTTGGGTTTAGTTTGTTGAAGGATGACCAATGTGGATTAGTTAAGGTTAGGCAAACATCAGATAATATTATCAATATGTTAATGCAGACAAAAGTGAATACAAAGGTGCAAGAAATGCTGATTGCAGGTTTAGCTGCAGAAAAGGCATTTTGCAAGGTGTATTGGGAAAATATTTTAGATCCTATAGTTTATGATGTTCCCAGAAAAAAATGTATTAAATTAATTGGAAACAATTACAGGTGAGCTCATACTTGCATTAAGGTCAATACAAATGTGTCCCTAGTCTTTAATAATAGTAGGGGGATATGAAAAGGGTGCCCTCCATCCCTACTTTTATTTGCCCTTTATTTCTATGAATAAGAAGCTCAGAGATCAGGGGCATGGAAATGAAGCAAGATGAAGCCAAATTCTCCCTCCACACAAATTAACTTTTGGTACATTTGTCAGACAGAGAAAATTAAGTTAGTGAGATGTTTAGCAGTCTGCAGGAGTTTGGCAATATTTTTGGTTGTAAAATAAATATGCATAAAATGTAAACTGTAGTGATCTATTTTCTATCTTTTGTAAGGATAAAGGAGCACTTCCTAAGCATATGGGTGATGGAGAAGGTAAATAAGTATGTTTGGCACAAAATATAATGAGAAAAGTGGGCAGCATTATTACGTATAATTTTTTTCTATCAATTTAGTACATTTTCCAGGAAACTCATGAACTACTCTAGGACCAAATATATATTTATTGAGGTTGCCCTGGGTACAACATTTGGTTAAATAGGGGATTATGTTTACAATTGCTGGTACAAAGGAGATTGATGGAATTTTAACTGGATCAAAAAATGTGGGCATTGCAGATATTTAATTTGCCAACAGTGTGTTATATGGTTTTAGGGTCCATCTCATGTCACCAAGGGAAGCATCCTTTAGGGGGTTGAGGAATGTAAAGAATAGATTTACCTTGGGGTGGACAAAACCTACAGTTGCATGGAAAATACTAATACTTCCCAAAGAGCAGGTGGGGAGATTAGGAGTATAGATTTAAATGCTTTCTGATAGATGTCCCAAACAGCATTATTCAAAAGGGTTTACTAAGTCAACAAGAGAAGGCATAACCTTAATGAGGAGATATATGGACAAAACCAATACATGGTATTTTGAGTGGCAATAAATGTAGCATCAGGAATGCTTTGGAATAAATCATTATTCACTCAACGCTGGTTGATTAATGAAGTTAGAGGAGCGAGGAATTGATACAACCAATAAAAGTGGATTCATTATAAACAAGAAAGAAGATCAGTTAGTGAATTGGGTGAAAAGACATGACAAGCCTGTATATTGTTTGTAAAATGAAGAACTGATAGCTTCATTAGCAAGGGAAAGATTTAAATAAAAGTATGAGGTCAAGCAAACAGATGATATGATTTTCAGGGAACTAAGAAGGGCATATAATGAATTTAAGACAGATATAAATGAACTCTCAGATTTGCCTTCTTTTGAGCAAATATTTAAGAGTGGTGATTAATCAAGCAGAAATTCCAAAGCTATTAATCTCTATCGCTTACTAAATAGTTGACAGAGTAAACAATCAGACCAATTAGGAATCTGAAAAGGTGTAGAATAAATTAGAATTAAGACTAACAAAGAAACAATAGAAAGAGGTATATAGGAATGTTAAAGCTATAGAGCTTAGAAGATGTACAAGTTTTTCCATAGAAGTGTTTGCATAAATATGTCTGCATGCCAAACAAACTTGTGATGATGTATCCTGGAGTTTCGAGCAGATGTTGGAGATGTGGAGGACAGGTGCTGGTTACAGCCATTTGTCTTTTTTTCTACATTAAAATATTCCTCAAAATTTGTGTCTCTTTTATTGTTAAAATAAATACTTCTTCCACAACATCACTGGCCTTGGGAAAGCCTCTAAATTATTTTCATTTTTCTTAATGTTTTTATTGTTCCAGAGTCACCAGATTACAAAAGCAGCACAGCGCTACCTCTATTCAGTGTGCTGCTCTTATTTTCTTGCAAAAGCTGACAATGCTCATGGGGGGGGGATTTGCATGTGGTGATGTAAGTAGGATAATTTTGTCTTCCCCTGGTTATAATCACCTAGCATTATTGCATTTTGTTTGATGCTGGAGTTTATCCAGGATAACACATACTCTCCTGAACAAACTGCAGTCGTGCTACTATAAAATAGTTAAATTTGTCTCCTACATGCCAACTTGCATGCATCTTTGCCTGGCCATTAAATCTATAAACTGGTTAGAGTTCCCTCATTACCTACATTACTCCAAACTTACTCTCACCCACAGACTACTAAATAATCCAAACTACTGCCCATCCCTTCAAACTATTATACACATACACACCCTTAGTCTGCATCTTAGGTCCTCTAATAAACAACTCTTAACCATAACTAAACTCAGCAAAAGAGCTGGACAATGTCTCTATTCCCATGCCATTGCCAGACATTGGAATGCGCTCCCTCTCTCTCTATTACTCAGCTAGACACTTTAAAAACATTTAAATTTGCACTAAA
Organism: Protopterus annectens; assembly: GCF_019279795.1. Lineage (NCBI taxonomy): Eukaryota > Metazoa > Chordata > Ceratodontiformes > Protopteridae > Protopterus > Protopterus annectens. The sequence goes on from NC_056732.1 coordinate 1,214,732,355, forward strand.
AGAACACTATCTCAATAATCTTGTCTGTTCTTGTAGTCATATGTTTAAACCACCTTAAATGTTTTGGCCACTATACACTACAAATACTTTTACTAACTTAATATAGTTGCAATTTACACTATCTGTCTGCATATCCAGTCTCTCTTGCTTTATTTATTTCTGTGGCTGAATTTAACATAATCAATTAAACACTATTCTTACTTATGAGAATATACAAACAGAATTACTAAAATGTTAACACACTGGGTTTATTTTCTTATATTGTATACCTCTATAATATGCATTTGTCTTGTATATCTACTTTAATTTGTATTATGTAAAATCTTTCTTGACTTTCAAAGTTAAGCTGATGTTATGTAAAAATTTATGTGATTGTATGGAGCTTTTCTCCCCAGGTGTCCACTGAAAATGGGTCGTTGGGCCCAGTCGACTTTCCCAATCAAAAAATGTCAATAAATAATAAATAATAAATCCCCTGGATTCATGAATCCTCCGTGTAAGACTAAATAAGTCTTACTCAGAGGCTGCAGTTGAACGGTATGACATCAGCGTGCCATGAATATTCATGAGGGCATGCTGACTCTATCCCAAGTCTAACATGGACTGTGCAGGAAAGCAGGGGGCGTGTCCGACTGCCAAGCATTCTAAAGATCCATGCCTCTGCAAGTGTCTGAACTGCAAAACACACAAGAGCGAGTCCGCTCAAATGTCCATGTACCCAACACCACACTCCCTGACATTGTAAACCCCCAGCACAGTTATAAAAAGTAAAACATTTTTTTTTCCCTAATTCCCGATATAGCTGCCCAGATGTCTGCGTGTGTGCGTGGGTGTGCCCATTGCTTAGCTGAAGTTAGCAATCTCGACATGGAAGAGCATAATAAGGAATGTTGATGCAAATTACGCCCGATATCATAGTGGTGGAGTGTTCCCACAAAGAGGAGGCATTCACGGTTCGAGTCCCACCACTCCCCTTCTTATTTTATGTTCAAAATTAGTATATGAAATCATTCCTGACATATATGATGAAACTTTTACTAAAAAGCATTGAAATGGCCTATGTATCAGTGAACAAAATGTATATTTATAAAGGAACCTGACATATAACTTCCCGCAGTTAAGCAACGCTTTACCCAGCGCAATATAGTTGCCCGTAGTTTAGCAGCACTTTACCCAGCGCAGTATAGTTGCCCATAGTTAAACAGCGCTTTACCCAGTGCAATGTAGTTGCCCATAGCTAAATAGTGCTTTACCCAGCGCAATTGGGTTGTGCGGAGGTGCGTGCCGTGCCAACCAGCGCATCGTTGGACAAAGTGGAGCAACGTAGAGCAAAGTTGCTTATACACAGCCACACCCCTTAGCATGTCTGGACAGTAGTAAAATAAAAAGCAATGACAAGGATCGAACCCAGGACATTGTGCACCATAAACAAAATACTGAACCACTAAGCCACGACAGCTTAGGATAAACACCCACTGTTAACATACATATACTTATAAATGGTAGATTAACCATTGCTAAGCAGGTCTGCAGTCAGCCGAGAATTTTCAAAAGCGGCCAATCACAAAAAAGTGCAGGAAATGCAGCATATTTAAGCCCCATAGGTGGGAATACTCACCATAACTGATTGTAGCTCCCATCTGCAGTTAGAATGGCTGGTGCTGGAGAGGGTACATGCTTTAGAGTGCAACGCTGGGGCATTGAGGAGTCGAAATATATGGTTTGGCTCCTTGTCCACCGTCATGAGTCAAGACTCCTGCAGGTCCAGTTCCAAGGGACGGAGTACAAAGCAGAGGCTTGGAACCGGTTAGATCATGACCTCACCAGTGTCACAGGCGTTCCTTGGACTGGTGAGCAGGTCCGTCACCACCATGCAGACCTGAAGAGATGGAAGCAGGACCTACTGAACCAATGGATACAGGAGGCCAGTGGGATGCAAGATGCCCCACATGGAATGCAGTATGTACGACATGCTAATTTATTCTATATAATGGATAGGTATGTCTCAATATCCCTTCATTTACTTCACAGCTGCAGGTGTCTGTGCTGCGAATCAGCAAGCCTATGCAGATAGGCTGCTAAGGCTGCACCACCAGGCAGGTTAGTAATTATTCTGCATGTACTGTTATATAAAAAAGTCAGAATGCCAGAAAAAGAGTGTAGTAACCCATTAAGAAAGATAAAACATGTCTGGAATAATATCTCTGCATGTAGTGTCATACAAAATAAGTGAACGAGCCTGAAAAAGAGTGTTCTAACTTTTAAACAAAGGTATCATATGTCTTGAATATGTCTGCCATATGCACTGTAATATCAAATAAAAGAGAGAGCCTGTGGAAAAGAGTGTAATGTAATTAATAAAGGAATAAAACTTGGAGTGTGTCAGTGTCACTTACTTTGAAATGTTGTTGCACCCTTGCATTATACAAATAGTACTGTTTTAATAAGTGCTGGCAACCCACAGTTGGGCAGTCCCATCTAAAGTGGTTGATGGAAGTGCCAGTAGCTGTGAAGCATATATGCAGTCCTCAACAGTCAGTTACTGGCTGGCATGCATAAGTAAATCTGGCACACGAGTAGCTCATTAATTTGTTCCCCAGAAATGCGAGTGCGCTACATGTAGGGTTCTGTACAAATTTAACTGAAAATGTCATGTGAACACATCCAGATATGTAGATAAAAAAATATAAATAAAATCAATAAATAAGTAGCAGTAAAATCTGCATCTTGGACAGTTAGTATGTCAGATATAGGTCAGGTATATAATGAACTAGCCAAACCCATTACACAACCTAATGCATGTTGGCAAGTGTAATAATACACGTAGGGGATATACACCTACAGTCAATAGGAATGTAGTGTAGACTAAAAGTACTTATAAGATGTTAATTGAGGTTTCTTTCTACACCCTACTGTATGTGCATAAACAATGCAATTCCACACCTCGATGGGTATGTGTAATCTCAAAACATTTCTTGGGACATATGTCCTATTGTTCTATAAATATCTGCATTCACTTTGATGCATGTGCCCTGTTCAAACACCACAATCATGGTGGCCTGTTGCCACCAATCATCCCTGCATGCTGTTGGAATGTCCACGGTCGTTCAATATATGCATGTGTTATGCTTGCTGTTCAACTGTTGGATCCTTGGTGTGTTGGGTTAATGGGAATATTACTGCATGCTGTTACAACTAATCTGGAATGCTGTTGTTTATGTTGTAATTAAACACACCTAATCACAGAACGTATGGGAAGGCCGGTCCCACCGGACCCACCTGTCCCTCCTCAGCTGGTGAGTGCACCTGGCACCAGCAAGTCCGGTGCCCAGCTCGGGCTCCCCTCCTCTGTTGGTCCTGTGCCACCTTCGGGTGGAAGCACTGCAGGGGATGGAGCTCTTCCCCCCGTGCAAGCGTGGGTGGAGGAGGGCCACCTGTCACCCTTGATAGGTTCCGGGCTGTGGTGCATAGGGAGAGCCAGTGTTCAGTCTCTGGTCCCCTACGCCAGCTCGAGGCGAGAGTGGCATGTCTCTCGGGTGAGCCTGCCTGTCCTACACAGCCATCAGCACAGCCACCCTTGGGGCTGTGAAGGTGCAGTGGTGACTGCCCATGGGTGGGTATCTCAGTTCCACTGTTACCATCTGTGGGCTCATGGGATTGCGATTTTCAAACATCCTTCCCCGTCAATGGTGTTCACCCACCCCATGTGTCAAACTCCACCCCTGTATGCATCTTGTTTGTCTTGTCTGTTTACCTCCCCAACCTACCTCCCCAAATATACCTACCTCCTCTACCTCACATTCCACTCTCATCTGAAAAAAAAAAATAGAAAAATAAAGCAATCTGTTCCCACAAAAAAATTACGCCCCATACATAGCTGCCCAATTTGCACACATGTCTACTGGACATGTAAACTGATAATTCTAATTGGCAGTACAACATATTTTGCTGTCCTAACCCCTCTCTCAGGGGTGGAAGGTTTCAAATTTCACACCAAATTTCAAACATATGCACAGCTGTTGCTGGTAAAGAAATGTGCAGCTATGGACCTTTCCTACACCCATCCTGCACATCCCGAGCTGGTTTCCCTACTGTCTTTCCCTCTTTGTGCCCCCTTTTTCACCACTTTCATATCTCACCATTTTCTTTTCTTTAAAAGAAATTAGCACGGGGTTAGCGGGAGTGAGCACTTTTAAGCAGTAGTTAGCGGGGTTGCGCGAGTGTGTGCTTGTGTGCGCTTAGCTAAGCATTGCTAACTGTCACGCAAACCTGCACAAACCCGCTTACAACTGCTTAAAAGTGCCTTAGTCACTCTGTATGACAAGGCCCTTGTACTGCTCAGCAGCAAAATAAAATACCCTTGTCAGTCTCAATCCCAGGACCTTGGACTCACGAGTCTGCATGAAGTACCACTACACCACAGCAAATATACAATAACTTCATGCTGAAAGAAATATAACATGCATTACAATGAGTGAATGTAAAGGGAAAACAGGAAAGCCATAGGAATACATTGCAATCACTACTGTTGTATGCCAGTTAATTCTCTAATTCGAAAAGAAAGTACATACTCCCATGTATCCAGTGTTAGCATTAGGAGGTGTGAGTAAACTTACACACTGAGAAGAGTGTACTGGAAGAAGCAACAGTCAGGTTTCAATACAACATGCATTTCACTGGCTACAACCCAGCTTCAGATATGAGACACATACCAACCTTCTGACTGAGACAACAGTGTCCACAGCAAACAAGCATGGTCCACACCTTGCAAAACTGAAAGGGCTACGCCTACCTAACCTATCATTTTATAGCAGTGTCCTGAAATCACAGTGAGAACTGCAATTACCACACAGCAGGCTTCATGCAATTACTAAATGGTGGGCACCAATTGATGCAGAGGCCATCACATGCACATGTGCAGATACCTAGAAAAGCAGTCTGTATCTGCTGTCCACACATGCAATAATACCATTGCAACAACTGGGAGAGAGAGCATGAGTGAGAGAGACAGACAGAGACATACAGACACAAACAGGCAGAAGGAGACAGATGCTGAAAACAAACAGCAACACACAGAGAAAACAAAACCAAAAAAAAATCAATAAATAAATAAAAATTAAAAAACAACAGCTACAACAGATGGAGGTGGGGAATACAAAGGTAAAGTATGTAACAGATATGTATTTGGTGACATCTGAAAGATGTGTCTGAAGGGCACTCTACATACTGTGAATCATCCATATGTGGCAGCAGTCCGTATCTATATGTACATGCACATTTGCATAGGACAAGGGACATACTGCAACTGTTAGTGAAGGCTGGACATAAGTATGTTGTTGAAGGCTGCTATGTGCAAATATGTATGTAGGTTGTAGTGTGTGGCATTGCAGAAAGCAAGCAGTGCCAGTATATGTCATGTGGTGTTAAACCCTGTTTGACTGAGCTACAGGCAGTGAGGCCTGCAACAGCTATACGGCCTGAGGACAGCAGAATGCATTCTGCACAACATTGTGCAATAGTATTACATAACTGTATGTCTCACAACTGTTGCATAATTGACATCCCCACCATGAAAGGTGGGCAGTATATGTGCCTATATGTGCAGCTATATGTACAGCAATGGATGTTTACATGTGTGTGTGTGTGTATATATACATGTATATATACATATATATGTGTGTATAGATATATATATATATATATATATATATATATATATCTATATATATATATATATATATATATATATATATATATATATATGGATATATATGGATAAATATAGATACACATCAATATATATGGATATATATAGATATATATGGATATATATGGATATATGTGTATATATATATATATATATGTATATATATATATATATATATATATATAGATAGATAGATATGTATGGATATGTATGGATATGTACAGATATATATAGATATGTTTAGCTATGGATAGATATGGATAGATACGGATAGATATGGATATATATGTATATATGTATGTATGTGTATATATATATGTATATATATATATATATATATATATATATATATATATATATATATATATATATATATATATCTATACATACATATCTATATATATATATATATATATATATATACATACATATCTATATATATATATGAGAGAGAGTGAGGGAGACACGGGGTCATATGTACTGCAACAGGTGCCTGTTGTCCAAGGCATGGACTGAACACCAATGTTGATACCGCAGTGCCATACCCCATTCCAAAACACCTTACACAGCAATTGCCACATAGGTGGTAGCCTGCCTAACACTGATGGTGTCAGAAGGGTACATGGGACACAGGTGGAAAGTAGGCTCCCCTTTGATAATCACAGTGACAACAGTAGTAATGTAATATGTCTATGTGGTACATGTCATCACAAATGGTGTGTCATCTAGGGAAATATAGTTCGGTGTTCCCTTCTACTCATCATAATGCCCCCTGTGGTATGTACCTCACATGACAACTACAGCAAGTGGAAAGGCCACAGACATACCTAAAACGAGTAATACTGCCCTCAAACACATGTCCTATGCAGACTGACTCACAAACCACAGCTAGAGTGCGTTGCATACCGCCCACCCAGAGGTTACCACTGCCGGACATACAGAGGTATGTCACACCCATAGCAGACGGTCAACCACCATGACAACACCTCACAATCCCTCCGGGCTACATGACCTAGGGCCCTAATCCTTGTCACCTCACTAAACAGCACATGCTGGAGGTACAGGTTCCTATCCACAAATATGCCATACTCTGGACTAAACCACCCAGCATGAACAAACAAGGCTCCTCATTAGCAGATGTCATACATACCCCTGATGATTGTTTTGGAGATAGGTAATATGCCCTGAGAGCTACCCCTGTGTATCCGGTTGACAGGAGCAAGTGAAATCACATTACATGTGTGTCAAAGGCCAGGGTAGCATATGGCTAGGCTGCTGTAGGCCCTAGGGCCAATAGCATATTACCTACCTATGACACAATGCACACACACATGTACTCAGTGCAATACCTGCTATGTGAGGTGGAATGAGTGTGATAGTGACTGTGTGCAAGGTTTGTAAAGGTGTGATAGCTTAGTGTGAGGTTGTGTCTGTCATGGTAGTTTGTGTCCCAGGTGTGAGACCGGAGAAAGATGTGTCAGTTATTGGGATGCAGACATAGTAGGATGGCATATGTTGTGACGTAGTTCCTTGTGTATGACTGTGGTGTCCCAATGTAGTCTGAAGCAATACATGCATGCTCAGTAAGTGGTACTGCTGGTGACTCCAGCTCACATATGAACTGTTGTACTACCTGGAGCTGTAGGCCTAAACAGCACAGTATGGCGTATGTTCACAGTCCCTGGTAACACTGTCTTGTGTGTTTCCTGTAGTCTGCACAGATTACATACCACAGGCATAGGTATCTGTAAGTAGGGGCACACAGTACTATAAGGTACACAGGTAATGCTCATCTGTGTCGGCATACATCTGTGTGTTGTATGTATGTCTGATGTGTGTTTAATGATGCCTGTACCATGCCCGCAATGACATGTGTGTTACAGGGTATGTGTGTGTACCTAGCAACATGTATACTCTGTTACAGCAGTATGCCAGCTATATTAACAACCGTGCACATATGTTAGGTAGGGGTATGGCATCAAAGACTAGGGTGGTTTACCGGTAATTCTGTAAAAGTACATGACATTCATTGCATTGGATGACATATTTCTTCATGCATTAGCTTGATAAATACCCCCGGGGTGAGGTTGTGCATTGTATCCCAAACAGTGTGCCGACTACTGGTGTATACTGATGTGTTATATGGAGTGTTGCAGGCACTGTCAGCCAGTTGTGGGCTGAGCACTGATATCTGGTATTGAATGTGTGTATCCTCTGATAGACAGATATATGCTATATATGGCAGTTAAGTGATATCTGTACTTCATAATGTTAAGTGTGCCACATGACATGCTCATGCATATTGTTTAATTGTCTTCCAGGGTTATGGCTCATTAACATAATCCATCATATTCAGCTGCGGAGGAGCAAGAAATTCTGAACAGCCTGGTGCAGCACTATAACCTGCTTTTTTCCAGGGCCAGCCAGCACCAGCATGACCGTACTGCACTGGGGCAAGACCTTGTTCGCCGGGTAAATGACATAGGCATGCATAACCGGACATATGAGCAGGTACGCCATCACTGCAGTGATTTAATTAGACATGTCCGGTGGCATGCATCTGATATCCATAGGCAACAGCTTGCCACAGGTGGTGGGGTGGTCATACACCCCCCCTCACAAGAGTGGAGGATCTGCTGCTAAGCATAGTGGCTCCTGTCCTACAGCAGCAACAGCATCATACATGTGTCATCATGGAGGCCAGAGCCACCCAGCAGGATGACATGGAGCTTGCAGGTAATATGCCCTAGCTGTAGAATACCATTACCTGTATTGTTAGAATATGCATAAGTGAGATGTGTACTGTGTGTTTAGTAGTTGTGCTGCCTAACGTGTGCAATACTGATATTTGGAATAGTATCCGTACACCTTTGACTGTTGACTGTTGTTCCACTGTCGTTTAGCACACTCACAGTAGCAATGCCGCAGTTGTGGCCACTGACAAACTGTGTCATATTCTTCTAGGTCCCTCTGATGTGACAGCAGGGCAGACAATACATGTTGGTGAGTGTGTTAACACTTTAATATTGGTAATGAAATGTGCATGTCATAGGTGAGGTGCAGGCCATGTACACGTAACACACCTACGCATAATGCATGCTATGCATGTTTGTGTGAGACATCATTCATCTCAGAAAAGCCAGCAGCTGCCTCAATCACATGCAATGCACAGTGCAGCAGACACAATTGTGGCAACACTGTACTGCACATTGGATATGCATAGTTGCTACAGCTGTACACAATAGAACACGTTTATCATACACAGTACACAAAAACATGCTACATTTGGCATTACCACACATCAGCTGTAAGGTCACACTTCATTACCCCACATGTCATGCACACACACATGATATACCTCAGGGGTAGAGGCCTATCATGGGGCTGTTCAACACTCTGCAACAGATAACACAGTCATGTTAGGCAATGCTCCCTATTGGGCACCTCACACACCCATGTACAAGGTGGCTGTGTAATTGTGAATGTAGCCACGGCACTGCAGTTCAGGTACAGCATGCTAGGTGGTGGTCTTGCACATATTAGTAGCTGTAAGTGACCACAAGATGCATGTTGATGATGACACAGGGTACTACACCCCATCCAGTTACAGTGACCACAGTACTACTCATAGCAGTCATTGCTTTGCACCTCAGTGTTGTGTGTGTGCAAACATATGCACCTATACACAATATGCATAGCATGTTGTCTGTGTGATTACATATGCCAGTATACACAATATGCACAGCAGTCACCATCCACACAAAGTGTCACATATATGTTCTGGAATGCTAGTGGGTGTATAGATCACTTGACACACATTAGGTATGTGTGGTGTTTAATGTTGCAGTCGTGTAGCATGCCATGCCATGTCTGGCACCTACATATCTGCAATATGTCCCACACTCACCATAACCACTGTACACTGGCCATGTCGAGCATTGGGATTCCTTCACATCAACATGCACCGCACATCCCGTGTGTGTACATAGCATGCATGTGCTACATCCGTGCCCACTATTATCTGCTATGGACAAAGACACTGCACTCAGACATGGATATCTATGTGTCACACAGATAACACATGCAGCCATGGCATGCATACTTGTGAGTGATGATGCACAGGGCATTGCAGAGCTGATAATACCTGCACAGCAATATTTTGCCCATGTACACATTGTGTTCCAGAACGGATAAATGGGGAGGGTTGCGTGAGGAAGGGCATCCGGCAAAAAACTTCTGCCAAAATTACTGATGAGAACTTTTCATAATTGCATACCGTTTCGTCGAGGGGGGGTTAACACACCGCCCGCCAGTACTGTTAGCCAACAGGGTGCTGGCGGAAATTGGGCTACTGTTGGCGAAGGAGAGAGGAGGAGGCGAGGTGCCCAAAGGCAGGAAGATAGAACTTTGAATGTTGGCAGTATGACTGGTATAGGAAAGAGAGCTAGCTGATATGATGAGAGAAGAGGGGTGATATATGCAAGAGACCACAATATGCCAAGAGTGTTTTAGGCGTGAAAAGTGTCTGACCCCGGTGATGTTTATATGATGAATGTTGTTAGTGCATATGCTCCTCAAGTTGGGTGTGCGATGGAAGAAGAGAATTTTGGGGAGGAGTTGGATGAAGTTGTGGTGAGTGTACCCAGGGGTGAGAGACTAGTGATTGGAGCGGACTTTAATGGGCATGTTGGTGAAGTGAACAAGTGATGGGTAGGTATGGTGTTAAGGAGAAAAGGATGGACATGGCTGTGGTGAATCATTATTTTAAGAAGGAGGGAGGCATAGGGTGGGTGACAAGAGTGGAGGAAGATGCTCACAAGTTGATTATATATTATGTAGGAGGGCCAGTCTTAAGGAGATTGGAGACTGTAAAGTGGTGGCAGGTGATCAAGAAGAGGAGGGTGATTGTGAAACAGGCACTGGGAGGCAGTGGAGAGTTACCGATAATGGGGTAACTACAGCAGAACTAAGTAGGGTGACTGCTAGAAAGGTGTGCTTGACATCTGGACAGAGGAAGGAGGACAAGGAGACCTGGTGGTGGATTGTCAAAGAGATGAAGAAAGTAAAAGCTAAGGATAGGGCATATGGAGAGTTGTACGGAGATTGGGACACAAAGGACCTGTACCGATTAGCTAGACAGAGGACAGAGCTGGGAAAGATGTGCAGCATGTAAGGGTGATAAAATATAGTGAGAAGAAAAAGGTAACAAGAGGAGAGTGTGTTGAGTAGATGGAAAGAGTATTTTGAGAGGCTGATGAATGAAGAGAATAATCAGGAAGTGAAACAGATTAGCAAGGAGGAAGTAAGGGCAGCTATGAAGAGGATGAAGAATGGAAAGGCTGTTGGCCCAGATGACATACCAATGGAAGCATGGAGGTGCTTAGGAGAAATGGCAGTGGAATTTCTAATTAGATTGTTTAATGAATTTTGGAAAGTCAGAGGATGCCTGGGTACCTATCTTTAAGAATAAGGGTGATGTGCAGAGCTGCCAGCTTGAAGTTATGGGAAAGAGTAGTGGAAGCAAGTTAAGAAGGGAGTGATGATTAGTGATCAGCAGTATGGTTTCATGCCAGGGCACTACAGATGCAATGTTTGCTCTTGTAGACTTGGAGAAAGCATATGACAGGGTGCCTAGAGAAGAGTTGTGGTATTGTATGAGTCGGGGTGGGAGGCAGAGAGCAGAGAGTAGAGTGGTAAAAGGTATAGGTAATGTGTGACAGTGGTGAGGACTGCAGTGGGAGTGACAGATCCGTTTAAGGTGGAGGTGGGATTACATCTGCAGTGGTGATGGACAGGTTGACAGATGAGATCAGACAGGAGGCCCGAGTACAGGCAGGGTGGAATGGGTGGAGAAGAGTGTCAGGAGTGATTTGTGACAGGCGGGTATCCGTAGTGAAAGGAAGGTCTACAAGAGTGTAGTGAGACCAGCTATGTTATATGGGTTGGAGACAGTGCAAGATGCAGAGGATAATGATGAATGATGATGACACATTGTGTTCCAGGGTGTAGCCAATCACTGAACAACTACACAGTTGCATCAAAGCCATGTATACTGCCATTTAATAGGGGCATCTACACTTGCACTGCATGGTCTTGTGCAACACATATTCTGCATGCTGACATGTGTGTGGTGACTGTCTACCTTGTGATACTGACACCCACCTTCACCCACTATAGAGTATGTGTTGGATTGCTGGTATGTGTGTGTATGTGCTGTAGTGAGGTGTGTATTAGTGTTCATGTGTTCATGTGTGCATGTGTGCATGTGTTCATGTGTTCATGTGTTCATGTGTGCATGTGTTCATGTGTTCATGTGTGCATATGTTCATGTGTTCATGTGTTCATGTGTGCATGTGTTCATGTGTGCATGTGCAGACCATAAAGTGTGTTGCCTGTCTTCCTCTCACAGGTGCTGAGTTAGGGGTTGGTGAAAGCAGCAAACAACCTGAAGCCACTGCCATGAATAGTGGTGATGATGACACATGTATTTTGGCACAGGAAAGTTTGACAGGGTCTGTCGGTGGTCCGCCAGTCGACAGTACACAGTGTTCAACCCCATCTATGCGCACACTCATACTGTCAATACATCCCTCACCACCAATGGCCATAGTTGAGGGACAGCATACAGTTGGCATTGACCTGGAGAGTGTGGTACCCATGGCACTTGCATCCCCTAACAGCAGCCATAGCCATAGACCCAGAATGGTACCACATAGGTGGTGGTCCAGGGGTTCACGGGGGAGCACCACCAGTCACATTGCCCCTGGCAGGTGTGCCCTCACAGATCTTACAATGAGATGTGATGTATAAAACACTGACGGATTCGGCAACCAGGAAACAAAAAACACTTCAAGATGCCATGCAAGAAACTCCTTTATTAGGTAAAATAACAAGTAGATGAGCGCTTTCACGCACCGAGAGTGCACTTCCTCAGATCTTCACATTCAAACAATAAATGTGGAGAGTATATATACCCAGTAAAAATTCAATTAAGCATCCAATTAAGTAATCATTCAATTAATTCAGTTAATTTAATGCAATGAATGAAAATCACTGTATACGTAGGGAGGCATTGTGAAACAACTCAAGTAAACTTTTCTTTCTGTTTCTTTTGTTCATATCTTAAGAATGCATCCATAACAAAACTATATTATATTATATCTGTGACAATAAAATAAAATATATTTCAAGTGTTAATCCATTCATTTAAAACCATTCAAAAAATATATATATATATGAATAAATAAATAAATCTATAGAATAGATATGTAAAAATATAAGAATATATATAAAAATACATAGAATGCAAAAAGGACATAGAAATCAAAGTTCTCAGGTAAGCACATATATATAAAAAATGTTCATATTTGTTTAACTATATGAACTAAAGACGGAGGACGTCCTGTTCCATGTGTATATTCATTTATATTTATATTTGTTTCGGACACACTTGGTGGCCATATAATCATATGTTTGTAAGAATTTTTTAGCAAAAATGATATTTATAAAATAATAAATTATGTATATATGTGACTAATATATGCCTTTGTGTGTATATAAAATCATCAAGTATGAGAACAAATAAGTATTATGTTGATTATATAAACTCCATGTCTATATGCATGTGAATAAGAAGTAAACATGTATCTAAATATAAATATAAATATTGATATTAATGTTAATATATATATGTTGTGTAATAAATACATATGTAGGTGTAAGAATATAAATAAGTAAATAATTAAATAGATAAATATCTGTGCTTTATATATGTTATTATGATCAATAAAATCAAACATTAAAATCATGTGAATAATGATATCATAATGAAATCTATCAAATATTGCTTATATAAAGTCAATGAACCAAATTAAGAAGATATCTGATTAGTATATGAATATAATATATATCAATAGGTAGCAAAAGCATAACGACATAACTGTGAAATAAATCTATGTATATATAAAAACAACGTTGGAATACATTATTTGTATATCCTGCTATCTAGCACTGGTTTGATGCAAATGCTCTGATTCAGACCTGGGTATAGGTGGGCACCCAACCTTAGAATCCATGATAGTTCAACATTCGCCAAGGTATTCACATTGTTGCCCCATCTCTTATTTAGTTGTATTAATTGTAGTACTCTAAACTTGAAACTATGCTCTCTGAATTCAATCACATGTTTAGCTAGAAAATTCTTGTCATTATTTTTCTTTATTTCATATATATGATTATATATTCTTTGCTTAAATCTTCTCTTGGTTAAGCCAACATAGAATGCTTCACATTCTGTACATGTCGCTAGATAAACCAAATTCATAGAGTTGCAGCTTGCATAGAACCTGGGTTTAAATATAAAGTCCATTTTGGGATGTTTGTATATTTGTTCGTTGCTAATATATCGACACATATTGCATCTGGTGCAGGGAAAAGTACCCATAGTATTAAAATGTATCTGTTTAGTAGAATTTCCTTTACCTTCTTTAAAACATAACAATCTTTTTAGATTGGGAGAATTCTTATAAAGAAACTTCGGGTATTCACCCACTATATTCCTTGTTATTTCATCTATAGTTAAGAGCTTCCAATTTTGTTTGATTATATTCTTTAGATCAAAGTTGTCATTTGTGTATTGCATCGTATATGCTACTCTATTGTTGGTGTTGAATGGTGTCCCTTCTTTAATTTTGGATCTGGTAAGGGTTGTGTTATATCTTATTGTTGATTCTGTCATAGAATCATGTGTCGAAAAGACTTCATTTCTGATATCATGCAACATTTTCACATTATAACCTCTTTCTAAAAACAACTTTTCCATCTTATTTGCTTCTTCATTAAGTACTTGTTCGTTTCCACATAGCCTCCCTACTCTGATGAATTGACTCTTGACTATGCCTGGAAACACGTGTCTAGGGTGCATGCTGTTATAATGTAAAAGGTTATTCACCCAACATGCCTTCCTATATAAACTGGTTTCTATTCTGTTTCCATTCATTGCAATATTAATGTCTAAGAAGCTAATATTGGTGTAAGACCATTCCATGGTGAATCTTAAAAACTGGGTAGTAGATTCTAAATATGCTAAAAACATTTCAAATTCATCCAAAGTGCTTTCCCATAAAATCAAAATATCGTCTACAAATCTCTTATACATTTTGATGTTATTAATGTATCTTGCATCACTAAACAAATTGTTCCTCTCCCAATTAAAGACAACTAAATTCGCATAAGTGTTGGCTACGGGGGTGCCCATAGCTACTCCCCATTGCTGTAAATAATATTTGTCTTTAAATATAAACACATTATTTTCGAGTACTATTTGTAGAAGAAGATGTATTAAAATCTTTTCATTAGTATCAAAATCTGTATTGCAATTAAGTACTTCCATTATGGCTTGCAGGCCATCTTCATTAGGTATGCTGGTGAAGAGGTCTTTGACATCTAGTTATCAGGACACATTTATTCAAAGTATGTATGCTGTTTTCATTGAATTTATAGATATCATCCAAAAGATGATATGTATCTTTTAAGATAGTGGGGATGGAGTCCACTATGGGTCTCAATATGGTCTCAAGATATGTAGATACATTGGAAGTGACCCATCCCCTGCCTGAAACAATCGGGCGCATTGGAAGTGGGAATATTCCCTTGTGTACCTTGGGTAAGCCTTTCATAGAGGGTATCAATGGTAGATCAATTACTAAAAACTCATATAGCTCTTTATCTACTTGTCTGCACATAAGAAGATCATAGATGTTATCATGCACTTTCTGTATAATCCTTGATATTTCAGTGGTAGATAAAACTGTGTATGTTTTAACATCATTCAGAAGTGTATACATATTTTTATCGTATTCAGATGTATCCATGAGAATTATGGCACCCCCTTTATCTGCTGGTTTTATCGTTAGCATATCATCTTGTGTTAGTTTAGCAAGTGAGGCTACTTCAAAACTAGTCATGTTATAGTATCTATTCTTTTTAACATTATGCTTATTTCTTTGTGTGTAGTATTTATAAAAATCATCCTCGCATATTCTAATGAAACATTCAACATTGCTAGGTAAAGGAGGAGTAAAATTACTTCTCTTTTTCAGAGATACACTGGTAACAGCTTCAAAAGACATTGTGCATGTGTTAAAATACATTTTAAGAGCTATCGACCTGCCAAATAATCTCAATTCAGTTAATGTATTATTCAATTTACTGCACTGAGAGGGTATAAAACCCAACCCTTTGTTTAGCAGAATTAAGTCATTTTCATTGATCCCTCTAGTAGAAAAGTCATATACCAAGCTATTTAATTTCTTACATTCTTCCTCTGAAAATTTCCTCTTCCTGGGACCTTTGCTCAGTGAGCGGCCTCTTGTGTGATAAATTTGTTTGATGGGATAGGGTAAAAAACGTGAGTCATCTGAGTTCGTGTTTTTACGTTGAACAACCTGTTCAGTGTCTTTATTGAATGCTCCCAATGCCTGTTGATTGGGAGGTGGAGTTGATGTGTCGACATCTACTCTATTGCAATTCCATACATTAGATTGAACTGTTCTCTTAGAAGTGGTAATGTTGGAAGCCGCTTCTCCTGTTGTAATGTCCGTGGGTGTATTTGTTACATCTGATTCCAGCATCGGATCCATTCGGCTGTTCGTACGTCTCGTATACGTCGTGGCATCATTGATTCTTCTCTCCACCTCTTCGGCTGCCCCTGATCGTATATTCTCGTGTGGTCTCGGCCATAAGAAAATGTTGCCGTTTGAGAAATCGTTGTGATCGCGGCATAATTTTCTCTGCTTTGTTAATTTCAGCTTCTCACTATACACATTAATTTGAGAGTGCAGGTTTTCTAGTTTTCTTGAACAATGGTTGCTGGATATGTAGCACTCGAAGATATCCTTCCATAGCGCCTCAACCTTTTTTTGTAGTTCTGTCTCAATAGGCAAAAAATAATCCAATATTAAGTTAATGTAGTTGAAGCCAAGATTAATATTTAGATCTTGCCACTTCTTAAGAAGAATCGGATGTTGTTCACCGTAAGTAGGCATGCAAAGTACTCGCATGCCTCGGGGAATTATTTTAAAGTGTATGCAAGCCTCTAAATGCTTGCGCTGCCAGGAATATCTTTGCAGCCTATACATATCGTTCTCAAGTTCTCTTAACATCACATTGAATTCAGTCATGTTATTCATTTCTGCATTTAAACTTGATGTTTCTGTAGATACCTGCAGGTCAAGTTGTAGTAGTGGGTTCTCATCCGAGTGTATGAGATGTTCCCAAACGTGTTGATTCCCTCTAACAACCGGAGTGTAATCCAATTCTACTGTTGCATTTTCCATGGTGTGGTTCTACCGGTAAAAACGCTGAAGAGAGGTAATTAAAAATATACCGGATAGTGCCAATGGAATCCTCAGTCAAAGAAGAAAACAATGTGATGTATAAAACACTGACAGATTTGGCAACCAGGAAACAAAAACCACTTCAAGATGCCATGCAAGAAACTCCTTTATTAGGTAAAATAACGAGTAGATGAGCGATTTCACGCACCGAGAGTGCGCTTCCTCAGATCTTCACATTCAAACAATAAATGTGGAGAGTATATATACCCAGTAAAAATTCAATTAAGCATCCAATTAAGTAATCATTCAATTAATTCAGTTAATTTAATGCAATGAATGGAAATCACTGTATACGTAGGGAGGCATTGTGAAACAACTCAAGTAAACTTTTCTTTCTGTTTCTTTTGTTCATATCTTAAGAATGCATCCATAACAAATTAGTTGACCTTAATTAGGTCTTACAATGACCAGTATGTTCCGGGCTGTAATGCAGGCTCAGGCACATATGGAATGGTACACCAGGCAGGGACTTAGGGCGCAGAGGGCACATTACACCGCTATCAATGACAGCATCGGTGACCTTGCCGGTGCCATCCGGACTTACACCGAGGTCATTGATAGACATTGGGGGGAGACATTAGATGCCCTCCAAAACATGTCTTCCATGAGCCAGGACTGTGCAGGATGGTTGCGACATCGACGCGGACGCATGCCAGCAACAGCAACAGCTGGTAGCGGTCGCGGACGGCCCACAGTTCACAGCCGTTCCCGTAGTGGCAGTACCAGCCCCAGCAATGCTGGGGCTGGCCTGTCCGTTGACCGTCCCAGTACACCACGTGCACGTGGCTCTGGCCAGTTCCAGCAGGGACATAGGTCCAGTCATCATACCTCTGCCTCTGATGACAGTACCCAGTCAGGGTTGGTACCCGATACTGTCTGTAGCACCACTGCCAGGCACAGGTACTGTGTCTGTGGCTGGAGACAGTGATCTGTACAGCCTAGCAGGTTTAGTCTGTGGCTGTCCCACAAACTACCATATATGGCAGCCACATGTTGGAGCTGTGTGCATGAAGACACACATACATTAACCAAACAACTAGGGTCACACATACACACACATTACATCAACATTGGCCCATGCTGTACTGTTGTCCCTCACACACACACACACACACACACACACACACACACACACACACACACACACACACACACACACACATGCACACACACAGACATGTCGATTGGATGGTCAATGTCAGGCTCTGGCAAACAACAAAATGCCCTGTGCATATGATGATACCTGTGTCGCCTTCTGTCATCTGCATCATTGATGGAGGGACAGGCTAACATGGTGCTGATGCACAGGGTGACACTATAGCAGTGTAGCAATAATAGCAAGGTTTCAACAAAGAAGTGTAACTACATCCTTGTAGGTATATCTGAGCAGATATTATGCATCAAAGCTCTGATTGTCAATGTAGCATTGTTTACACCACTGTTAGGTCTGAGTATGTATTGTCCACCCATGTGCCACTTGGCTGAAGTGTAATGTGTTGCCAGCATGTGTTAGTGAGTGGACAGTACGTGTGTGATGTGTGCAGTACAGATTAGCAAGTGTACATCTGTGAACATGGTGGGTGCGCACTGTCTGGATGTACGTGCATAGTGGACACATGGGACATGTGGCATACCCTGTCGTACACATTGTTAACATCTCATAGTATCTTTCAATGGCCAGTATGCATTATACTACGGTTATGCACTAACATGGGTAGATGTGTGTATGACATGGGTTGAGACTATGCTGTGGGTGATACCGTTAATATCTGTCAATGATTTGCAGTCTGGTAGTATAGACAACCTCAACAGCATGACTATAAGCAATCATTGGATGATGTCCTGACAAATGACATACAGTAGTAGGGAACCCAGTATCAATTGGATCCTTCCATTGCTACACTATAACACTAACCAGTGGTAATGACCGCCACCCATTCCTGTGAACACACCTATTTGGCATATAGCCCCCTTAGGTACATGCAGACACACTAGGGATGTGTCCATCCAAATCTGGAAATGCATGGATTGGCCTACAATGCATTCCCTGGTTGGGACGCATATTCTACACAAGGGTATCATACAGACAGATACCTGTTGTCTGATACATGCTGTATAGCAGTAAGCCAACTATGGCATAGTCATCCTCATGTACTATACATACTATCCCATCAGTACCACACAGGTGGTAGCCCTCAGCATGTATGTTGGATACCAATGTGTACATACAGCCTCATGTTATGTTATGTGTCCCTTGGTATCCACATATCCATAGGTATTGTGGAGTCCCAAGGTGTATCACATAAGACATTTGAGGCCTGAATGCATATCCACAAGGCAGTCATACACCTATAAAGACTGTCCATTCTTGGCAGTCTTTGTTGTGTATGACCATGTCTGACATATACCCCTGGCATATACCCTCACTCACACTACTCTTAAGTAACTATCTTGGGTGTGTGTGCCACAGATGACCTTGGCCACAGAACACGGCAGTGGACGGCCTTGTCACATACATACATATGTGACCTATGATCTGAGAAGCAGCGGCACAACCTGTCAATGGAAACAAATGTATTCATATAGTATGCAGGCTTCACACCTATGTACTGATTGAGGGGACATGTACACATATATATTTGCCATGCAGATACCTGATGTGTGCAATGCACTTACTGTTGTAATCATACTATGTCATACCATAGTAAAAGCAAAACCCACACTGCATTGACCAACAGTGACACACACACACACAGTCAGCATTTGCAGGATTCAAATCCCAACCTAGCTACGTTATGATACTATAAAGCGATGCATTAACACAGTGCGCTATTTGCTTTATTGGCTGGTGTCCCTTCTCCTGCCATATATGTAGGATGGTGACATCATCAGACTTTCCAAAGAGGAATGTACCTCTTTTAGTGTTTTCCCAGTCTTCAAAAAGGGAACACCTCTCAAAGGAAACTGCACACATACACACCCCCCACACTCTTTGCAGGATTCAAACCCCTACCTAACTATGTTATGATACTAGAGAGAGAGAGAGAGATGCATTAACACAGCACACTATTTGCTTTATCCTGCTGTATTTATAGGATGATGACATCATCAGACTGGACATGGTGATGTGTGTACACTTTGTTTTATGCCATTCCAGGAATGGTCCATGTGGGTCACCAGGTGTCAACAGCTTGAACAAGACCTCAGAATCCTTACCTTGTGTGATCTATCTGTGGACAGATTGACATTCCATCATATGTCAACACATATTTATGCACAGCTTGCTGGTTTTGTGGATATTACATGTGTCTGGGATGTTGATAAAGGGCTATTCAAAGTCTATGTGACACATGTGTAGATGTGTTCATTGATGTATATCCTGGGTGGCTGCCTTGCAAACAGTCTAGCATGTTTGGGAACCATTTTCCGCACATGAACATACCACAGTTGGTAGGGTTGTGTGTATGTCAGCTTCCAATAGCTCTGTTTATGACTGCAACCATGATGGACTCCATGACCTTGCAGATCAGACTTCATAGGCGTACTGGACTTGACTTCCCATGGTGTGTTGTGCACCAACACTTGTGGGGAGTGCCATATGTAGCTGTGACACATTCAGCAGTTCCACATCCTGTGTAGGGGGTGAGGCTCAGCTGACTGTTCAGGTGCATGATCTATTTGTTCTTTAGTTTGTGCATGACACATACTGGAAATCAATGTATTCCACTTGCTGCCATGCTTTTGGCAGTGGGGGTAGCTGCTCATCCATTCTACATGTGATATCTCCTGGTATGATGATATGGACTATTGTCAGTGGGAGATGGGTATATACATATGGCCTTGTCTGTCATGATGTCGGCATTGTCACTCAGGTACAGTTGGCCCTGACTCAGGACATATATGGGTGTACATTGCTATTTATGACATAGCTCAAGGAGGTGTCATGATTCAGTCTGGACTCCTTCTCAGCTACTCTTTACAAAACACCAATGAACATGAGCGCTAATCCCTGTTATACTCTTTTATACGCTTAACACCCTACTGATCCTTTGTGATCAGGCTACAGAGTATGTCATGATAATATCCTGGCATGTCCAGGGGTCAGTTTCGTGTGTACTCTTCAGTCCAGCTGGTGGATATTGTGATATGTCACATCTGGCTCATGTACACAGACAACCCTCTCCTCCTCCCGACAAACTCAGATATATGTGTGAGATGCACCTATATAGACATACAGGGTGATGAACTCTCTCAACCCATGACTGGCACAGTCTATCAGGTGCTGAAGGTAACCACACACACCACATATCAGTCTCACATATCCTCTAGAAACAGAACTCAAACCACATTATCAGACATAGACATACTTGGATGCTGTAAATGTACTCTACCTAAGCAACAGAGACCTCCAAAGCAGACACACACACACACCTGCTATCCACTACAATACCCACATATCACATAGTTCACAATGTCAGTGTGCCACACAGTCACTTCCCGTCAGGCTAAACAGCACACCTAATACACTTGTAATAGGTGGCACTTATTGTCAGACACACTGACGTACCACTCACCAGCCCTAACAAGGCAATAGTCACTTTGGGCTGTCTGTTGGGTGCCAGGATCTGCCGCATAACACAGGCAGTCAGGTCACTCCAAAGCAAATACAGGACTGGCACCATCATTCTCCATGCTGGTGTGTATAACCTCAGATGTTACACCCTGGACCACATGACATGATACATGGAGGAACACTCTGATCATGTAGCTCAGGCCAGTATGACCCTGACCTTGTCTAGCGTCTTACACCCACCAATTATGATGTCACAGTATACGGACACACATATTACATTTAACAGTTGCCTAACAAATTTGTTTAATTCATTGGGGATACAGTGTCTGTCAGCCTATGGTGACATGCTCAACATGTCACGTAGCTTCACTATGGACAGCTTGCACCTGTCACCCTTGGACTTTGGTATGCTGGCTAAGGCTCTTGCTACCACCAGAGTGCCTTTTTTAAGCAGGGCTCAGAAGTCAAGCCCACCTCCATAGACATTGCAGGTTAAATGAAACTAGGGTAATGCTGCTCAACAACAGTTGTATTAACCTCATATTGCAGCCACTCAGGACTCTCCTTAGTATGGAGGATAGTGATAGCTGTGCACTGACAGATGCCTGGTTCAGGCTCGCTTATGCACACCAGCACTACCAGGTTATGTTTCATACCATGCTGTCTGACAACAAGACTTGGAACAGACAACACAACTAGGGGGAGTGTCCATATACATCACAGATACACACCTCCGGGTTAGTAGCACTGCACAAAGCATCGCAGACCATACATATACAACTACCATTGTGCAATACTGCCTTTCAGTTTGTTGCCTGCTACAGAACACACTCCCAAACTAAGGAACCACACTCGGCTTTCGTGGGAACTATGGAGAATATGAAGGTCTCCACAAACACCATTATTTTGTGTGACTTCATATAAACAAATATTGACTGGGGATACTACTCAAGCCCTGACACCCACACCCAACAGTCACTACAATTTGTAGACACATATGCTATGGCACAACCAGTCAGCACAGCCACAAGGAGGAATACATACTGGACCTGCTCATCACCAATATGGGGACTCTATGTTCCACACCAGCGATATACCCCTCATTGGTAAGGTCAGAACATATATGTACTTCACTGGACATACATATACCCTCCACACACCCATCCTGGGTAATCCTGGTGAACTTCTCTTGAGCCACTGTCTCACTTCACCGAAGCAAGGTGGTATCCTTCAGAGACCCTGAGACAGTGGCAAACACGGCTCGCACTGCTACATCCTTTACATACACATTCTATGGACACCTAGTGGACTGCATGGATTGTGCTATCCCAAATAACAAAAGGACTCACTACTCTAATGGCAGGGGACCTGTCTGGTAGACCCCAGCCATCAGTAAGCTGTACAACGTCAGGAGGAAGCTACTACATGATAGAGCACAATCCCAGACTGGGAAGGTATCTGTGATCTGTATTAGCAGACAGCTACAATCACTCATGAACTTTTCTAAGGGCCGCTTCTACCAGACAATTGCAACAGAGACGTAGGACTATCACATGGCCTTCTTCAGTTATGTCAGGAACCTGGGTGGACACTCACTGATATGCTGTGAGTTACTGCATACTGACTAAACCTACTCTGAACCCACTGGCATTGCCAACATCCTGGCAAACAGGTTCAGTGCAGATGTCTTCCACCCATCCCCCCTAAGGAGCAACTATCCATCCCAACAGAGTATAATCTCCCTGACATCACACAGTAACAGGTGAGTGCTGCCCTCCCCAAAGCATACATCACAGTATCAATGTGACCAGACGGTGTCCCAGCCTGCATCTTACACGAGCATCATGACAGATGTAACCCTCACATTACATCACTGTTCAGTATTGGAGTTACCACAGGATATGTACCCAAGGAATGGCATACAGCAACAGTGGTCCCACTCCACAGAGTTGGTGCCACAACGGACCACAGGCAATATTGTCCTACAGGCCTAAGTAGCCTGTTCTGCAAAGCTATGGAGCGTATTGTCATGGGACTCATACACATAGACATCGGGAACCTGCAGACACTGTGTCCTACACATTTCAGTGTTGTTGTGGGCAGATCTTGCCTCTTGAACATGTTTGTATTCTTTAAATGGCTAACAGCTCCATCGACATAGGGATGGCTGACCACACAGCCTACCTGAACCTTGCAAAACCCTTCAACACAATAACCCACTGGGCCATTATGCATAGGCTCACCAGCGTAGATATGGACACATATCTCACATGATGGATTGATACCTGGATCAGGGATAGCACCCGCATGGTCAGAATTGCAGGTGCCATGTCTAACTATACACTAGTTACACATGGCATCCCACACGGCTTGGTCCTGGGACATCTCTTGTTCAGAATATATTTGTCTGACGTACAGGCTATCACAGGGGGAATATGGCTGAACATGTTTGCACTTGACAGCAAACTGGGTGCCATGAGCAACTCTCCAGATGCCACATGCATACTCAAGCAGGGTCTCACAGAGATGGATGACTGGTGCCTGAGCCATGGCCTACAGCTAAATGCCATTAGTTGCATAGTCATCCCCATTGGGAATAACAACATGCCCACACATTACCACATAGGTAGTCCTCCATTACATATGGTAGGAGTTGTTAGGGGTTTGGGGACATGACTTGTTCGTACTGTCACCTTTGACATTCACATTGCCAAAGTGGTTGGACACTCCTTCTATGTGGGCCACCTTATCCCATATGGTTTCACATCTAGATCGAGTGAGGTCATTGTGCCCCTATACTCATCACATCCATGCTTGGTTACAATGCCACATTTGGGGTGTAACTTACCCGACACCTGCAGCAACTGTACTGGCCATGGAAGTTCCTCACCAAGCAGATCTAGAGACTCACACAGATGCCCTGCACAGTTCAGATGCAGTAACTCCAGCTCTACTCAGTCGCTTACCACCTACTCAGATATGATGTGTGCCTGTTGTTTACAGATATACCCAACCCAGAATTACTGGACATGCTCCACCTCAGGATATCTGACTACCTTGGAGCTACACACTCCAGGGACATATACCTCAGTGCAGATGTTAATAGGACATTGTGGAGGGACAGATTCTTATCCCAGAGGCTTCACTCACTCCAGAATGTAATCCCAGTTTCACATAGGCAGAGCCACCCACTGACCACCTACAGGAGACATCTTGATGACTGTATGGGTGATCGTATGTTTATCCCTGGGATATCTTCTGTGTCCCTGCTAGACAGAGGCACACTAGCCTAAACGTACATGGGCTATCTTGTGTGACCTACTATTCACACACACAGTGTAGTAATCTGACAGGGTTGCGAATGCCAAACACACTCTGGCTAGGCTTGCACATGCCCTAGGGCACATAGCCTAGTATCGACCTCTGAACCTATGCTAATGTTCAGGATGCACAATGTTTATTGCTGATACTGTTTGCAGGTCTTTATCATCTTTGCTTTACCAGTTTCTATGAACAACTTCGGTATTTGCAGAACATATTTGATTATGACAGGGTTCCACTATATTATAGATGTGTCTGTTGTCATATAAATGTGTGCACAGGGCGGATTGCTGTATAGTGACAGGTTCCTGGGTTAACACATGCAACTGCCAGATATGCGAGGCCCTCTGTTGTACTCCGACATGGCCTAAGTGTGTGAGCATGCCCAGTTCTGCCATTCCGTGTTTTGTTGCCTGACATTCGTCTCATTTATTCAAGTGTGTGAGCATGCCCAGTGTGAACTTTCAGTATGTTGCTATCTGAGATCCACTACATTTGTTGATGTGTGTGAACATGACCGATATTAACATTTATACTGTGTGTGTTGGAAGTCAGGTTCTGTTCTCACTGCAGGACTCAGCTTTGTGTCATAACTCGACAAGGATTATGCTGTGCCTGCAGGGTTTCCATGAAATACTTTGCATAGACTTATCAACATTCCTTCATACAGGCTGACCACTGCAATGCTGTCATGGTTTAGTGGTTCAGTACTTTTGCTATAGTGCACAGTATCCTGGGTTTGAGGCCCATCACTGCTTTATATTTTTATACTGAGCAGACCAGACTGCTTAAGGGCCAATTAAGCAAATATGAGCATGTTGGCTTTTGTTCAGCTATGCCCCACTTAGACCAGGCTTGTCCAACATTGCTCAATATTCACCAATATTGCTGGACGTTGCCCAATATTACTCAACATTGACCACAGTTGTGCTAGTTGGTGTGTGCAATTTTGTTTGCATATACTACATGGTGGTAAATGCTGTTTAGCACTTCTTTATATTGCTTAACATATGGCAATCATGCCTTAGGTGGTGCAACAGGGCTGCCTATGTAGGATACACATACTACACTCCCTGTACAAGTTTGAAAGCAGGCAGTGCCAACTTAGGCATCCCTTTTACTATATGTGCGAGTCGGAGAGAGGTATAATTTCCAGAGTTCCTACTGAGCCAGTGTATGTGCTATGCGTTGCCTCTTTGCCAAGGCCAAAGCATACTGGGCACGCCTCCTTCTGCCTACTGTGGCAGGCTCTGGTTGTTACTCCTCCGAGTCACGCTCTGCCTGTGATGGCCTTGGCAATGGTGGGGGGCTGTTTGGCCCAGGCCTATGGTGGTCCTGCTGCAGCTGTTTTCACAGCATCATATTATGTAGCATAGCACATACCATGACAATTTGGGTACATGTAGTTGGTGAGTACCGGCACCGTAACTTGAGCAGCCCAAACACACGCTCTATTACATTACATGTTTGTGCATGTGTCTCATTATGGCATTCCTGTTCAGGTTTGTGTGCATTTCTGATGAGTGTCATCAGCCACGGCTCCAGTGCATAGCCACCATCTCCCACTAGGTGACCATGTGGGATGTCCCCATTGGCAAATGTCTGGTACTGCTGCATCAGATGCCAGATATGGGAATCATGGTAGCTTCCAGGGCAGCCTGCACACACATTCAGTATTATGCCCTGGGCATCACACACAACCTGGCAGTTGATGGAGGGGAAGCCCTTGCGGTTGAAGTAGACCCTACCCCGCTCGCCGGCTGGTGCTTTGATATGTATGTGCATGCAGTCTATTGCACCCACTACCTCAGGGTATTCCGCTATTTGCTGGAAGAGATGCATATTGCTGGCCAATACCTCACGGGAATTGGGGAAATATACATGATCACCGATATGTGCTGACATGACATCCAGGAACTGGTGTAGCACCCTGGATGCTGATGCCGGTGATATCTCCATCATATCACCAGTTGGTCTCTGGAAGGTACCTGTTGCTAATATTCTTAGGCCAACACATACCTTGGTTTCCACTGGGATGGGTTCCCCTCTGTTGGTTCTGTGTGTGAGGCATGGCCTGCACAGCTCAACAATTTGCTGCAGGAGGTCTCTGTCCACTCTATAGTGCTCCACTATCTCCAGCTCATGTAGCCCCTGGTAGGTTACCCTGGGCCTGTACACTCTTCTCCGTCTCCTCACTGTGGGTTGTCCAGCAGCATTTCCATTGTCACCACCCTCAGCATGTTGCATATGTCACCTTATAACAGCAATGGCAGCCCCTAACATTTCATTGTCTCAGTAAAGCTTTTTCAGTTTTCCCTTCTATTAGCTTACTGCCGTGTGTGTTGTGAGAAACATAATGGACTGTTGTTTTCAGAGTTTTAAGTGTTAGGCTGGGCTAGTGTACTGCCTGTGTAATTGCCTGATTCTGATTGTTTTCACCTGCTAGCTCTGCTAGAACTCCCTGGTAGCTTCCTACTATTTGTTGTGCTTCCTTTTTCCTTTCTGTTTCCTCAGGGTGGGGTGCACCGCGCACACAAGTGCAAACATGTGCACAGCAACTAACACACGTGCACACATGCTTACACGGAGTAAAACTTGCTTATTTGGGTTAAAATGCGCACATACCAGTGCAAACGCGCTTACAACTCTTTAAACAGCCTTATACATGCTTACTCCAGCTTACACACGTGCACTCCCGCTTACACGCGCGCACTCTGTTTTACTCGGGTTTACACATGCGCACACGCACGCATACCCACTCAGCAAGAAACTTTGGTGTTATCCACGGCATACACCTTCCATTTCTTGCCTTTCTCTAGCCTACCTGTTGACACACCTCTTTCCATGATGTGTGAATGACAGCTGACACATGCCACTCTGCTCCAATGAGCTTCACTTCTTTTATACATACCCCCCTCGTGATGTCACCTATCTTCTACTCTGTTACTCCCCATATCCTACTCCTACACTCCCCTAACTGTGCTCATTTGCTATGTAAACTTGCGATTCACTATCCTAATGCTCATTTACATAGGATTGCCTACTAATGCTTGGTTACATGTCTTAGACTGAGCTTCCCCCCTTAGCAACCTCTACTTGGTGGGCATGTTGTCTTCAGCCTGCCATTTCCTTGCATTGTACATTAACAATTTCAATAAAATCCACATTTGTGGGTTTTCATTTTTAGTATTCTGGGTTTTAGAGCGCACCCCGTTTGCACGGTGCTTTGCTACGCTTAAACATCAGAAATCGGTGAAAAAAAAAATATTATTATTTTCATATTGCATCAGGAAACATTTCACATGGCTGTATATTTGGCCATTGGCATGCTTCCTGCACTGTATGCAACCTTTATTTGGAGCTGTCACGTTTCCATTTTGCTATTTGCAGAACAGTACTCAGTTGTCAAACTGAGTGCATTTCTGCAAATAACACTGCTCTTACTCGGACAGGTTCGGGTTTCCTGAATTGCAAATCTACCTCATTTGCATATCTTTCACCTGCAATTAAGGTAATTTGCATATCCCAGCCCTGTCCGTGTAAGAGCCATTTTAGGAGCTCTCTTACATGCCCCTATAGGCTGTTCCTGGATTGCTCGTCAGACATGATGGCTGCATGGAGTCTTACTCTACTCTAAGATTCCGTGCAAGCCTTCATGAATCCAGCCCATGGTCTAAAAACTAATCAGATCTAATGACATTCTTTGTACATTCTATGAGTTAGGACTGATAATTTATTTATTTCATTTTACATTTGTTTACCGGGAAAGTCCGACTGGAACAAGGTCCATTTACAGTAGAGGCCTGGGGAGAAAAGCTCCATAACATAATGGTACAAATAGAACAAATGACAAAAACATCTCTGTACAGAGGCAGATATACAATCAGAGCTCCATGTCTTTATATGACAACACAATCCACAAATTAAAGAAAATTTCTATACAGTGGCATATATACTGTCTAGGAGATTTTTCGTACCTTAGTTTGATATAAGCAAGCTTGGTATATAGATAGCAAAAGTTTGAATTCTCTATTGGTAGTACAAAGCATAAAAATGAAGGAATGGAATCTGGAAATAATGCTATTCGGGAGATATGTCATAGCGTGAGAAATAGTTTGTAGGATAGTAGTTCCTGATAGGGAGTACAGAATAGCTGAGGTAAGCAGAGGAGATGAGGTGTGGCAAGTATGTGGCAAGTAGAAGAAGGTTCTGAAGAAGTCCCTGTATTATTGTGGAAGAAAGCACTTAACGTTCAATAAACTTCAAATTTTGTGGTTCATCCCCTTCTCCTTGTTTGAATTATTCAGTACATGAAGTTCCCTATTAGACTGGATCCTATTATCAGACCCTAGCAAATGCACCACTGCAGGTACAATGTCTGACTATCTCAGTGATCATCTTTCAGTCTGTACGACCAGACATCTCACACATTCACTTACACAGCATGTCTATACAACAACACACAACCTTTACAACTTTACTGTCCTATCATCTATTCTTTCTGTTTTTCATCACTTTTTCAATAGTGTTTCCAGTATTGGATTTATGAAGTTTGTAGTTTTTTCTCCTTCATTTAATTGTCTCCCCTCTAGTGATTGGAAATTTCCTTTTAAATTTACCCTGTACTGACTCTGAGTCCTCAATGATCAACTCAGGAGATCTAAATATATTGTGTTCAGCTTCTCTTCCCAGTTCTTTTGGAACATAGTTCTATCTCATTCATAGCTGATGATTTTGTATACTATAGACACTGGAAGCATACCTTCGTGTATGCAGTAGTTGCAGATGAATCATTGCCAATATGACTTCCTGATATGAACATCAAGTCCATAAATGTGCTGGCAGTGGAAGTATTGGCATTATCAGGCCTAGATTAAATGTCAGGACCATTATAACTTACAAACAGGTTTTCATTATAACGAAGATACAAATAATTAACAATCTAGATATACACAGACTGAATCATGGCTACAACAGGACTTCCCATAATAAGGCAAATCAAACTGCTAATAAAATAGCAAGCAAAAATAAATCAGTACAGTAAAAAACAAAGATTTTTGTTACAGAACTAGCCAATGTACAGCATGCAAAAGCATGAGAATATTGCTTCTTGAGGGGATAAAATACGAGAGATCATTTAATCCAAAAAAGTAACATGCTTAAAGCTGGGAAATAAAGCATCACAGTCTATTAGATACAGCAATTTATTCTTAGCACAAGTTAAAAAAAATGAAATGCTAAAAGGTAACTAATCGATTCATTCAATACATAAGATGCATTGGTATTTGCTTTAATACAGACACAAGTGAAAATTCTTATTTTTATACCCGGAAGAGTCATCCCTTATATATATATATATATATATATATATATATATATATATATATATATATATATATATATATATATGTGTGTATATATATATATATATATATATATATATATATACATATACACACACACACACACACACACACACACACACACACACATATATATATATATATATATATATATATATATATATATATATATATATATATATATATAGGCCTACTTCATAAAATCAAAATTTCATAATGTTGAATTTCACAACATTGAGACCATAACATTGAAAATTCAAACAGTGAAAACTCAAAACATTGAAAACTCAGAACATTGAAAGTGTGCTTCATAACATTGAAAACTACATTGCAGAAGTAAACAGTATCACGTCCACCTACAACAACACACTTTCTCAGTGTATGGTGATGTTAGGAAATTACATTTTTTCCACTGTAGTGTGATCTTGGAGTTGGTATATTTAATTTATGGGGTGGGGGGTACGTAGTAGAAAGTGTTTGTTAGCTATTGTTCTAGGTGTTAAGGATGTTCTTTACATAATGCATTGTAGTTCTCAATGTTATGAAGCACACTTTCAATGTTCTGAGTTTTCAATGTTTTGGGATTTAGATGTTTTGGTCTCAATGTTATGAAATTTCAATTTTATGAAGTAGACCTATATATATATATATATATATATATATATATATATATATATATATATATATATATATATATATATATATATTTTTTTTTTTAAACCGTGTTAGCCATAAATATAAAATAATGAGCAGATTCTTCCTCAAACATATGTTTACATAATGTGTTGTTTAAATTTTCTGTTTTGGAATCATTAAAAAAATATATGCCAAAAAAGTAAATATTTGCTTCTTCACTATGATGAAGTACCTTATAAACTGTATTTATTTTATTTGTATTTATAAACAAGGCACAGAGAACCTGTTGTCACATGGCATACTTTCAATTAAGTATACAGAATATTCATTTTAGTAGGGTGAGCCATAACTTATCTGAAGATGTCAAAATTTACAGAAACAACAAAAATATTTTTGGATTTTGTTTATCTATTAGATTTGTTAACTAATATTTTCCACCAAGCAGATTGACTTAGTGGTAGTGAGCAAGAAAAGCTTCAGGTGGATTGACAGTTCAAGGAAAATCAGTCACACTTCACTATCACATTTATCACAAGGTATTCGGCTGACAGATTCATCGTTCTATGAAAGCACTGGGATATCCTCACATACTGTGCAAGGAGTGGAACACAGTCAGTTGCCTATCAACTAACAGGGTTTGCCACATCATACAAGCACTTATGTCTGTGCACCACATGTACACTTATGACACAATCATAGTTCATATGGGTGAAAAAGACTTGTGACATACCTCCCTGAGATACCTGAGCAGAGACATGATGGTGTTTTCTGAGTGTGTGTCTGAGGCAGGTATGAACCAGGCCTTGAGCAGCATTCTACCAGCACCAAGAATGATGCCTCAGTATGAACAAAATATTATTGACTTCAACAACTGGCTTTGATTTTGGTATCATTCAAAGGTGGTACAATATATATCAACCTGGGAAGAGATAATAGACAGACCCAACTGCTTTGCCTGGGATGGCCTGCAACTTTATCCCCAATACTTTTATTATATTGGCTAAAACTTTGTCTATCCCCATAGTGCTTTCTTTAGGCAATGTCTGTCTTCCAAGGATTCCAGCATAAATAAACCAAATCTGGATAACATTAAAGCACTGATACTTAACATGCGGAACCATAAAAAATCCAATCTTTGTAAGTACTCCTTACATTGGAAAAACATTGATATATGCATCATCACAGAGAACTGGTTCAAGACCATTGAAAGCACTCCATCAGAATAGGGTTTCAGTATCTATTACACTTATAGGTGCACCACTAAAACTCCCTTACATATGATAGCTAACTATATGACCCTCTCTATGCCTCCCTCATCTCTCACCTCCTACCTAGCTAGTATGGAGTCCCTGTGTACTAAACCAATCACTATTCTCCTTGCAGAGTTCAACTACACCTCCATAAACTGTGAGACTTGTACATCCACAAACATGTATGCCCAGGAATTTCTGGACTTCATCAGTATAAACTTGTTAGACCAGTTAGTTCACATCCCCAACCAGAAGTGAAAAAAAATCCTGGAATGGGTACTTACCATTATGGGATAACTTTAATTACCATGAATGTATCTTCCTCTCTGGTCAAATCAGACCACAAGTCAATCACATTCACCATAAGACTGAAGCCTAAAGCATCTTCCAATATCTTGGCATTCAGAGATTATGCAGAGACTAATCTACCAAAACTGAGTGATGACCATGCTAATTTCAAAAGCTGCCTCCATCTGGATGACCTCGCTACTTAGGAGCAATCATTCACTGCTAAAGTCTATGCACATGCAAATAGCTGGATAGACATGTTTGTCCCTCTCAGAATTATATACAATGGCAAACTCAAAAAATAAACCTCTGTGGTGGGCCCAAAAATAAACAGGCTTTATAAGGAAATAAAACTCATTGCTTGCAAAAATAAAATCAACTGTCAAGATTCCAAAATCTTTAGCTAAATTAACCAAGGAACTCCAGATACTGCTCAAATTAATACAAGCTAACATTGAGGTAAAAATAGTCACCCAGATGAAGGATACCCAGAAAGCCTTCCTTAATTATGCTAAAAATCTCGGAAACAATGTCCTGCACTGTGCAGAGCTAATAGTCTTTGTTGTCTTTTCATTTTTTCCCAGTTAGGGGTTGCCACAGCAGATCGCCGGTCCACTAATGATTGGCAGTGAATTTTTACAGTGTGGAGTTACCAGCCCAGCACCCAACCTTCAAGGAAGGCACACCCACACACGCACACACCTACCTGCATGTCTTTTAAGTGCATTCGACCACGGGGAGGACATACAGACTCCGCTGGAGAGCTAATAGTAAAGAATATCAAATACTCATACCCAGAGGACCTAAACAATCAAGGGACAAGTGTAGCATAAATGTTACCTCCTCTCCCTACAATATTGTCAGATCAAATGCTCACATCTATAAGCACCATCAAATCTTCCAAGTATAAGTTCTTGGGGAACTATCTAAGGCTAAGAACACTGTGTTTATGGAGCCAGATAATATACAAGCTACCTACTGGTTAGCCTGAAACATGACTTGTCTGACATCCTACAGAAGCTATTCAATATCTACCTTAAAACAGCATTCATGCTAGATGAATGGAGGACAGCAACAGTCATTGCACTGCACAAAGGTAGGGCTTCAACAAACTCACGAAATTATAGACACATAAGCCTGACCAGCATCAACTATAAAGTTATGGAATTAATAAACAAGGGTTTTAGGTAAACTGCAGACTCTCAACCCAACCAGGTTTGTATTCATCAAGGGCAGGTCTTGTCAACATAACCTGGTCATCTTTTTCAGAATCATAACTGAAGCAATGAACAAGGGCAAAACAATTCCCACCACATATTTAGACCTCAACAAGGCATTCATCACCATCTTAAACAGATATCATAGATAAACTCTCCAAGCAAAGTGTCAGTTTCTATGTAAATCATGGATTTTACATTGGCTCACAAATAGAACCCAGGAAGTTAGAGTTAACAACTCTACCACCTCCAAAAGCCCTGCTATTAACAAGCTACCCTAGGGCTCAGTATTAGGGCCACTCCTTTTTGACATTTGCTTCTGAGAGGTTGAATGTAATGTTAAGGGGTTATAACTAGCCACCTGTACAGATGACTGCAGAGGCGGTACAGTCATAAACTCCCTAGAAGACACCAAAATCCTCCAAGAGGACCTATCCTGAAATAGCTCTTTTAAAAACTATGGACTAAAACTAAATGTCTAGAAGTGTATAATCATATCCTTCAGCAAGCATAACTCCTTCTGTAACCCTATTATTGGCAACATGACTTTGAAAATTGATGCCAGTGTTAGGGAGCTGGAAACCTATGTCAACAATGAAATGACCTTTGATCACCATGTATTCACTGTAAGAAGGAAGTCCTTCTTCTTTGCACAGCTTATATCTAAAGATATTACATTCAGTTCCAGGAATCTAATCAATCCACAGTCAGCGCTCAGTATGCTGGTCAGTGAGTATAATGCCCCTTTTCATATGTACCTGTCCAAACACTTGTCACAACTGGAACAACCACAATGGTTTCTCACTAAAAAGATCAAGGGCCTAAATTGTAAAAACTATGCAGACCATCTCAAAGCTTTGTCCTTCTCCTTATCATACTGGCTACTGACAGGCAACCTCAGCCTTGAATAAAAAGCTTCAACAGACTCTTTTCTGTCAGACTCATTGCACATTTGCAAGTCTACTGGTACCAGAAACATCCACTCAAGGGATTTCATACATATATTCATACGTACATGCATACATACATACATACATACAAACATCTCAGGCATGGGCATTAATGACCTTCTAGCCTCCCAGAATACCAAAACAGTTGTTCCCATAATAAGTATACAGGCTGTTCTTAAAAATATCTAAATTAGTGCTTGCTTTAACATAATTTGATAGTCTATTCCATGCATCAGCTACTGTCTCTGAGAGCCAGTTAGTGCATTTCTCATTCCTATAGAATCATTTACGCAGGCTGTAAGATGATTCTATACTACTTTTGGATAAATCCCAAACATTTCCAGAGGTAGTTGTCTCTAAATGTCCTATATACATGAATAAAGTCTCCTCTTAGACATCTACATGAAACACTGTTCAAGTTCGTATATTTTATTCTTTCATAATATCTTAAATTTTCACATCCTTTGATGACCTTGGTATATTTCCACTGTACTCTTTCAAATGTATTCATGTTCATTTTCTTATCAGGTTTGTATATTGTTATTCCATATTCATGTTTGGCTCTAATGTAATTAACAAACAATGATTTCATCATTTTTGATTTCCTCTTCTTTATAAATTTGTTTATGCAATCAGTTCTGTAACTATCATTAACTAGTTGGTTGATATGATTAGAAAAACTCAAAGGTGGATCTACCCATATACCCAGGTTTTTAAATGCATCAACAGTTTAAGTCACTGCTTGCTGCATTAAATATTTACCTTTCAGTCTATGTCTTCCAATCTTATATGTTTAGTTTTTGATGTCTGCGTCACCATATTATTCTTCTGGGATCTATATTATGTGATCGAAGAATCTGTTCTTTGAACACATAATAATTGACATGTACGCTATAAATCGCAAACGGCCACATCCTTGAATTCTTTCCTCTGGAAAAATTCAGTTGGCCGTTATTGGGAATCACCCTTTTCTTCAATGTAGAGTGATCGGTGTTAGTATATTTAGTTAGAGGGGGTGTGGGAGGCACAGCTCTGGCATTGGGAGGTGTGGGGGCAAAGCCCAGCACTTAATTAATATTTTCAACTTTGTTTTTTATTTTACAGCCACATTAATTTTTTTCCTGAGGAAAAAATTCGAGGAGGTGGCCATTCACGGTTTACAGTGTTCTCTGTATACGTGTCGATTATTATGTGTTCTAAGAAGAGATTCTTTGAACACATAATATAGATCCATTCTTCTGTGCCCAAATGGATAATTTAGTTAAGTCATATGCTTAGTTTTTACGTCTGTATCACCATATTATTCATCTGTGCTCAAATGGACAATTTAGTCAATTTCTATTGCAGAAATCCACTATATGTAGCAGACATATTCAGTTTACACATTTTCAATTATCTGCATACAGACTGCAGAACACCTCAGATCTCAATATCTTCTGTAAAATAAATAGAACATGTTGGAGAGACAGGTATATATTACAGAGATTGCTGATTTTATGGAGCCATCCACATAAAGTAAAATGCTTCTTTTGTTGTTGTTGTTTGTCTTTCAGCCTTTCCTGGTTAGGGATCGCCACAGTGGAACTTCAGTCCGCTAATGATTGGCACTATATTTTCACGAACGCAGAAGTGCCATATCGACGTTCAACCTTCAACGAAGGCACGCCCATTTATGCATGTCTTTCGAATGCCCATCCAACCGCGGGGAGATCATGCAGACTCCACACAGAAAGCACTGCCCGCACTCCAGCCAAGAGTCAAATGGGAGAACCTCTTGCTGTGAGGCAACAACGCTACCGCTGCACCACAAAAATGTAAGTTGGATGAATGTATGAATAATCACAAACTCACCATGGGCTTGGCACTCTATCCCTAATTGATAGGGAAAACATAAAGATCCCAACATATCCTTCTTCAGCCCATTTCTGGATTATTTGTTTGCAAATTATAAGGGCTATGATCTACCATGAGAATGTAAGGCTGTGCTTCTTAAGAACCTCACAGATAACCTAACAAGTGCCTATGAACCTATTAAGAGCCTAGCTGTACAGAAGTCTGTAATAGTGTTCTGAGTTGATGTCAACAGAAAAAAATATCTAGCCAAAAAGCTTTAGGATGACTTCACTTGCAACAGTTGTTTGAAATGCCAGTACATAGTCAATAAATTTAAATACTGCATTCATCTAGCTACAGGAGGACATTCATTTCTTGTTATTTTTATATGTTCTACCACCAAAATGAATTACATTGCTCATTACTGTTATAATTCATTTTATGGGGGAAAGATCAAATATCCATTTAAGAAATTAATATTAGAAACATCTTTATTGTATGAAAAGGGGCAATTTAAACATTGTATTATATAGCCATACCTAAGAACAGATATGATCTTTAGTTTCATAGGTTCATACTAGTTTATTGATCTTGTGCACCATTTGTAGCTTAAACAATCACAGCTTGAATTTATCAAGACATATAATTAATACCAGACCTCCTATAGCATGAATTCCTTTGGAGATAGTAATGCCCCCTTTTCATAAGGGCTTGAGGGGGCAGGACCCCCACCTCCACAAGATAAATTACTTTGGACCTAGTTGCATTCCCATTCCATGAAGGCTTGAGGTGGCCATATTGGTAGTGTATTGACACTTGCCCATCCAGTCATCCTGGTTGCACTTAAAAAGGGGTCAGGGAACTGCTATATTTATATCCAGGTGGAGTCTATTCCATAAATGTGGTACTCTTTGTGATCGATTACTATCACACCTGCAGGTTCTATTTATATAGAGATGGAAGTTAAGATCTCTCTTAAACAGGGGTTTAGGGTGTTATTACTTTTGCAAATTTGAAGAGAGTTGATAGGACTGGATCCTTCAGGACTCTGAAACGTAGGCAGAGGTACCCTCTCAGATGTTCATAGGACACAGAAAAGAATAAAAGTGTTTTAAAGAGGACTGGGTAGATCCAGGCAGACATGCCCTTGATTGGCTTATTAATAAATCACTGTGGTGACTCTTGAACTGCGGCACATACTTAGATAAGGGCAGACCAATAGGGGACTTATATTCTGTAACTGGCCATATTATGGAGGAGTAGAGTAGGATGATAACTTTTTGGATCTACAAGATATATCGGTGGTGATCAATCTGACCTTATACAAGAACTGCAGAACAACAGTGGTCATCTGGTGGTCAAAGAATAGTCCATTTTTAATGAAAATGCCAAAATCCCTAATGACAGAGTCAATTTTTCTTTGAAGGAGGGTATTATCTATGTGACAGATATATAAGTTTGCCAATGAGCACAATGCTGTAATTCTTGACATTTAGTTTGAAGTCATGCTATAACCATCACCTGTTAGTGTGCATTAGGCTCTTCTTGAGAACCCAGTAGTCACTTCAGATGTTTACGACAGTTTCCATTATTTCATTATTTTATTATTTTATTAGGTGTTCAGGTATTTGCAGAATAAGCTTTTGTATTTGGAGACCAAACAACATAATTTATTTGCTGCATATATCTATAAGATTATTATTTTTTTTATTTAGAACTATGTTAAAATAAAAACATCTGTGCTGTGCATCTTATGACTTGAATGTATCACTACATTACTTAGTTTTGATCATAGGTTCATAGGTTCATAGGTTCGTACTAGGCTATCTGCCCAAGGGCATTTATAAGCCTAGCCCATAGTTATTTGGCTTTCACCACCCCTTTAGTTTGAATAAAACTATGCCTATTATTTTGCTGTGCCTCTGTCAAGCAGTGACACTGAAGTAATCCCTGGGGTATATCTGCGATCCCCCATCCATTGGTCAAGATTCCTCTTGAACAAGGCCAGCGAGGTGCTCTGCCTCACATGTACCGGGATTTTGTTCCACAGCATAGGGAGTCTCTGGGTGATGAATCTGTCCCTCCAGCACGTTCTATTAATAACCGTGTCAAGGTTTAAGTCTCCCGCCCTTGTGGTTCTGAGGGATCTAGATTTTTTGAGATGAAGCATATTCATCAAATCAGGGTTTGACATGGCCTTATATGTCAGGCACAGGTCACCTCTGAGCAAGCGGTATGAGACTGAATAGAGCTGGAGTTCTTTCAGTCGGGCAGCATAAGACATATTTTTGAGACCCTTTATCCTTTATTATTATTATTATTATCATGTGATCTTTAAATACGTCCTAAGAACAAGTAGCTAAATGACTACATTTAATTAACTTACTGAACTGCAAGTTTTCATTTGTCTGCTTTGAGTATGCAGTTTAGCATTTGATCATTTAAATGCTCTCTTGGTGAACGTATTATATTGTGTCTTCCTTGAAGAAACAATATTCAGTTGTATTTTGCAAATGCACATTAATTAGTTTTATAATTAAATGTTATGGTAATTATTGGAAAGTTTTAATAATAATAATAATAATAATAATAATAATAATAATAATAATAACAATCTAGTAATTAGACACCTTTCCCAGAGTGCACAGAGTTTCCTGACACAAGCCACATATGGCATTTACATGACCAGTGTGTTCACCAATGTAATTATGGGCAAAACTACTTAGTTTGGCATAGAGTTCATGTAAAGACAGACTTATTTGGAACTTCCAGTATCTATCAATTAGTGAAATTGCTATGGCTGCCATCTAAGCAAACCTCATGCTGGAAAGTTTGCTAGTCTCCATAACATAGTGAAATGACTGTGTAATTTAAACAGCCAAAAGATACTCACCCAGATTCAGCAAGCTCTGCATGGGGTGCAGGAACAGTGCAGGAGCTCCTGGAGGCAATATGGCCACCGTGCGATCCAGGAATAAGCTGCAGGGACATGCACAAGCACTCCTGCACTATTCCTGCATGGACACAGCTCCTGTATGCAAATTACCCCATTTGCAGTGAAAAACATGCAAATGAGGTGAATTTGAAATCCAGGAAGCTGCCAGCTATCCGTGCAGGACTAGTGTAGTGTGTAGAAATGTACTCGGTTAGTAACCGAGTACATTTCTGCAAACTACAAAATGGAGCCATGACAGCTCCAAATAAAGTGTGTATATTATGTGGAAGCCAAGCCAATGGCCCAATATATGGCCATTGACATGGAAAACAGTTGAAAAAATAAAAAAAGTAACTTTTATTTTTTTTAGCTGATTTCGGCTGTTTAAGCGTAGGGTAGTGGTGCGCAAACAGGATCGGGTCAAATATATAAAAAATAACCTGAAATAAGCATTCTAACCGAAATCACTATTTTGCCATTATACTCAATGGAAGGCAGAAAACAACATTGTCAGTGAATAGTGGTTGCTAAGGGGGAAGTCTCAGTTTCGGACCTGTAAATATGCATTAGCAGGCAATCCTATGCAAATGAGGGGAATGATACTGGATCACAGATTTCCCCTCAATGCTAGCCAGCACCCAACAATGTAAGTGCAGGAATAGCATGGTCCAAGCTTAAGAATTAGCTGACATCATGGGGGGGAGGGTGTCAGGCACACTTTAAGCATATTGGAGCCCTGTGACTCGGGTTTTCCCTTAGCTTAGCAGAGCTAAGCAGGGGCATGTGTCTGAGGCTGCCTAGCACTCTTTATTTGTCTAAGCGGGTGTGCGCACAGCACACCGGGTTTTAAAGGGAAAAAAAAGTAAACCAGGAAATAGCAGCTCTGCACATATTTGAGCACTGTGTTTGTGCGGCATGCCCCTGGGCTTAAACAGGAAGTCAATGGGAAGGGAAAACAGCAGTAGGAAGGTAATCAAGGAGAACTAGCATAGCTGGCAGGTGAAATGTATCAGAATGAGCCAATTACACAGGCAGCAGCCCAGCCCAGAACAGAACACTACTATAAACTATACAAACACCTTTCCCTCTGGTTTTTCCCACATAGTCTACATCACCGGTGTATACCAGTGGGGAAATTTAAAAAAAAAATGATAGGGGCTGCAGCAGCTATCATACATCGACATATGGAAGAGGCTGAGGGTGGTGAGGATGAGAATACTGTCAACCAACCCACAGAGAGGAGACAGAGAAGAGTGTACAGACCCAGTGTAACCTACCGGGGGCTACATGAGCTGGAGATAGTGGAGCGCTATAGGGTGGACAGGGACCTCCTACAGCAAATTGTTGAGCTGTGCCAGCCATGCCTGACACACCGAACTAACAGAGGGGAACTCATCCCAGTGGATACTAAGGTATGTGTAGGCCTATGAATACTAGCCACAGGTACCTACCAAAGGCCAACTGGGGATATCATAGAAATCTCACAGGCATCAGCATTCAGGGTACTCCACCAGTTTGTGTATGCCATGTCAGCACATGCCGGTGAGAACATTTATTTTCCCAACACCCGTGAGACATTGGCCAGCAATATGCGTCTCTTCCACCAAATAGCAGAATACCCTGAGGTAGTGGGTGCTTTAGAATGCACACACATACGCATCAAAGCATCACCTGGTGAGCAGGGTAGGGTCTACATCAACCGCAAAAGCTTACCCTCCATCAACTGCCAGTTTGTATGTGATGCCCAAAGCATTATAATGAATGTGTTTGCTGGCTGCCTTGGAAGCTATCACGACTCCCACATCTGGCATCTGACACAACTGTTCCAGAGGTTTGCCAATGGGGACATCCCTTATGGTCACCTATTGGGGGATGCTAGTTACACACTGAAACCATGGTTGATGACACATATCAGGAATGCACACACACCCGAACATGAACTCCATAATGAGGCACACATACAGACCAGAATTATAATAGAGCATGTGTTTGGGATGCTCAAGTCATGGTTCCAGTGCCTGGACACATCCAGTGGAGTATTGCAGTACTCACCAGCTACATGTACTCAAATTGTAATCATATGTGCCATGCTACACAATATGATCCTGCAGAAACAGTTGCAGCAGGAACAGCATGGGTCAGGGCCACACAGCCCCCCACCATTGCCAAGGTCTGCACAGGCACAGACTGACTCAAAGGAGGAACAACCTGAACCTGCCTCAGTAGGCAGAAGGAGGTGTGCCTAGTATGCCCTGGCCTTGGCAAAGAAGCAATGCATAGCACATACACTGACACAGTAGGGACCCAGGGAATGAAACCTGTCTCTGACTCACACATACAGTAAAAGGGATGCCAAACATGACACTACCTGTGCACAACCATGTATACAGAGTGTACTATGAGCATCTGACAAAGGCAGCCCTCCAGCACCAACCTCAATACTGGCACAGCCATGAGGTAAGTCATTCTTCCTACCATTTGCTGAATGGAGTAGTATGTGTTGTTACTTGTATCTATGGTATGGATGTGAGCATGCAAGGGAATCGGGTCGCTGAATGGGATGCCAGCAGATAGTAGACACCTATAGTGGCAGCATGAGATCTGTAACAAATACTGATCTCACCATAGTAGCCAATACTACTCATGGTGACAAAACCCACTGCAGGAAATGTGCTGAGCCACATATGTGTCCATATGATGCACACATGCCAGTCAGGGAGACTCACATACCCAACAACAGTCTCAATCAGCAGGACAGGTGTAGACAAACACAAACAAAGCCTGTGCTAAGGCCTCTGATTGATGGTTATGGGTAACCCCCCCAAGGCCTACACAGACAGACAACAGGTCAGGCAGTAGGATGTTAGTTCTGAAGGGTAAGAAGTCAGAAACTGAAATGTAGGTCAATCAAACCTAAAACCTGCAGAACACTGATATGCCTCTAGTCAGCATGATATGTTAGAATACAGAATGAAATGGAGTACCTGACATACCAGTACAGTCATAGCAAATGTGTACAAGTGTCAGGTGTACCTCCCAATCCTATGTTGAAATGTAGTAACAGTCAGGTGTGCCCCCCCCCAATCTGATGTAGACAAGTAGCAACAGTCAGGTGTGCCACCCCAATCCTATGTAGAAATGTAGTAACAGTCAGGTGTGCCCCCCCATTCCAATGTAGAAATGTAGTAACAGTCAGGTGTGCCCCCCATTCCTATGTAGAAATATAGTAAGAGTCAGGTGTGCCCCCCCATTTTTACGTAGACACATAGTAACACACAGGTGTGCCCCCCCCAATCCTATTTAGAAATGTAGTAACAGTCAGGTGTGTCCCTGCAATCTGATGTAGAAATGTAGTAACAGTCAGGTGTGCCCCCTCATTTCTATGTAGAC
Organism: Protopterus annectens; assembly: GCF_019279795.1. Classification (NCBI taxonomy): domain Eukaryota; kingdom Metazoa; phylum Chordata; order Ceratodontiformes; family Protopteridae; genus Protopterus; species Protopterus annectens. The sequence continues at coordinate 1,214,775,214 of NC_056732.1, forward strand.
ACATAGTAACACACAGGTGTGCCCCCAAATCCTATGCAGAAATGTAGTAACAGTCAGGTGTGCTCCCCCAATCTGATGTAGAAATGTAGTAACAGTCAGGTGTGCCCTCCCAAATTCTATGTAGAAATGTAGTAACAGTCAGGTGTGCCCCCCCCCCCATTTTTATGTAGACATGTAGTGACACATAGGTGTGCCCCTCAATCCTATGTAGAAATGTAGTAACAGTCAGGTATGACCCCCCCCATTCCTATGTAGACACGCAGTAACACACAGGTGTGCCCCCCAAGCCTATGTAGAAATGTAGTAACAGTCAGATGTGCCCCCCCAGTCCTATGTAGACACGTAGTAACTCACAGGTGTGCTCCCCCCAACTCCCCCCAATCCTATGTAGAAATGTAGTAACATGTATGTGTAGGTATAATAACAGTGGAGCATAGATTACCTGAGCTGGCCAAGGTAGCAGGATAGATTGTAGCATGTGTACAATATGCAGGTCGGCATGTATTAGGTTGGTGTGTGTGTTGTATATTGTGTAAGAGTAGTTAGTATGTATGCATGGTGAGGTTTGTCCTGGTGGCCATTTCTCAGTACTGCTGATGACAGGGCCAAGTCCGCACAACTGCAGTGCCAAACACAATGCTTCCCAGTATAACACATTCTAGCAATAAGCCATTGTAAATGTTTGGAAGTAATATATGTCACCATCTGAAAGATGGACATGGTATGACTGTCGGGCCAGATATACAAGAAGTACACAGGAGGAAGTACCCCAAACAGACAGTGTATAATATGTAACTGTCAAATGGGCACACCCCTGGAATTGTACATACAGGTTTGCAGCACATTATCTGGGCTTATCGATGTCATCTGGCCAAACACTGGCAGACCGCAAAGGTCATAGGAATTACATATTGAGAAACAGCTGATGTCTCTCCACAAGCCAGCATAAGTGGAATGCCCCATGCATATCTATGAGTCAGATGCAAGTACTGCCCATAGCACACATGCACCAGGCTCACCCAACCACCACCCACAGGTACCTTTCTGGTCTTATCCCTGCTGTTGGGAATGAATACAATATGACCCCCACCTGTGTATGGCAATAGCAAAATAATGCAGCATGCAGAGCAGGTGTCCCATGCAAGTGTGTCCCTAGCTGTAAGATGCACCCTGCCAGTATCCACAACACTGGATAAATACTGACATAATGTATTAGCATGAACACCTAGCACACCTACCCTGTCACCCCAGGGGAATATACTGTATTGCAGTCTGGGACTGTAGGACTGACAGAATGCAATGGCCTTCTACAGCTGGCATGCATCACAACCAAATGGCCTACAGCCCTCTGCCAAAGGCCTGTGTCTCACCTGTACTGCCAATGTATTTTATGTCATGGACTCCCAAATAACAACATAACACAGTCCACAGAACCCATATACAAGGCCATGTGAAAAAATCACAGCAACATGTCCACATGTCCTACTACATGAACTGTGGACCAACACCAATATACTGCTGTGATGAGGTGATAACTATAGGGAAAGTATCAGAGAATGTTTGCATAATGTACGGAAGAGGATAGAATAAAAGAGGAGGGCTGGGAGCATGGGCAGCATGGAGCGTGTGAAGTCTGAAACACAGCCGTGTGCACATACTATCCCTGACTGCAAACACAAGAATGGGTGGCTACAGACTTGCTCGTAAACCACAATGTGTAGGGGTAATGTCCTGAATTATGACCCCTGATTCTGGGTAACCTGTGTGAATCTCTACAGCTGTGAGGTATTGCCACAGCAAGATAAGGCCATACTGTCACGTCCATGGATGTACAAGTATGGGATCCTCTGCCACCACTGTACCAAGGTGCTGAACCAGTTACACAGACCCAGCAGCAAGTGTCTGCAGCTTCCCTCCAGAATGACATGATTGTGCAAGAATATGTAGACTGCTGACCACAATACTGGACACAGCTGCATTCACCCTGTGTTCACCAGGACATCACTGCAAGCAAATATGTATACCTGACAGTACTTGATGACATAAAACATCACAGTGTAAAACAGTACATCATGTAGTAGGCATTGTCGGCTACTTTTCAGCGTTTTCTTGATTGCAAAAGTTGATATCTGGGTTAGAAACAGTATTTAGAACATACCTAGAGCCTGTTTACTGCATTTTTTGTGTTGCACTTAATTTAAATTTTTTTTTTCTTAAATTGCATTTTTCCTGCCTCTGACCTAGCACACACATGTTGGGGTCATTTATTGCACTGTTCTGACTAGTTTGCTACTTGTGTGTCTCTGCTATCCTTAAACAAAAACAAAAAAACAAAAAAATCTTGCTATTTTCCCACTTTCTCTAATTTAAAAGAAAGTTCAGTTACAGAGTTGCTGTTCTGAACTGTTTGTAAGTTTTTTGGAGGCCAGTCCTTGCTTGGGCTAAAGGGAAGTCTCTGTGTTCACCAGAGGCAGTGGTTAACACTGAACAGCCTGCCTGTCCCTGTAGGAGTGGTTACTGCCTAGAAACTGCAGTTTTATTGGCAATTGTGGGTCAATTCCAACCTCCTTGATCTCTCTCTCTCTTAAAACCTTGAAACCCTCTTTTTGCGGGATCTTACACACAGAGCAGAGTCGGGCAGCGCAGCTTAAACAGGTTTAAACTATTCCCGGCTCTACAAAGTCTGCTCTTCACTTTTTCCCTTATAACTGCTCTAAATCTTAAAATAAGCACTCTATTTTCATTCTAAAGCCCTGCACTTGCTCATATAAGTAATCTCATAGGTGAACACTAATAAACTTAAGCACTACATCCTCTTATACTCCTTTTAAGTACTTGCTCCCTATTGATTCTTTTTGATCAGTCAATAAGTAGTACCCTATATTATTCAGGTATGTCCAAAGGTCAATTTTGGGTTTACTCTCCAGTACAGCTGGTGAATCTGGGAATCTTGAGGCAATGTTACAACTGCCTTATGTATACAGACCACCCTATCCTCCTACCAACAAGCTCAAATATATGTGAGAGATGCAACTATATAGCCAAACTGGAGGCTAAGCTCTCTCAACCCAGTACTGGCACAGCCTGTCAGGAGGAGAAGGTAACCACACACACCACAAATCCAGTCTCACATAGACCTATCGCATCAGCAAATCAAACACATAAACACACAAAATCATACTCGGAGGGTCTAAATAAAAATCTGCCTAAGCAGCAGACACCTCCAAAGCAAACATCCAAGCAACCCCAACCACAAAACAATACCCACGTAGCACATAGCTCACAAAGTCAATGTGCCACACAGTCACAGCCCTTAAGGCTAAACAACACACCTAATACACTTGTAATAGGTGACTCTATTGTCAGACACACTGACGTCCCACTCACCAGGCTGAACAAGGAGAAGGTCACTGTAAGCTGCCTGTCAGGTTACAGGATCCGCCACATAACACAAGCACTCAGGTCACTCCAAAGCAAGTACAAATATGACTCCATCATTGTCCATGCTGGTGTGAATGACCTGAGACGTACCTCCCTGGACTACATGAAAAGAGACATAGAGGAGCTCTTTGATCATGCAGTCCAGGCTGGTATGACCCTGACCTTGAGTAGCATCTTACCCTCACCAAGAATGATGCCACAGTATAAAGACAAAATCATCAATTTTAACAATTGGCTAAAGTATTGGTGTCATTCAAAGTGGGTCCAGTGTGTGTTAGCCTGGGATGACATGCTCGACAAGCCATGTTGCTTCACTAGGGACGGCTTGCACTTGTCAGCCCTGGGTTTTTGAATACTGGCAAAGGCTCTTTCCTCCCCAATAGTGCCTTTTTAAGGCAAGGCTCAAAAGACAAACCCACCTCCATAGACAACACAAAGAAAAAAAAAACTAAGGGTAATGCTGCTCAACGTCAGAAGTCTAAACCTCAAGATGCACGCACTCGAGACTCGCCTCAGTATGGAGAATATTGATATCTGTGCAGTAACAGAAACCTGGTTCAAGGCTCCCGAGAGCACCCCAGCACTAACAGGTTACACTTCATACCATGCTTTTCGGCCCCAAAACTCAGACCAAACCACAAAAGGAGGGGGAGTATCCATATTTATCAAAGATACTCACACCTCCAGGTTAGTGGCAATGCACAAAGCATCAGAGACCATCCATGTGCAACTAACAGTGGGCAAAACTGCCTTTCAGTTTGTAGCCTGCTACAAACCACCCTCCCAAACACAGGATCCTCACTCGGCTTTCCTGAGAACACTGGAGAATATGAAGGTCTGTCCAAACACCATTATATTGGGTGACTTCAACTACCCAAACATTGATTGGGAAAACTACTCAAGCCCAAACACCCTCGCCCAACGGTTCCTAGAATTTATAAACTCAAATGCTATGGAACAACTGGTCATCACTTCCACAAGAGGGGAAAACATATTGGATCTGGTCATCACCAACATGGGGTCTCTATGTTCCACTCCAGAGGTATACCCCTCATTGGTAAGATCAGACCATAAACTAATCTCACTGGACATCCATATTCCATCCCCTCCCCCAGCCAAGGAAACCACGGTGAAGAATGTCTCAAAAGCAAACTTCACACTTCTCAAAACCGAAGTGAAATCCTTCAAAGCCCCCAGGCCAGTGGAAAATACAGCCCAAAATGCAGAATCCTTTAGAAAAGCATTCTATGGAGCATGCTATCCCAAATAAAACCAAGACTCACTCCTCCAAAGGCAGGAGACATGTCTGGTGGAGCCCGGCCATAAATAAGCTATACAACAGAAGGAGAAAGCTACTACATGATAGAGCAAAATCCCAAAAAGGGAAAGCGTCTCTGATCAGTACTAGCAAGAAACTACGATCCCTCATAAAAATCATCTAAGGCCAGCTTTGAAAGAAAAATTGCACAAGATACTAAAGATAATCACAAGGCCTTCTTTAGTTATGTCAGAAACCTGGGAGGCAACTCCCAGATATGCTCTGAGCAAGTGCCAAATGACAAAAAATACACTGAACCCACAGACATTGCCAACATCCTGGCAGAAAGGTTCAGTGCAAACTTCTCCCCCCCTTCCCCCCCAAAAGAGCAAATGTTTATCCCAACAGAGTGTAGCCTTCCTGAGATCACAGATGCACAAGTGAGAGCTGCCCTCTCCAAAGCAAAAAACACAGCATCAATGGGACCAGGCGGTGTCCCGAGCTGCGTCTTACACGAGCTCCAAGAAGAACTAAACCCTCATATAAAGTCACTGTTCAATCTCAGTCTTACTACAGGATATGTACCCAAGGAATGGGGTATAGCAACAGTGATCCCACTCCACAAAGGTGGTGCTACAACAGACCCCTGAAACTATTGCCCTATAAGCCTGACTAGCCTGGTCTGCAAGGCTATGGAGCGTATCATCATGGAAATCATAAACAAAGACATTGGGAACCTCCAGACACTGTATCCTACCCAATTTGGCTTTGTTAAGGGCAGGTCTTGCCTCTTGAACCTGGTTGACTTCTTTGAAACAGTTACCAGAGCCATAGATGAAGGGAAGGTAGTCCACACAGTCTACCTGGACCTCGCAAAAGCCTTTGACACAATACCCCACTCAGGCATCATAAATAAGCTCAGCAGCTTAAATATCAACCCCTATGTCACAAGATGGCTCAGAGATATAACCCACAAGGTCAGAATAGCAGGTGCCATGACAGACTCTAAACCAGTTACAAGTGGCGTCCCACAAGGCTCAGTCCTGGGACCTCTCTTGTTCGGTATATATTTCTCCGAGGTACAGGTTAACACGGGTGGACTATGGCTGACGAAGTTCGCAGATAACTGCAAACTGGGTGCCATAATGAACTCTCCGGCTGACACAAGCATCTTCCAAAAGGGTCTCACAGAAACGGATAACTGGTGCCAGAGCCATGGCCTAAAGCTAAATGCCAAAAAGTGCATAGTCATCCCCTTTGGGAAAAACAAAGTGCCCACAAATTACCACATGGGTGGTGATCCATTAAGTACGGAAGAAGTAATTAGGGACTTGGGGACCCAAGTAGATAGCAATCTCTCCTTTGACAATCACGTTGCCAAAGTGGTTAGAAATAGCTTCTATATAGCCCACCGTATCATGAAAGGGTTCACATCTAGATCAAGAGAGGTCGTTGTGCCCCTCTACTCTTCACTTATCAGGCCCATAATTGAATACAATGCCCCATTTGGGATGTACCTTTCCTGACACCTGCAGCAGCTGAAAAGACCCCAAACGTATCTCACCAAGAGGATCAAGGAGCTCAAATGCTGTAATGCTGTAGTATGATGTTCTAGTTAGGTAAGAGTTCTAATTCCAGATCTAGTAGCTGTGTGTTTGTGTGTGTGTGTGTGTGTGTGTGTGTGTGTGTGTGTGTGTGTGTGTGTGTGTGTGTGTGTGTGTGTGTGTGTGTGTGTGTGTGTGTGTGTGTGTGTGTGTGTTTGTCTGTGTTGGGATCAATGCTTTTTAGGCTAGTCACACTCATTGCAATTTCAAATGCCATACTTTGTCATGCCTGCTGATGTCATTCACTTTGAAATACACCTTTGGAGAAAAAGGAGCCCAGTAATCTCCATGGCACATCCCATAACTGTGTAATGCTGTTGGGTGATAAACTAGTAAGGTCAAAGTTCTATTCCCAAGCATGGCAAGTGTGGACATTTTTGTGTGTTACTTTGTCTGTGTAGGGAGCAATGCTTTTGAGGCCATGCACAGTCACTACAGCCTCCAGTGCGCTTCTTTGGCAAGCCTGCTGATGTCATTCACTTTGAAATACACCTTTGGCAAATGTATAGCTTAGTAATCTCTGTGGTGCATCCTATAACTGTGAAATGCCGTAGTGTGATAAACTAGCTAGATAGGAGTTCTATTCCCTGACATGGCAAGTGTGGATATTGGTGTGTGTGTTAGTTTGTCTGTGTAAGGAGCAATGCTTTTGAGGCCATTCACAGTCACTACAACCTCCAGTGCCCTTCTTTGTCAGGTCTGCTGATGTCATTCACTTTGATATACACCTTTGGGGAAGTTTTAGCCCAGTAATCTTGGTGGTGCATCCTATAACTACAAAATGCTGTAGTGTGAAAAAATAGGTAGGTAGGAGTTCTATTCCCAGACATGGCAAGTGTGATCTGTGTGTAGAGGTAGCAGTGTCTTCTTGGCCATTCACAGTCACTACACACACCTACAAATGGAGAACATTGATAACTGTGCAGTAACAGAGACCTGATCCAAGGCTCCAGAAAGCACCACTGCAATACCAGGCACAGCTCTCACCACACCTGTTGGCCACCAAACCAGGACCAAAACAATAAAGATGGAGGAGTGTCCATATTACACCAGCAGGCTACTTGTCCAGCAGAATGTGTCTGAAATATCCCAGAGCAACTAATAGTAGGTTAGACTGCATTCCACATTGTATAGCTTGCTACAGATCCTCCACCATGCCCCATGATACCTACTACATCCTTTGAAACATACTGTGAAATATCATGATACAAGCAAACACCCTAATACTGGGTGAGTTACACTACCCTGCCATTAACTGAAAAAAACTACTTGTGTACCAACATGTGTGCCCAGTGGCTCTTGGAAGTCTTAATTCCCAATGCCCTTGATCATGTAACCCATAGTCCCACCAGGGGCTCAAATATCCTAGACCTGGTCATTACCACCATAGAACATCGATGCTCCACACCTATGGTCACCCATTGGTGGTCAGGTATGCCCATGAGCTAATCGCCCTTAAAATCAACATCTCTCCCCACACCCCAGTAAGGACACCTCCGTAACACACATCTCTAAAGCCAATGTCATGCGACACATGTCAGACGTGACTATTATCATGACACTCATGCAGAAGGGAACTGAAAGGACAACTGCTGAATCATAGATTAAGGTACTGTACGAGCACATCTACTTATGCATGAACCATTCCCTCCAATAGTGAACCAAGATGCTCCCCATCCAAGAAAAGGATGCCAATGTTGTGGCCCCCTGTCATAAACATACTGTACAACAAAAGAAAGAAACTCTTGCAGAAATGGGGGACTTTCTAGGTTGCAAAATACTCCCTTACCAGTTACAGTAGAAGGCAGAGACCCCTCATAACATCCACCAAGGCTAATTGAGAACATAATATAGCCACAGATGTCAAAGGAAACTGCAAGCCGTCCATGGCTATGTGAGGAATCTAAATAGCAATGCTCAGAACTGCTGTGGGCTACAGCAGAATGATACTAAATCTACTCCTGCCAGGGATATTGATAGTATCCTGGCAGATTGATTCAGTACCCCTTTCCCAACCCCCAAAGGGCCCATCTCAACATGGATAGATTGCCATATGCTGGTAATAATGGCCACATAGGTATACACCACACTCTACAGAGTTATGACAACAGCAGACATGGGACCAGTCAACATCCCGGGCTGTGTACTACATGAGCTACAAAATGCACTTGCACCTCACCTACGTGCCATGTCAAACCATAGCCACACCTCAGGCTTCATGCCCACTTTGGAGCACAGCTACTGTTATCCCAGTCCCCAATGGGGAAGCCACCTTAGATTCTGGGAACTACAGCCACAGCAGTATGAAGTGCCTGCTCTGCAAGGCCATGGAATGTATTATGGAAATTAACACAAAGGCAGTGGCAACCTGCAAACACTGGACCATAACCAGGTTTGGTTTGTGAAGGGCCACTCATGTCACCTCAGCCTGAATGACAACTGTGAATCCATCTCCAGAGCCGTGGACAAGGGTAAGGTGGTTCACACAGCCTATCTGGACCTCACCAAGCCCTTTGAAACCATCCCCCAGGCTGGAATCATCGATAAATATATCATGCTGGCCATTAATCCCAATGTCAGCTGATGGGCTGACAACTGCTGTACTGACACAAACCACACTGTAAATGTAGGTGACACCAACCCAAGCCCCAGACAAGTGACAGTTGGAGTAGCTTAAAGTTCAGGCCTGGCACCACCCTCATTCAGCATCTACTGCTCTGAAGAACAGTCCAACAGTAAGGGACACCAGCAAACATAGGTAGCAGATGACTGCACACTGGGAGCCAATATTGAATCCCCACATGATGTGGATATCCTACAGAAGGCCTTTACAGAAACACATGCTTCGTGCCTGAGCCATGGCCTCAAGATCAATGCCAAGAAATATATAGCCATCCCCATTGGGAAGGGATATGTACCTGTGAAGTACCACATAGGTGGCAATACACTAAACACCTAAAGTGTGATAACAGACATAGGGACACAGGTGGACAGTGGTCTCACCTTTGATAACCTCATCACCACAACAGTCAGGAAACTCACCTATGTGGCACACCTCCCACTAAGGGGTTTACATCCAGGAAAAAGAGCCCATTGTCCCACTGTAGGCATCTCTCAGTGAACCCAGTACAGACTACAACAGCCTGTCACATATATACCTCACAAGACATCTGCAACAAGTAGAGATGCTACAGACATACTTCACGAAATGACCACAGGCCTAAACCAGATGCCTTATGCTGACCATCTGAAAATTAGCCAGCAATAGACTGGCATGTATTGTGTTCTCAGAAATGATCTCTGCTTAACATAACATACCATGTCAAAGCCACAGCTGTTGGACATGCTACACTTAGACAATTCCAAACCCTTACAGCCACATGCTCCAGGGATCCAAATCCTGTCATCACAATGAATAATACATGCAGGACAGATGTGTTCCTGACCCAGAGACTCCCCAGACTCTGGAATAGACTGCCCACACATGTCAAGCAGAGTGCCCCTTTGGACCTCATCAAAAGGAACCTGGGCGATTAGATGGGAGATAGGACATTCACCCTCGGGATCATGTCAGCTGCCCTGCTAGACAGGGGTGCAGGGAAGTATATATTGTGGGAAGCCATAGCCAGAGAAATGTCATGTCTAGGCATGTATAGGGCCTAGGGCCAATAGCCTAGTTTCAATGTATGACCCTATGACCCTATGAACTACACCTTACATTGCCCAACATTGGCAAGGTTGCTGATGTCATTCACTTTGAAATACATCTTTGGGGAAAAAGTAGCCTAATAATCTCCATGGTGCATCCTATAACAGTGTAATGGTATAGTGTGATATACTAGTTCAGTAGGGGTTCTATTCCCAGACATGGCAAGTGTGGGTGTTTGTTTGTGTAGGGCTCAATGTTTTTGAGGCCATTCAGAGTCAATGCAACCTCCATTGCCCTACTTTGGCAAGCCTGTGATGTTATTCACTTTGAAATACACCTTTGACGAAGAGGTAGCCCAGTTATCTCTGTGGTGCATCCTATAACTGCGTAATGCTATAGTGCGATAAATTCATTAGATAGTAGTTCTAGTCCTAAATATGGCAAATGTGGATGTTTGTGTGTGTCATTGTTTGTGTAAGGAACAATGCTTTTGAGACCATTCACAGTCAATACCACCTCCATTACCCTTCTCTGGCAAGCCTGCTGATGTCATTCACCTTGAACTACACCTTTGGGGAAAAAATAACCCAATAATCTCTGTGGTGCATGCTGTAACCTTGTAATGCTATAGTGTGATGTACTAGTTAGGTAGGAGTTCCATGCTGTAGTGTGATGTACTAATTAGGTAGGAGCTCTAATCCCAGACATGGCAACTGTGACACTTGGAGTGTGTCTGTGTTTGTCATTCATATCCTGTGTGGAGGTGGCTGTGAGTATGTAACAACTGGACTCATTATGTAGGGGGGTTTGCCAATTTCTTATATGGTGGGCCATTTCTTATATGGTGGGCATATTATATGTCACAATGTCCACCTTACAAGGATGACAGATGTCAAACAGCAGAGAGGCTGGGGTTACCAATCCATACCCCTACATGTGACATCAAGGCCTGGTGAACAAATTAGGCAACCCTTGTATTACCCAGAGAACACTCTCAAACCATGTCTCATACACAAACACACTCGGCTAGACAACAACCGCTTTGTTGGTAGTTCCCTGCATATTGCCCACAGATAGTAACCATGGTGTAATTGCAGTGGACTACAGAGGGCATGGCACCCTGTCCCATCGCTACAATAGGCACATAATTGCAGACAGTACGCCTTCACTATGTTTTATTTTATTTATTTATTTGCGGTTGTTTAACCAGGATAGTCCATTGGGCCCAAAGAACCCGTTTTCAATGGAGTCCTGGGGAGAAAAGCTCCACATACAGATTATACAAAGATTATGTTACACAATACATAAAATACAAAGATTAATTTCAATACATAGATTATATAGAGAAAAACATATGTATCAAACAAAACAAGTAATAGAGGCGAAATATAAAAAGAAATAGTATTGTGTTTTTTTTTTTTTTAATTACTTGGTACAAGTGAGGAGTTGAATGGTGGAAGCAAGCATGAATTTTCTAGCTGGGAATGGAAAAAGAAAGAGGAGTAGTGGTGGAAGTAGAGTAGGTTATGAAGGATGTGAGCAGGAGCATTCCCATGAGGATGTTAGATGAGAGTGTAGTAATTTTTTAAAGTGTGGGAGGCTAGCAATTGTACGGATGGATGGGGGAAGGGAGTTCCATTGGTGTGCTAGTGAGAAGGACAGGAGGTGTTTTCCTGGAGCGTGTAGGGGTCAATAGACCTCTATGAGGTTTTGATTGTTAGATCTTAGAAGTCTTTGTGTTTGATGACATCTGCAACAGAGGACATACCATGCCTTAAACACATGTCCTGTATGGACAGATGCCACTGACACCGGGGAATACATGTATCATTCTGTCAATGTAGGTGCAGGGTCAACCTGGTGTCCATTGCCAGCTCCCACCACATGAGGCCAGGACCGGCACATCTGATAATAACAATCTGTGTACACAACATGGCCTGAACACCCCTGGTAGAGTTCCACATGTCACAGAACATGCATGTGGGATGTGTGCACATCCCAGACACCATCCATGTCATGGACTATAGAACACATACATGGCAAGCATTGCACAACATTGGCCACCAACAATGGTAACCCAGATGACTGAATGGTGAATACAATATCCACCTGTGTGGACCAATCCAGACATTATGACCCTGAGCCACACTGCAGAGCATTGTCATGTGACCTGATTCCAAGGTATACCCTTCACCTAGTCTTGTACAGCCTTCTGGCACAGTCAACCACTACATACCTGTGAAGCAATGCAACCATGCATGTCAGTACTGGCTCCCTGTATCTGTGTGTGTGGAGTATAATGATTTAGATCCCAGTCACACTCACTACAGCTCCCATTGGCCTACTGAGACATGCTGTCTGATGTTAGACACCTTCACATACCCTTTTCCCATATATCATCCGGATAACCCCTGTGGTGCATGTGATACCTGCGTATTACTGTATTGTGGCAAACTAGCTTGTTAGGAAGTCTATTCCTGACCCTGCCAACTGTGTTAATGTGTGTGAGTCCCTGAGAGAGTGTGGCTGTGTCGACATTGACACCTGTTCATGTGGACTGGCATGTGTACAGCACCTACCTTATCACTCCTATATCACTGTTGCAGATGTCAGTCACCATCAGATATACCTTTGGACAGCTCCCTAACATGTAAGCAATGTGGTGCATGCAATAACTGCATAGACGTGATAGCAATACCTAGTCAGTCAGGGGGCTTGAAACCCCATACTGGTAAGTGTGTGATACAAACATTCTTAGGTTTTCTCCCACCCCCTCCCTGACTTACTTTGTCTCTGTCTTTCTCTCTCACTCCCTCTCTGGTGGATGTGGATAAGTACACCTGTTTTGCTTAGGCAGCAGCTTATGTTTTATAAGTGATGCTCATGATCAGCTGATGGCCTCTGCAGAAATTGTAGTTCCCCTCTAGCTGATTGCATGTGGAACAGCTGTGGTAACATTCCCATAGCCAATTACATGGAAACACACTCCAATATCTAGGAACATTATGTGGGTGTTGGGCCTTTTTCATTCACTGTGAGCAGGACCTCATGTTGGTGTTTGGCAAGCAGCATCACAGATGGTATTGGGATTTACCTCTAACAACATACACTGTGGAGACAGGCCAACAAACAGGAGGGGGGTGTGCCAGTCATGACTACAGAATGTCAGTGTTACTCTTCTGCATTTGGAGTAATGTTGGCTTAGCAGGGTGTGTGTGTGGATATGGCTATTCTACATGATTTAATACCTGTCATGACAGTATGTGTTTGAGGAAACTCCCACTTGTAGGGTTATCTGCAGACTGGGCAGTGTTTGGAGTCTTATGTTTCTTGTGTTACTCACAGATCACCTATCTTAGAACTGCAGAAGCACTGTGATTGGACTGCAGTCAGTACATGGTGACAGCCATGAGAGTTACTGACTTCATGTCCATCATAGGATATGTGTCACAACAAACCCTGTTATGACAGTAAATATATAAGGGTATCACAGCAACAAGACAATATTGGCTCAGTGCGGCTCCAGCCACAAGTCTGTCAACCTTTGTACATATGTCATACAGTAAGAGGTGCATATGTTCCGAATCACTAAAGGTGAAGGAGTGTCCATATTCTTCAAGAATATTCACAACACCAAGCTACTTCCCCAGCACAATGTGTCTGAAATTCTCCAGGTGCAACTAACACTAGATAAGACTGCAATCCAAACTGTAACTTGCTACACCACGCCATGGGCCAATATTCTCACTACACCTTTCTAAACATACTGGAAAATATTAAGATACAGCCAGATACCTTAATACTGGATGATTTCAACTACCATGCCATTAACTGGGAAAACTACTCATGTGCCAACACTTTTGCCCAACAGTTCTTGGAATTCATAAATTCCATTGCCCTGGATCAACTAATCTTTAGTCCCACCAGTGGCTCCAATATCCTAGACCTGGTCATAACCAACATTGGAAATCAATGCTCCACACCTATAGTCACCCCCTTGTTGGTCTGTTCTGACCATAAGCTAATCACCCTTGACATCCACATCCCACTCCTACCCCCAGTAAGAAAACCTCTGTAAAAAACTTCTCCAAAGCCAACTTCATGCTACTGAAGTCAGAAGTGATAAACTTCATGACACCCATGCAGACGGGAACTGAAAGTTCAACTGTTGAATCTTACACTAAGGCAATGTACAAGCACATTCACTCTTGCATGAATCGTGCCATCCCCAATAGAACCAAGATGCTCTCCTCCAAAAAAAGGAAGCCAATCTGGTGGTCCTCTGCCATAAACAAACTTTACAACAAAAGGAAGAAACTGTTGCAGAAGAGGAAAATCCCAGGATGCAAAAAACTCCCTTACCAGCCTCAGTAAGAAGCTCAGATCCCTCATAAAATCCTCCAAAGCTAGTTATGAAAATAAAATTGCCAAAGATTCCAAAGACAACCACAAGGCATTCTATAGCTATGCCAAGAATCTAAATGGCAATGTTCAGATCTGCTCTGAGCTACAACAGAATGGCATTAAATATTCTGATTCCACGGATATTGCCAATATCCTGGTAGATCAATTCAGTGTATACTTCACCCCCCTCTCACCTCTAAAGGGCCCATCTCAATACCAAAAGATTGCCAAATTCCAGTACTATTGACCACACAGGTAAAAAACGCACTCTCCAGAGTTAAAAATATAGCATCCATGGGACCAGATGACATCCCAGGTTGTGTACTACATGAACTACAAAATGAACTGGCACCTCACCTAAGTGTCATGTTTAATCATAGCCTCACCTCAGACTTCGTGCCCACTGAGTGGCACACAGCTGCAGTTATCCCACTTTCTGAAAGGGGTGATTCACCTTGGATCCCGGGAACTACCGCCCCATCAGTCTGATGAGCCTGATCCGCATGGCAATGGAACGTATTATCATGGAGCTTATAAACAAAGACATTGGCAATGTTCAAACACATGTACCCATGAATTACCACATAGGTGGCAGCACACTAAACACCAAAAGTGTGATAAGAGAGTTAGGGACACAGGTGAACAGTGGTCTCACCTTCAAAAAGCACATCACCACAACAGTCAGGAAATCCTTCTATGTTGGACACCTTATCACTAAGGGATTTTCATCCAGAAAAAAAGGAGGTCATTGTCCCACTGTACACATCCCTCATTAGACCCATTATAGAATACAACGCCCTGTTTTGTATGTACCTCTCAAGACATCAGCAACAACTGGAAAGGCCACAGAAATACCTCACTAAAAGAATCACTAAAGCAAATGTCCTATGCTGACTGTCTAAAAAAAAACTCCACCTATACTCTGTTGCATATCGTCTACTCAGAGGCGATCTCTGCTTAACATAGAAAGCCATATCAAACCCAGAGCTGTTGGACATGCTACACTTAAAGAAATGCCAATCCCTTAGAGGCGCATGCTCCAGGGATCTAAACATTGTCATCACAATGAACAAAACATGCTGGAGGGATAGGTTCCTGACCCAGAGACTTCCCAGACTCTGGAATAGACTGCCCATACATGTCAAGCACAGCGGCTTTTTGGCCCTCTTCAAAAGGAACCTTGATGATTGGATGGGAGATAGGAAATTCACCCCAGGGATCACGTCAAGACAGGGGTCCAGGGAAGTAAATACTGTGGGAAGAAACAGCCAGAGAATTGTTATGGCTAGGCTTGTATAGGCTCAAGGGCCAATAGTCTAGTACCAACCTATGTTGGTACCTATGTTCTGTACACCATTATTTAGATATATTGGGAAAACAACAACTGTCTTTACAGCTGTCATGGTGTAGTGGTTAACTATTGTGACTATAGTGTACAGGGTCCTGTGTTCAAGGGCTGGAAAATATTAAGATACAGCCAGATATCTTAATACTGGATGATTTCAACTACCATGCCATTAACTGGGAAAACTACTCATGTGCCAACACTTTTGCCCAACGGTTCTTGGAATTCATAAATTCCATTGCCCTGGATCAAATAATCTTTAGTCCCACCAGTGGCTCCAATATCCTAGACCTGGTCATTACCAACATTAAAAATCGATGCTCCACACCTATAGTCACCCCCTTGTTGGTCTGTTCTGACCATAAGCTAATCACCCTTGACATCCACATCCCACTCCTACCCCCAGTAAGAAAACCTCTGTAAAAAACTTCTCCAAAGCCAACTTCATTCTACTGAAGTCAGAAGTGATAAACTTCATGACACCCATGCAGACGGGAACTGAAAGTTCAACTGTTGAATCTTACACTAAGGCAATGTACAAGCACATTCACTCTTGCATGAATCGTGCCATCCCCAATAGAACCAAGATGCTCTCCTCCAAAAAAAGGAAGCCGATCTGGTGGTCCTCTGCCATAAACAAACTTTACAACAAAAGGAAGAAACTGTTGCAGAAGAGGAAAATCCCAGGATGCAAAAAACTCCCTTACCAGCCTCAGTAAGAAGCTCAGATCCCTCATAAAATCCTCCAAAGCTAGAGGATACAGAGTGGTTAATGCAGTTTTGAGCAGCGCTAAGTGCATTAGTGCAGGTTTGCGCAAAGCGAAGCGGTGCTAACGTACGGTTAAACATATGGGCGCTTACACCGTGTAGGCTTTGCTTACCAGTGCACAAATGTGCTCAGCTGTTATATTGCAGCAATGCTGACACCTGAAAAACATGGCTCAGCCCTAGTAAGCAGTGTTCACATTCCAGCCTGACAACATAGCAGGGTAATGACATCTGTAATAAGTGCATGTAATGCCATGTACAAAACATGCATATATGTGCCATTATTACAGTAGCAAGGGTTGTGAGTGTCATGTATGGGACACTCAAGTATATAAGACCTGTACATCACTCTTATCAATGTGAATGTGTTACATACAAGGGTAGTAAACAAACTCCAACAGACATCATAAAATAGCCAGATTCATTACTAACTCCCCATACAACTCACACCACTGCATTTCTTTAAACTCTCTTTAATGGCTTGAACTTCCCCAATTTCTGATATCTTATCAATTTCATATGCTACACTCTATTCTTTATAAAACCTCCTTTTGTCCATCTGTATCTTCCTTAGTCTCCATCTAGATCCCATCCTGGATCCTCCGTACTTCTAACCAACAATTACTTGATGTCCACCATCCAAAAAGGTTAGTAGGCAAACTACTCTACAAACAATCCCTTGCCCATGCTTGAAACAAAATTCCCCTTGACCTACATTCAATCTCCCACACCTCACACTTTAAAAATGAACTAAAAGCTTATTTTCTCAATTACAGGACCTGCCCTTGCCATGAACCCACCTAGTCATCCTTCCCTTTATGTACCCTCAAAAGGTCCATACTTAGTACCTCATTACACCTCTCTCTCCAATGTGTCTACTATGCATTTACATAATTTTATATAAACAAAAAAATGTTATTGGTGACCTATTGAACTATATCAATGTAAAATTATGTTACTAAGCTTCTTTTTAATGCAATTTTAACTTTATACATGTGACCAACATATGTGAATCTTTTTGCTATAACTGCTATTATGTCAATATTGTTTAAAATTGTACTTGTTTAAAAATGTACTACTGGAGCTTTTCTCCTTGGGTCTCCACTGAAAAAGGGCCACAAGCCCAGTTGGACAAACCCGGTTAACAAATGTCAATAAATAAATAAATAAATAAATAATAGTAACCAAGGTTACGTGCCATCACACTGGCATGTAGAGTATCATGCTGCTACTACTGTTGACAGTGCTTTCCCAGGCAAGAGTAGATTGCTAAATGTAGTACTGACAACAAGCACCCATGTAGGCATAGCTGGACTCTGAGGCCTCACTGTTGTGTTCCTGGTGTATGAGCTATGTCACAGTATGCATCCCCTACTGGATAATGATCTGATATGTGAAAAGTAACTGTAGACTACTGTCTGTACAACACATGTCAGTGAGGGCTTCCAACATGTAGTAATGGCATACACATGGGTGTCAGACATCTATCTGTCGACACATTCATCCTACTGCATATCTAGTTGTCAAGTTGATGTCTATCAGTGCCTGTACATATGTGCAGATGGCAGGTATTCATCTTGGATACGTACAGGCAGCCTATGCTTGACTGACACTGACATGTCTTCCAAGCTGTGTTATAACTGGCACAGATAGGACACAACACCCTGTATGCACCACATGCCATGGGTACCTCCACTACACTACCACAGTCAACAGAACATGCTTGGGTGCAGGTCTCCATCACAGACACTAACCATTTGTTGTAATACATGTTGCATATATGTCAACTGGATCACCTCAGTGGTTATTTGCAGGAGGCACCCAGAGGATTGGCTGATGCATGTCACTCTCACTCTGAGGGTCACCACAGTGCTGTCTTTCAATAGATTGCCTGCTGGCACATGGCAGGTGGCATGATACCACTGTACACACATCCACTACACTTCCCATCTCTCCATGGACAATAGCCAGGTACACACCTATGACCACCTGGAGCGATGCACCCCAGTACAGACAAATGTGTATGTGTGCATTACTGAGGATATCAATGTCTGTGTGTTAGCACACCTGTAGTTGGGAATACCATGAGGGCCTTCACATCTACCGCAACACCCATTTCCATAGTCAGATGTGGCTGCTGCTGTACCGGACATTAAATGTACCCTGTTACACTCCTCTCCCTAATGGCTACATGAGCTTTGCAGTACCAGCACAACAGTGTTGTACAAATGGGTTGATAGGCATGGGACACACATTTAGTACTGGCAAGTGTGTGTATGTGTGCATGTGTGTATACCTGTAGGGTACAGCATTCTGAGGCTACATTCTCTTATTACAATACACATTCCACACAGTATTATAGAGAGTGATGTTGCTGCCCATAGGTGAGGCATGACAATGCATCACCCTACTATGCCTGTGGCATGTGCATTAGATGCATATCCCTGTAGTACCACTGTTGGGATGGACAATGGGTTGTATCACAGTCATGGGCAATGTGTGATGGTGGATATGTCAGAGTGTGATCATGGGTTCCAGTGTGTACAATATCCACAGTGGGGTGTGGGTGCTGTGTACACTGTAATTACACCATGGTACCCCCGGTACATGTCCCATGTACCACTGTATGTTGACCACTCTCACCATCAACCATATAGGTAACTGATGACACAATCCAGCCAAGTTATGCATGTGCTGTGTGCAGTCTACCTGTAACACATTGGACACACTGACAAGTTAGTTAGCACCAATAGGCCCAGGTCTCTCAGATGTGTGTCTGCCTGTTATGTGTCTGTTAATGTGCATATGATGGTATGTCACACTATGTATTGTCCACATACAACCATTATATCCCCCATTACCATACTGTACATGTCTGGGGATGTTCTGCATGTAACATGTAACCTGGAAGACACCTCATCCTAAACGCTGAGTGGTGTGTGCAATGAAAGCCATACACATCAGTAGCACTACATACCTAGGTAGGGGTGTAGTCCCAGTGTTGCCAAGTAAGAGTGTGCGTGTATGTGGATGGATCTACATCAGGTTGCTGATTATACATGTCCCAGCGGGTCACCTGTCCATGTGGCGCAGGCATTAACTGTTATGCAGACCTGTGACATGTGTTCAACTGTGCCAAGGGTACATCACAGCCATGGTGTCACCACAGTACCATATCCATTGTGGAATATGATTGCAGACCATCCTCCTGCTGACACATGTACACCTACAACACAAATGGATAACAGTATAGAGAACACAATCACTCAGTGTTACTAACTGCTATAATGCATCATGACTGGACAGCTACACTACCTGACATGTATGCATTAAACATTACTGCTGACAACATGTTACACAGCAGTACATTGGTACACTGTAGTACAGTCACTATGTTCATCAGAATCATATTAGCCTGTCCCTGCATTGAGGTTATGGATGACAGGGATGTAGCGCAGGTATCATCATATGCACAGGGTGTGTTGTTGGTTGGCCAGAGACCGAGGGTGGGCCATACCTTTGACACCATGTGTGTGGGTTAGAGGTCTAATTAACTGAAATGGGCATGGTGATGTGGTGTGTGTAGGTATGGGGGCTGGCCTAGGTGTGCTTGTATAGTGTGTGGGTATGCATGCACACAGTTCTGCCATGTGGGTGCCCTATACAGGTGTTTCTTAGACAGCTGCAGACCATACGTGGCAGGGTGTGCAGTTCACCGCTTCTGACCTCGGACACATGGACTGTGCCTGCCAGGGGTTCCAGGGGCACATCCAGGTACAGGCCTTGATGTGCTACTCTCCCCTGATGATGACAGATGTCCTCTGGAACCAGATCCCTCCTGGGACTGGCCAGGGACATGTGCACGTGGCCTGCTGCAGTGTGGTATGGACAACGCCCTCCCCTGCAGTGCTGGGGTTGGTACTGTCACTACATGAGCACCTTGGTGTCCTAGCATGTCCGTGTTGTCAACCAGCTGTTGGTGTTGCTGGCCTACATCCATGCGGCCCTCACTCAACTCCCATCACATGTTTGAGCACAGACAATCCACAGTCGATGAGGCTCACCATCTCACCCAACCATCTATCCATGACCTCGATATAATCGTGGAGGGCACCTGCAAGTTCATGGAAGTAGTTGCTTACAGATGTAAGAGCAGCCCTCTGCAGCCTCAGGCCATGTCTGGTGTACAGTTCCACACATGCCTGCACCACCATGACAGTCTGAAACATGCACCTGGTGGTACCAGTTGTGGCACTTCTTACCAGGGGCATGATGACCAGCGGCCCTCCCATGAGCAGCCCTGTACATCTACCTATGTAGTACCCTGCTGGACATCTGGCTATGCCTGCTGCCAGACAAAGTAGGCATAGATACCACACTCTCCTGTGCACTGCCACCAACCACTAACTGTCCCTCTGCTATGGCCACTGGTGATGAGGTATGTATAGGCACTGTAACTGTGTGTGGGGTTGGGGTGGCTAACAGGAGAATGTCAAATGATGGCACAGTTTTGGCTTTTGACAACCCTGCCTGTGCCTCAACAGTCCTATCATCATCTTCAGTGTCTGCATGGACACCAACATCAGATTGCATGCAGGAGGAACCCTGACCCATGGGGAGAAAACAAGAAATGCACTTTAAGACCTGCACGGTATTGCATAACAGTATACACACACACACACACACACACACACACACACACACACACACACACACACACACACACACACACACACACACACACACGCACACCCTGAAATTCCACCATAATGCCTACCTGTCCCTGACTTTACAGACAGTCCCATGTTTACTCACGTAAGTTCCCCATCCTGCATCACACTTGGTAACATACACTCATTAATACCACTCATTAATGTATCATTCCTCTAAATTCCTAGACAAGTGATCACAACACAAGACCTGTTACTCTATTACCTTTTTAACTTGAGTGGAATAGGTTTTACAAGGCCTCACTGCTGTCATCCAGTGTTCATCTGGGGTATGCCTGGACATCGTGAGCATGGCCCCCATATGTTAGGAGCTACTACATTCATTCTATAATGTCACACACTGGAGTGTCATACATAACTATTGCTCAATACATGCCAGATCTGCTGCTCAATCAACTTATGTGGACAACAGTAATATATGGAGACACTCCCTGGTGTTGTCTACTAATTCCCTAATGCATCTGTAGTGCTGCATACGTGGGCAGTCATTCACCTTTCTGCTGATTGCAATTGTAAGGGTATACCTGATGTCTGGTTTCCCTCCCAATGCATGTTCCATGCTACAAACATTATCATACTATCAGCTGTCCTGTGAGTAAATATCAGTAAAGTATTCCTGGTTTCTCATGTGTCAGTCCATGTCCATGCACTGCATGATTGCAAAGGGAAGTACTGCCATATGAACAACCTCACAGTCACACATGTGCATGCATGAACACCCACACAAACACACACACACACACCTGCACACATGCATGTTACATGCATCAACCCCCTCCACTCTACCAGATTGCACTTACAGACAAACTAACACCCCCCCCCCACACACACACACCTACAGGTGAAGTTTCACAAAGATAGTACACACAGTCCTCCCATTACCCATCTGTCAACATGCATAACATATGGTACTCAACAGCATGCAGTGCAGCTATAGTCAATCCATGCTAGCAACAGTATTCATGTGTGTGATGCATGGGCTGTTTTAGTAGGTGATTCCACTTCCCCTGGAAAACACTGCACCCATGTATACAGTATTGCTGTGCACCTGTTCTGCACCCTACCATGTACTGTGTACCATACCTCACAGGTGTACAAACCATTGCTGAATTTGTATTACTGTGTCAGTTTTACCTGCTCTAATGCTCACAGCCCCTCTGTGTTTGTCCTACACATACCTGGGATGATATGTGGACAGATGTCATTTGTGAATGCCTGATGTCTGGTTTACAGATCTCAACATCAGCGGTGCATGTGTGACCAATACAATACTATTACACTGACAACCATCAAACCTTACCATGGCTATGGGGAGTGTACACACCCATATTGATATGATGCACTCTTCCTTGATATGCCATGGGACCACATCACGGCATCTATTAATATTACAGGAGCCTGATATGTGACATATGTCCTGTATATTCACATGCAGTGCCTAACAAATGTGTAAGGTGTGCAGATGCTGAACATGATGCATAAACTTTGTGGATGCATGTGTGTGCACACCCTTATCATGATGGTTTGCTGCACCTATTGCTATGTGTACTACAGCAGTCACTATTCCTGGCAGGGGTATGCTAGCATGGGCCATCTGCATTTGCCAGTATATGGTCAGTCTGCCCTACACATGTCCCCCGACTCTGCATGATTGCAAGGTCAAATCTTGTGCACATCCCTTGAAGTTCACACACTGCTGTGACGTGACGTGACTGCTTTGGAGTCAGGGTTACATCTGCCACAGTTCCTGAACCTGACTGTGTGCAGATATAGCCATTTGTAGCATCCTTAGGATCCCTGATGCAGTGCACTGGTGTGTCATGATGACACACCCTCCACACATTCAGCCTTTTTGCAGATACTTGGCAACTATGGCCTACACATGTGTCAGTTTGCAGTGTCCCAAACACTGAACTTCACATGTAACAGCCTAGTCCCAGCTAATGACTAGCAAACATACAGATGTATACTGGCACCAGCACAGTACAGATGGGGATGGTGGGCCTGAGGTGGGGTGAGACATTGGTTGTGTAACACCTGTATCTTACATGATACTGTCTGTAGTTTTCCAACATGGTCATCGTACACCATTACACATTGCAGCATATGACTGTTGGGGACCTGTTCTGTTATGCATACACTACCTGTAGAGAGGCCTGGCTGATGTTTCCTGTGGTACAACTGTCACATTTGATTACCCCAACCCATAGGCTACATGCTTGCAGAGTCCAGGCAATTGCTGACATGGGTACCACACAGCCAGTACTTGCTGGACATTCCTGCTACCCCTCAGTGTTGTGGCATGTTACTGGGCAGCCAGCATGACCAGTTTGCTACATATGACATAATTTGTCTTTGGTGGCCATCTGTTTATTTCCTACATCATTCCTGACTCATACATTATTACCACATACATGACTGTCTGCACTGTTTGCCATGACATATGCAATGATGAGGTATGGCTACATGTGAAGCTCATGGGTGCTACCTGTTAGGTATGGGGACCATGCCATGTCATGTAAGATGTGTGCAGGCCACACCTGCCTCTGTACGCATTTAATGGCCAAATGTCTTGGACAGCAGACCAATACGTGGTGAGACACTGGGAATGTGTACTTGCTGAAAGGTGCAATTCCATGACAAATGCATGCAGGCAGTACCTCAACAGCTGCCTCCACTATATTTTCTCTGAAGTGTGTGCACACATATGCTTCCAGTGTTTGTGAAGGTATGTATTCCCCATATTTGCTACCCTAAACTACGATTCCATATTACACACTCAGTGCTCATGTTGGGATAGCATTGCCGATGTTAAGGGTTGTGGACCATAATATTATGATATGCTGTAGTGTAGATCTGTAACAATTGCCATTGTAATACTGGTAAATACAGTGTTGTAGCACTGCATAAGGGTGATGTTTCACACATGTCCCTATGGTAGCCCCATGTTTCCCACCATTATGTTCATCTCTGTGGACACATTTCACAATGACAGGATGTTAGTTATCTTGCAGGCATCTGACATACCCTTCAGATACCCCATCATGTTCACCGCATTGAGGCCATGCAGTTAGCAACAATGCGTGAACATGTATGACATGCATTATGGGTAGGTGTGTTAGATGTGTGCATGGACTATACCATAGCCATTACATGACTGGTGTATTGGCAAGCATGAACATAAACCATACACACCAGTTACAGGCTGCTGCCTTGTTGGTATACCAGAGGGTCAACATAAGTGTGTGAGAGATGTGATGTCAGTGGCCACAGCTGTGACATTGCTACAGGGTGGGTGCAGCATTACAGAACATCAACAGTACAAGTCCACAATACTACAGCTTATGCACATCTGTTTATTACTACTATGCAGCAACAGACTATATATATATATATATATATATATATATATATATATATATATATATATATATATATAAAACATCTCACATATGCATGATCTACCTGTACAGATGCGGATGCATATGCAACAGTGGTCTACTGATGTGCCCTGTAGCCTTACCTGCATACTCCTCAGCCGGTGTGTGGGTAGCACCCACCTTCACTATGGTCGCCACCAGTTGTTGCGTGTGTGGGCGGGCAGGTGCCACGAGGTTGGTGAGGGGCTGCTCAACACGTGTCATGGGGGGATGGATGGCATGTCCCCCCCATTGGGGGTGATCCCCCCAGACTGCAGCAGCACGCTGATGGGCATTGTGAAGCAGGTCTCTACAATGATGCCGGACATGCTCATAACTGCGGTTATGCAGGCCAGCATCATTGACCCTGTCGACTAGATCATTCTACAATGTGGTCCCCACTTGCTGATCATGGGCTGTCCTGCAGAAGATCACCTGATAGTGCTGTATCAGTTGGTTAAGAATGACCGCTTAATACACCGGTAACAGGCCGTGGGACATCTTGCCCGAAAGACATAAAGATGGAAACAGGTCTGAGCAACTCATACAGCAAGGTTACCATAGTTCTTAATACACATCTCTGTCTCCCCCCACCATATCTGCGACAACAAACTGTTCACACAACTCAATAGGTATGGCTACAACTTACCTACCATTGGGGCATATATCGTATTGTACCATGCTTTGTGCTATGTGGACGCAGCCAAGATCCCTGTGGGGACACTATCATTGCTGGCCAGTTATGGACTATTTCATCTGCATGACATTGTCAAGACCACTATGGTTCCATATATGTGTGTGGTCTGCTTGCTATGTGATTGTTGCACATCTGTTGTTATGTGTTATTGGGGATATCTATGCATGCTGTTGGACATGTTCCGGGATTGTGTGGACGATTACTACCCACATATGTTCTATAACAGTGACACAATAGCATGTTTAGGGAATAGTTACCAGCAGAGCCACCTTTCCCACCTCATCTGGCCATGTTACCAGGCAACATCACATGTTGGACACACCCTGGGGCCTCCTCATCTACTGGTCCAGCACTACCTTTAGGTGGAACCACCTCAGGGGATGGTGTCCCCCCCGGGGGGGCACACACAGATATGATCCTGTCACTTGAGGTCAGGTACAGGTTCTGTTGCATAGGGGACTCCACAGAGACTTGTGGGATGTGCTACAGCACCTTGATGCCCTCAGTACACAATCACAGGGTCCACATGCTCCTCCTGCTCAGCCTCCAGGCCAGCACCTTCAGGGCCGTGAAGCTGCTTCTGTGAATAGCAATAGGGGGGGGCCTTGTTCCCATTGTTTTCATATGGGGACTCATGGGGCTTCCACATCGCAGACCACACCCAGGGTGTTTACCCACTACATGTGTCATATACCACCCCTGTAAGCTGTCCACTACATCTACCAACCCAAACCACCTCCACAAATATACCTGCTATCCTTCCCCAAATTCCCATCCCCAACTTCACAGACAAAGGCAATGTGGTCCCAACAATGGGTTCACATGTGACATAACTGTCCATGTTGGACAGACTTACAGCTGTATATATCTGTGTGTAGGTGATGCACATGATCAAGTGATGGCCTCTGCATCAATCAGTGTCCTCCACTTGCTAACTTCATGCAGCATGCTGTGTAGTACTTCCAATTACCACTGTCATGGCAACCCACAAGTATAAATCCCTACATCATGTGGGCATGGTCCCTTTACATTTTCTGTATGGTGGACATCCTTCTTGTGTGTGGACAGTAGTGTTACAGACAGCAGATAACAATACCTCTTACAAGAGAACTTGCAGAGTCAGCCCAGCTACATTTTGTGTGAGGTTCCAGAACTACAGACATAATTTGTGTGTACATACTAGTTTAATATGGAATACAGTATGTCTGCATAGCTCTCAACTGTGGGCCTATCCACTTGATGGCCAGAGGTGTGCCTGTTATGTTTTGTCAGTACACCACACAGGTCTTGTGTCAGATATATCACTGGCAGTGTGTGTGTTGAGTGTTATCAGTACATGGCTACATCCATTTGTGTTTTTGACTTCATAGTCCTGACTAAGGGTATGTTGCAGACTATTCTGTAACACCAACAACTTGCTTAGTGCGTGGCAACACTATTTCACATATGGGCCTGTATTCCAGCCTCTGTCCTCCACTTACATACCAGGCTTTGTCCATATGACATGCAGTCAGGGGTTGTTATGTAGTGGCCTGTGAGTATGTCATGCTGCCATTCCTGCCATCATTGCACTGCTGTTGTGGTGCACACACATATTGTGGGGTTGGGTCAATATATATGTGGGCTTCATCTGCACAATACATGTGTGCTCTTCTGCAGTCCAGAGGTCAGTATATGTAACAGTGGTATATGCCCCTGTATGTTAGTCAATGCACCATAACTAACCTAGGCTGTTACAACATGTGAGGGGTATTTTGGGTAAGCTGCCTTAAAGTATCTTGATGTACATTACCATACAATTCACCTTGGGAAAATGCTGGCCTACTGTTTCCTGCCACACAGACTGTTCTGTTTGTCAGTGTCATTGTGATGCTTTCAGTTATTCCTTGTTATGTAACAGATACATCCCATTGTGTCAGATGATGCCTTTTCCCCCTAGGCATTGTGTACAGAGTTAGTTAGAGGCTGCTGGACTAGACATCTGCATTAGTTACTGTCGATTAATTGCTATCCTGTGGCCCAGTCTGTCTTTACTGTTGTACTACTTGAAGGCCTTGGCCTGGACAGCAACATATGTTAGGCTTTCGGATTACTGTGTTAAATGATCTGTTTGAGAGTTGCATCAGTCTGTTTGTATGTATTTCAAAGTCTAAACAGCTATATGACATGGCACATACAACTGTAATTGTACATAAATAAAGCTTTCTCATGTATGTAAACCTGTGTGTGGTGCTATATCCTTTGCCCTCTCTGTGGGTATATGTTTCAGGCAACAATTGTCTTTTGTATGGGTGACTCATACACTGACCATTTGATAAGGTGGCAACTGTAGGATTACTGGCTGTTCCGTATGGTGTGCACCCTGTAAATATGTATCTTCCTATACATATCTCATTGTGTGTATGTGTAGTTACACACATATATATATATATATATATATATATATATATATATATATATATATATATATATATATATATATATATATATATATATATATATATATATATATATATATATATATATGTGTATCTGCATATATGTATTTGTGTATATGTATCTTAGGAATGTTTATTGCTTCCACATTGTACATTCCCTATGGTAGCCAGACTGTACTGCATGATATGTTATTGATACCAGCCTGATATCATACAGGTGGGATGGATTATTGTTAACATCTTGTGCCCATGTTGTATCAGGTCTTGGTTATGGAACTTGCAGCAGTTGGTATTGTATTGCAAAGCAGACCTGCTTGGCTGTGTGTGCGTGTGTGTGTGTGTGGGGTAATATCAATACGTACAAGACATATTTAGCTTGGGCCCCCTCACCCTTGCCTGCGGTCATGTATGTATTTGTTATGTTCTCTTTTATATATATATATATATATATATATATATATCTAAAGAGAGAGAGAGACATATATATGTAGACATATATATTTATAGATTTATGTATATGTGTGTATATATATATATATATATATATATATATGTAGATATTTATATATATATATATATATATATATATATATATATATATATATATATATATATATATATATATATATATATATATATATATATATATATGTATATATAGGTTCCGTTCAGAAGCTCGAAATACTGAAATCTCGAATTTCAGTATTTCGAGCCCAAGAAGCCGAATCGCCATAATAACTAAAGTTTAGAAGTGCAAAATTCAAAACCTCGAATACCAGAGGTTTTGAATTCCATGCTTCTAAAGTTCCGCTATAGTTATGTATTCAGGTAATTGTGTGTGTGTGTTTGTGTGTTAAGGGGTTTGGGTAGGCTGGGCTCTGCTCTCAGACACGCCCCCTGCACTCTTACATGCTCCGTGTCCGTTTAGGAACTCAAGCAGCACGCCTTCATTGATATGCATGGTGCGCTGCCGTCCTGCTCCTAAACTGCCTCTTCTGTGCAGGACTAAGCTAGTCCTTCACAGAAGGCTAGTCAATCTATGGGACTATATTTTTCTGTGTCATGGTAACTACAGATGTAAAGGATCAAAGAGCATAGATGAAAAGGGCATTTCCAGCATTATCCTTTGTATTGTCTATCGGTTCTTCACAAGCCATGCAAACTGATAATGAACTGTAATCTACTCTCACACTGTGTTCTGATGACCATAAGCCACTGTATATAAATAGGTGCCTGCTGTGCACTATCTGGTGGGAATATTTGACTTGCATGCTCAGCTGTAGAAAACAACAGATTTATGAAAGTGTGTGGGTGTTATCAAACTATATGCAATGATCAGCAGTAACTGAATATTTAGTTCATCAACAGGGACAGCATTACTCTGTAACATAGTGAGGCTTTATTCCTATCCAATACTATTTTTAGTTTCAAAGGCAAAGAAAGAAAATCCAGTACACTGTTTTCTTCAAGGCTAAAAGTTAATGTATTCTGAAAGCATGCATGTTGTTTTTTGCACCTGGGAGGGAAATGAAAAAAAAAGATCAAACACCAATTAATGTAAGTAGAAACACAGGCAATAATATGTGTCTTAGCACTGATAACCTCATTTTAGGTTAATTAAGACCCATATTTGCAGCTGTCTATTTGGTATAATTGTAACTATTAGGAAGGTTAAACTTTATTACTTC
Organism: Protopterus annectens; assembly: GCF_019279795.1. NCBI lineage: Eukaryota > Metazoa > Chordata > Ceratodontiformes > Protopteridae > Protopterus > Protopterus annectens. Next base: position 1,214,804,655 of record NC_056732.1, read on the forward strand.
AACACGTACATAGTTTTGTGTATTTGTATTAAGTTAACAGGTTATGGGGTAACTTGTGGGTGTGATTTTTTGAATGTTTTCCTTAAAATAAAAAGTCCTGTATAATGTGACATTTGTTCCAATGTTGTTGTAAGAAAAAATAAAACTGTATAAAGGATTAACCTGATAAACATTAGTGGGTACATGCATCACAAAGGCTGGAACTAGACTTTAGAAAAAGTTGTCATATACAATAGGTCAGAATAATGACTTCTTATCATAATGGCAACAGTTTCCATATTATCTTGAAATGTGAATGGCCTCACATTAATAGAAAAAAATGAAATATTTGTTTATATTAAGAAATGCAGAGTGCAGATACCAATGCCAAAGGAGACACATTTGGAAAAAACTGAGCATGTGAATTTGATAAAGAAAGGATTTCAGGACAAATATTCAGCAGGATATCAGGGACAAAGGAAAAGAAGAGTATAGTAATTGCTGGAGGAGGTCCTATAGTGATAAAAGAGGGAAAATAATACTGTCCTGTCTATTGCAGTAAAGGGCTACTGACAAGGGATAAGGATTGCACTGGGGGTATTTATATTCAGCCTAAAACAACTATTATGGAGCTTAAAAATGGGAGAAATAATTAGCTTTCAGAATACAGGAGAGAGTTTGCATATTATTCCCAAAGGTATAATAACTGGGCTAGACTAGATAGAAATTATATCTCACAGAAGCACATGCTTTTAATTGAGAACTTTGACACACATATCCAATAGCTGTTTCAGATCATGCACTAGTAACAATTAAGATAAAAATAAAAGGTGATGAAGTAAAGCTGAGACATTGGCACTTCCCCACCTACCTGTTAGAAACAGAGGAATTTAAGAAATTGGTATTAGAAATTATTTGGGAGTTATTAGGGAAAACAGAATACTTCAGAAGTTAAAGCTAGTGAGAGGGATAAAATAAAAGTTGAGTTTAAAAATAAGGTAAAACGAAAAGAAAAAGGAGATATGGTTAAGAGGTAACAATAATTATTTGGAGGGGCTGACAAAGTTTAAAGTATTCCAGAACAAGAGGAATCTCACAGAACAAGAAAAGGTGCAAATGCCGAGTGCTAAAGATAAAATAGAGAGTACTTGGATAACATGCATGAGTTAAGAAAGATTGCTGGTAAGAAACTGTTTTTTTTTTAAATAATAGCTCCAAAGCACAAAAATGTTTGCCACAATGACTTAGGCAGCAGAAGGTAGAAAGGGTTGTTGGTAAACATAGGGACCATATAGCAATAAAAAAAAAAGATCCTATAGAGGTATTAGAGGTATTTTGGAAATATGAATATTTATATAAAGCAGAGAATTGGGGAAATCAAGAAAAACACAAATTGAAATATTTGTGTAAGACTTAAATATACCAGTGTTAGAGGTAGATGAGGCTCAACAGATGACACTCAGGATAGCAGGAGATGAGATAAAAATAGCAATGTCTAACTAATCTGCACAAAAGTCTTCAGGGATTGGTGGTATTCTAGTGGAAGTTTGGAAGCTAGGACAGAAGAAAGTAATAAAGATCCAGAAGGTTTTGTTTAAAAGTATTTTAAAAGGAGGAGCCACATCAACATCCTGGAAAAAGGCTGGGGTGGTTGTAGCACCTAAAGACAGTAAAAACCCATCACATCCAGCTTCATATAGGTCCATTTCAATTTTAAACCTTGACTATAAAGTGTTTACATATCTAATGACAAAAATGGCAAAGGTATTGTCAAAATTGATAGCTATAGACAAAGTGGTTTTGTGAAGGAGACACAGACATCTGAAAACATTAATAGAACAATGATGATCCAAAGAGAAGCAAAATGCAAGGAAATACCACTGCTGTTGGTGAGACTTGATGCAGAGGAATCATCTGACAGGGTAATCTCTGATTTTATGAGTAGGACAACTGAAGCATTTGTATTTCCTCTTACAATAATAAGGTTAATTAAAAGGATATATCAGAGCCAAAAATCTAATTGAGGGGTTTCTCTCTAATAAGCTGTATCTGAACACTGGAACCAGGCAGGGGTGCCCCTTTTCCCTTTTGCTATTTGTGTTATATTTAGAACCATTGGCAAATAAACTAAGGGACTCAGAAATTCAAGCATATAATTGGGATGGTATTAAAGTTTCTTTGCAAATGATATTATTTTGTACCTGACAGAACCAGAAAAAGACATTCTGAGACAGTTCCTGTTTTCTTTTTTTCAAGATATAAAATGCGTGAAGATAAAACAAAGGCTGTAGGTGTAAACAGTGCACCCACACATACATTGGTTCAGCAAAACCCATATTTATAAGGACATGCTAAAATGAAGTATTTAGAATTATGTTTTTTAAATAATTCCATTATGATAGCTAAGGATATGAGACAAGAGACTAAAGAAAAGATAAGAAAAAACTGAGAAACTGGAAGTTCTTGCCTATGGATTACCGAGATACACACAATGAATTTATTTGTAGTCCTTTTAGTTTTATACACAGTTCAGGCATATGTTATCAACCAGATGAGAGGTTGGAGATAGTAATTAATAAAGAGTTTAAGGGTTTTATCTGGGAGGGAAAGAGATTGAGTTAAGTTACATAAGTTGAGCCTTCCAATAGAACAATGAGGTGTAGGATTAACTGATTTGAAGGGATAATTTAGAGCTACACAGTTAAGGCTTTTATACATAACAGAAGTGAAAAGCTACAATTCAAAGTGGAAAGGGCTGATGATGAAGCAGGGTAGGGAGGTAATTCAAGAAATAAGGAAAAAGTGGAATTTTGAATGCAGTTCCATAAGGGGAATAACAATAGCTATACTGATTAGTTATTTATTTATTTACTTTGTATTAAATAAAATAAATATTATATTCCTAAAGTAGCAGAAAGTATAACAAGAACTAAGCCAACACAGGAATGGAGAAAGGAGATTCTGTTGATAGGGATGACTGTAATTAGGGGCATGGAGAATAGGCAAGAGGGGCTGGAATTTACTGGAGGAAGCTGGCAAAGGAACCAGGGTATTTGGAACAAAGAGAAGGAAAGGTAATAGAATGGGAAAAGGCCAAGACGACATTTATACTGCAGGGTAGAGACTGTCTTTCCTATCAAGGACTGATATCAGAGTACAGGCAATGAGAAAGGGATGGGGAATCTGAAATGAAAGCCCTGCACTGGTTAAGTTTTAGATGAATCTAGAACAGAAGCTGCTATTAAAAAAGCAATAGTATGGTATATAAAATATTGCATGATAACTACAGGAATAAATCACAGGAGGTCAGAATAGGTACAGAAGAGAGAGTAGATAAGCAATCCCCAAAGAAACAATGGGAAGACATATGCATGGCTCTCAAATATGACACATAATCTACTAGATTAAAACTTTTTGTCTGAAAGTGATTACATAGGTACTGTTATACCCTAAGTAGACTCCAAAGAATTTTTCCTCTGGTAGATGGCAAATGGTGGAGGTGTGATGAGGAAGAAAGAGGTAGCAGGGAGCATATGTTCTAGCAGTGTAATGAGTTGGCAGACATTAAAAATGCCCTACAGTATACTCTGTCAGGAATACTGGGTGAGCAAATCAGTGTAACTAGGGATACATTTTTTTAAATGGGAAGCAGGATCTGAATTGCCCAGACATAGTAAGATCTTATTATATTCAATTCTGGTGGCTGCCAAAAAAAAAAAACCTCAATTACTAGAACATGGAAATCGAAGGCTAAACTAACCATGTTTGAAGCAGTGAATATTGTAACACAGATAAAAGAAGAGACAGCAGGATCTTAGAAGAGGAGAAAATTACATGGGAAAAATGGAACAATACATGCAAAAATGTTTTGCATGAGGAATGAGGTTTAAAAGAAGATAGAAACTGAACAATTTATGTCATTTGTATGTTATATAGAACAATATCTATGATTTGCGATATCTGTAAAAGAGAACTTGTTAATATGATTTGATTACATTATATAAATATAAGTTTGCCTGTATGACAAGAGATAATTTAGTAACGATATTTTAAAAGAAAAAGGCAAAGAAAGCTTCCCTTAAGAGAGTGAAATTATTGTATAGTTGTTTTTATATGATCAGATTTAAAGTTCTATTGATTTCTTTAAGCCTGGATTGCATTATCTGAAACTATATAATGGTCCAAGGGTATTGGGAATAAATTTGCTTGTCTACATTAAAAAAGTTTGTATCTTCATTTAAAGTATAAAAGAATAGTTATGCTTTAGGTGTAGGGCATATGTGTATATGCTACTCATTGTCTCACTACTCACTTGTTTGTCTGCATATTTGTGTTTGTTAACACAAGTAAAACATCAATCCCCACATTATCTAGTTAAGTGATTTGTTCAGATTTGCACAGTAGGCAAATAGTGGCTGAAATCATCAAACCTCTGGATTACAGAAAGCAACGTGTTAATGGCTTATACCCTTAATACTGTGCAATCCATAAAATAAAGCTGTGTTAAAAATTAGAGCAGCAATCATTTTTAATATTCCTTTATTGTAATAGACACATCCAGTTCACTCTGAACAACACACACACACACACACACACACACACACACACACACACACACACACACACACACACACACACACACACACATATATGCACCTGTGTGTATGTGTGTATTTGTATTTATCTATCTCCCTCTCTCTTTTTGTATATATATATATATATATATATATATATATATATACATATATATATATATATATATATATATATATATATATATATACATACATTTATTTATTTCTCTATGTATATCCATACACATGCATCATAATTTTTATATAGAGCATTTAATCTATCACTTTTACTTCCAAACACTATCACCATAAACAGTTAATAAAATACAAAATATAGCTGCTGAAGTACTGAATGCATGCACAATTTCAATAAATGTATCAAATGTATGTAAATGTTTTCTAACACTGCATGTAAAAAGAGTCCAATTAACTTTTCCATGGTTTACTAAGAATATGGAAATTGAAAACAAAAGCTACATAGATTGTTCAGGCTGAGGTGACTGCAGCATGAATGGAAACATATATTTAAAATTTTAACTTAAGTATAATATAGATTAAAACACTGACATGTCGTTATACGTTAGTGTTGAAGGTGCAATTCATTTATATAATTTCCAGCTCTGATCTATAGACAATGGCTGTAGTTATAATTATTTTCCTAGACTATAATTTGCTCATAGATTTGCCTTCTGTATCTCACCCTTTACATTTTCCCTGGAGCTTGCACACCAACACAAGCATAGTATGACTCACAAAGCAGACAAAACTAAGGCTTCTTACAGTCGCTCATCCATTGTGTGAGAAGTCATAATATAAAACTGGGTGACTCTGGGACACCAATTAGAGGCAGAACTGACAGGTAAGGTTGCTCTATTCTACTTCTCACTGTCTAATAGATGACACTTTCTATGCAGTACAAAACACTGCTGCTTGCTCTCCATACTTAGGCACCTCTTCTAGGGAATGTGTTTCTTGAAACTGGACTCCAGAATTTATTAAACTGAATCATTACTTGGGAAATGACAGCTTCAACTAACACCTCCCTCAGGCCTTACATTAGTATTTCAAGGCTACAACTTTTAACAAAGGCTATATATATATATATATATATATATATATATATATATATATATATATATATAGATATATAGATATATATACATTGAAAATGCATCATCTTCTTGTTTCTTTTAACTCTTTCCTTACCCTTTCCATGTGCAGATGACATCTTTGTAAAAGGGAAATTATATCAGTGATAATGCATAAAAGTCTAACTTCTGCACAGAGTTTATATTTTGTTGATGTAACTGAACCATTGTTTTTAGTATATGGAAATACAGGAAGTAAAATATATATTATTGGATTTTTTATTTAGCCTCTTTTGAAATCTGATCATAATGTTTTTAGAGCTGCTTACTTTACCACTGAAATGATACATAAATAAATGCTGCAATCTTCCATTTTAACCTTTTTTTAATTATATTTTCTAAATTATCATTATAACTTGAATATTATTTGAAACTGAGCATAATATGTCAAAAAGATACTGCTGTTTTTGGAATGATATGGAATGGTAAAGCTGCGTTGTTGCTGTTTATTTTATCTTATAGGCTCCTAGGTTCATAGGATGTTACTAACCTGTTGACCTGAGGGTCTTTACAAGCCTAGCTGTAAAATCCAAATATAATACTAGATGAGAGATATCATCTATGCCCAAGATTTTTCTAGCTACAATTACCCATGTCCATCCCCAGCAGAAATTTACAGTTTCCCATCCAGTTGTCCAGGTTGTACTTAAACAGGGTCATGGAGGTTCTCTATTTGATATGGATTGGAAACCTATTCCAGAGGAGTGGCAGCCTCTGAGAGATGTATCTGTCTCTCCAGCAGGTCCTATTTCTGTCGAAGGCTAGATTGAGGTCCCTGTAACATGTCACTCTAGTCCAATTTGACTTATGGATGTGCAGTATTTAAATTAGATTTGGTCAGCGATAGTTCTGTAAGCCAGACACAAGTCACAACTAAGTAGTCTATATGTTACTGAGTACAGTGACAGCAACTTCAGTCCTTCCACTTACAACATGTGCTGGAGACCTTGAATTTTCTTAGTTAGAAATCTCTGAGGTCTCTCAAGCTGCTGCAGGTGCCTGGTGTGGTGGATACCAAAGGGAGCACATATTCAATAATAGGCCTGATGAGGGAGGAGTATATAGAAGTTATAACCTCTTGAAGTGATACTTTTGCTAATTAGGTGAGTGATGTAGAATACCTTCCTTACCACAGTAGACACATGGTAGTCGAAGATGAGGTCACAGTCAATTTGCTTTTCCAGGTCTCTCACTAAAAAACTGGTACTTAGGGTATTATTGTTTATTTTATAATCAGCAGGGACCTTGTTCTTAGTGAAGGGAATAATGATTCATTTTTAGCATTTAGTTTAAGACCATGGCTTTGATGCCAATCACTGGTCTGGGTAAGCCCCTTTTGAAGAACGCTGACATCGCTAGGGGATTCAATGATAGCACCCAATTTGCATTTATCCACAAACTTGGTTAGCCACAGTCTCTCTAGTTTGGCCTGGACGTCAGAGAAGTGTATGCCAAACAAGATGAAGCCTGGCACTGACCCTTGTGAGACCCCACTGGTGACAGGTCTGCTGGTAGATGTGAAGTCTCCCACTTTGAGTGAGTGTTTAATCTTGCTGACTTCTTTCATATTTTAAAGAAATTCATGAGCTGCTAAAAAGCAAACTTTGAGATAGCAACTCAGTAAGCTTTATTCTATTGATAAAGCAATCTAGCATCTATTATTTGTCTCTATTTCATCATCACTCATACTTCAGGACAGATTATTAAAAGGATTAAGTTTAGGGATTTTCAAAAAAGCTATTTGTAAACAAGAATGTATGTAGTAGAGTAGATATCACAACTGGATGTATTATTGTTACAGTTTCATAGAAAAAATACATCTCCCTTTTTAATGTATTTATTTATTAAAATAATGTTATGTCAGTTGTTACAACACAAGTACCAGAAGTTCAGTTTAGACTTGGTTTCTGGTTACTGTCTGGAGTTTACATATTCTCCCTATGACTGCATGAATATTTCCGAGTACGTTGTTTTTTTGGCCCTCCCAGAAATATGTTGGTAGAGATCCTTAATAAAAATGCTATTTATCAATTACACAAAGGAACAGTGGTTAAGGTTGCTGCTTCTCAGTTGGAGAGATTTTTTATTGGGAGTCCCCATGTCCGTCCTGTGTCTACGTGAAACTGCTATCATTTACTGTTAACATCCCTAAGCCATATCACAGGAGAACTGAAAAACCTCCAAATTGCTGAGAGGTGCAAATACCATAAGCAAGTGTGTGTGTGTGTGTGTGTGTGTGTGTGTGTGTGTGTGTGTGTGTGTGTGTGTGTGTGTGTGTGTGTGTGTGTATGTGTGTGTCTGTGCACACGTGTGCACATTTGTGTGTTTGTGTGTACATCTGTCTAGGTGTGTTAGTTTTGCTGCTTTGTACTCATTGAATGCCAGGATAGGTATGTAAAATCTTAAAAGGAGTTAAGGGGGGAGAAGAAAATGAGAAATGTTTATCTCTGTACATCCAAGTATCCTACACACACACACACACACACACACACACACACACACACACACACACACACACACACACACACACACACACACACATACACACACACACTAATATTCAGGGTCTATATCAATTTGTTGAGTTTTAAATCTAATGACCACGTACTTGATGAATCAATACCATTAAAATGCATCTCTGAACCTAGTGAGCAAGTGCTAACATGGACTCTTTTATATATAGGAAAGGGGACAAGATTGTTAATCCTCATAATGATCCCAAATATGGAAAATATGCTATCATGCATCCTGCAAGAATATGGGCCTGTTTCCAATCATTTCCTAGATTCAATGGGGTGTGTTTATATCTTTTTATATGCCCATTGCCCATGGAGCAGGTTTGATAAGCCTCGACTTGACCAACAAATGACTGTGTGTGTGTGTGTGTGTGTGTGTGTGTGTGTGTGTGTGTGTGTGTGTGTGTGTGTGTGTGTGTTTGTGTGTGTGTGCATGTGTGTATACATACATACATACATTTTGGGTCAATTCCTAGCTCTTTTCAGCCCCCTGTAATAAAGCCCGCTTTAGCACACTTTTTCGCTTGTATTCAACTCAGCACAGCTCCTCATGGTGTCCTGCAGAGTTCTACAAGCAGCAGAGAGCAAAAGAGTGACTTTTTCCTGATTTAAGTATTTTTTTTCTGGCTTTTTGATTATTTACTGCTTAGCGACTGCATTTTCGCCTGTTTATACAGCTCTGCATTTTATTTAAACTGTTTTTGTGTTGATTAACTGTTTTGCACTTTTAAAAAGTTATCTGTTGCTTAATTTTACCTGTAGGCTAACAAACTCAAGTGCACTAGCCGTTTAAAAGCATTTATAGCATTTACTGTCTGTTTTTCCTCTGTTTTCTGCAAAAAAGACAAAAACAAATAAAAAAATCTTGTTTTCCCGCCTTACCGAACTAGAATAGTCCAGTCTTCAGAGTTTGCTGATCTCTGGGCTTTGTCTTGGTTCCTGTGCTATTCCATATCCTTATTTGGATAATAGGAAGCGTCTTTGTTCACCAATGGGAGTGGGGAGCACTGAGCAGCCTATTTGTCCCTAGAGGAGTGGTTCCAGCCAGAAACTTGTAGTCTATTGGCCATTTTGGGTCAATTCCTAGCTCTTTTCAGCCCCCTGTAATAAAGCCCGCTTTAGCGTGCTTTTGCGTGATTTAGTGCGGAGTTGCCCATAGAGCACCATCGGGCAGCGCCGGTTAAACAAGGTTAAACTATTTCTGGCTCCGTAAAGTCTGCTCTTCAATTTTTCCCTTAGAACTTCTCTACTTGCAATCTAAACAGTCTATTCTCCATCTCAAAAGCTCAGCACTTGCTCCTAAAGCATTTTTATTTAGGTAAAGTACTTATATACTAATCAAAGTACTACATTAGCCTAGAATCCCCTTGAGTACCCATTTCCCTATAGGTCCCTTCTGACTCAGTTACACAGCAAACTTTTTCACTTTTTCTAGCATTTTGAAGGGTCAGTTGCTAGCGTCCTCTCCTGTTCAGCTGGTGAATCTGGGCATCCTGAGGCAATGTTACAATTGCCTCATGTACACAGACAACCCACTCCTTCTCCCACAAAACACAAATACATGTGAGAGATGCAACTATATAGCCAAACTGGAGGCTGAGCTCTCTCAACTCAGGACTGGCAAGACCAGACAGGAGGAGAAGGAAACCACGCACACCACAAACCCAGTTTCACATAGAACTATCACAACTGCAAAACAAACACATAAACACACAAAGACATACTCGGAGGCACTGATCAAAAATCTACCAAAACTACAGAGGCCTCCAAAGCAGACACCCAAGCAACTGCCACCTCAAGACATAAGACATGCAACACATAGTTCTCAAAGTCAGTGTGCTAAACAGTCACAGCCCTTAAGGCCAAACACAATGCCAGACACACTTGTTATAGGTGACTCCATAGTCAGACACACTGACGTCCCACTCACCAGAATGAACAAGGAAAAGATCACAGTAAGCTGCCTGTCAGGCACTAGAATCCGCCACATAACACAAGCACTCAGGTCACTCCACAGCAAGTACAAGTATGACTCAGTCATTGTCCATGCCGGTGTGAACGACCTGAGACATACCTCCCTGGACTACATGAAAAGAGACATAGAGGAGCTCTCAGATTATGTAGCCCAGGCCGGTATGACCCTGACCCTGAGCAGTATCCTACCCTCACCAAGAATGATGCCACAATACAGAGACAAAATGATCAGCTTTAATAATTGGCTTAATTACTGGTGTCATTCTAAGGGGATCCAATGTCTGTCTTCCTGGGATGACATGCTTGACAAGCCATGCTGCTTCGCAAGGGACGGCCTGCACCTGTCACCCCTGGGCTTCCGGATATTGGCAAAGGCTCTTGCCACCCCCATAGTGCCTTTTTTAGGCAAGGCTCAAATGATAAAACTACCGCCCTAGAAAACAAAAATGGAGAAAAACTAAGGGTAATACTGCTCAATGCCAGAAGTCTAAACCTCAAGATGCATGCCCTCGAAGCCCTCCTCATTATGGAGAACATCGATGTCTGTGCTGTGACTGAAACCTGGTTCAAGGCTCCTGAGAGCACCCCAACACTATCAGGTTATACCTCATATCATGCGTTCCTGCCCCAAAATCCAGACCGAACCACAAAAGGAGGGGGAGTATCCATATTCATAAAGGATACCCATGCCTCCAGGTTAGTGGCAACGCACAAAGCATCGGAGACCATCCAGGTGCAATTAACTATAGGTAAAACTGCCCTACAGTTTGTAGCATGCTACAGACCACCCTCTTAAACTCAGGAAACCCACACAGCCTTCCTGAAGACACGGGAGAATATGAATGTCTCTCCAAACACCATCATATTGGGTGACTTCAACTACCCAAACATAGACTGGGAACATTACTCAAGCCCCAACACCCTAGCCCAAAGGTTCCTGGAGTTCATAAACTCAAATGCTATGGAACAACTAGTCACCATTCCCACAAGAGGAGAAAATATACTAGACCTGATCATCACAAACATGGGGACAAAATGCTCCACACCGGAAGTATATCCCTCATTGGTGAGATCAGACCATAAATTAATCTCACTGGAGATCCACATCCCGCCCCCAACCCCAGCAAAAAAGACCACAGTGAAGAACTTCTCAAAAGCAAACTTCACACTTCTTAAGACTGGAGTGGTATCCTTCAAGGCCCCCGAGCCAGTGGAAACCACAACCCACGCTGCTGAATCCCTTACAAATGCCTTCTACGAGCACCTCCAGGAATGTATGGATCAAGCAATCCCTAATAAAATCAAGACCCTTTCCACCAAAGGCAGGAGCCCGGTCTGGTGGACCCCAGCCATTAACAAACTCTACAACAAGAGGAGAAAGCTACTACATGACAGAGCAAAATCCCTAAAAGGGAAGGCATCTCTGATCACTACTAGCAAAAAACTACGATCACTCATAAAATCATCCAAGGCCAACTTTGAGAGAAAAATCGCTAATGACACAAAAGACAATCATAAGGCCTTCTTTAGCTATGTTAGAAACCTGGGTGGAAACTCCCAGATATGCTCAGAATTAGTCCAAAATGATACAAAAATCACTGAACCCACAGACATTGCCAACATACTGGCAGACAGGTTCAGTTCAAATTTCTCCCCTCCCTCCCCCCCAAAAGGAGAAATATCTATCCCACCAGAGTCTAGCCTCCCAAACATCTCGGATGCCCAGGTGAGAGCTGCTCTCTCTAAAGCAAAAAACACAGCATCAATGGGACCGGACGGTGTCCCCGGCTGTGTGCTACATGAACTCAATGAGGAATTAAACCCACACATAAGGCTGCTGTTTAATCTTAGCCTTACTACAGGATACATACCCAAAGAATGGCGTACGGCAACTGTGGTCCCACTCCACAAAGGCAGTGCTTCTACAGACCCTGGAAATTACCGCCCCATAAGCTTGATGAGCCTTGTCTGCAAAGCTGTGGAGAGGATCATAATGGAACTCATAAATAAAGACATTGGGGACCTACAGACACTGGATCCTACCCAATTTGGCTTTGTCACAGGCAGATCCTGCCTCTTGAACTTGGTCGACTTTTTTGAAACAGTCACTAAGGCCATTGATGAGGGTAAGGCAGTTCACACAGCCTACCTTGACCTAGCAAAAGCGTTCGACACAATACCCCACTCGGGCATCATAGAAAAGCTCACCAGCTTAGATGTAAACCCATATGTCACAAGATGGGTTGCAAACTGGCTCAAGGACAGAACCAACAGGGTTAGAGTTGCTGGTGCCATGTCAGACTCTAAGCCGGTCATGAGCGGTGTCCCACAAGGCTCAGTCCTGGGCCCCGTCTTGTTCGGCATTTATTTTTCTGAAGCGCAGGCAAACATAGGGGGATTGTGGCTGACAAAATTTGCAGATAACTGCAAACTGGGCACCATAATTGACACTCCATCAGACACAGACATCCTCCAGAGAGGTCTCATAGAAATGGATAACTGGTGCCAGAGCCATGGCTTTAAGCTAAATGCCAAAAAATGTATAGTCATACCCTTTGGGAAAAACAAGGTAACCCCTAATTACCACATAAGTGGTAATCCATTAAACACGGAAGACGTTATCAGGGACCTGGGATCCCAAGTTGACAGTAACCTCTCTTTTGACACTCACATTGCCAAAGTGGTTAGGAAGACCTTCTACATTGCCCACCTGATCATGAAGGGATTCACATCCAGTTCAGGAGAGGTCATTGTACCCCTGTACTCTTCACTTATCAGACCAATGATTGAGTACAACGCCCCATTCGGAATGTACCTTACCCGACACCTGCAGCAGTTGGAAAGACCCCAAAAGTTCCTCACCAAAAGGATAAAGGGGCTCAAACATATGTCATACGCTGCCCGACTGAAGAAACTCCAGCTCTATTCAGTCGCATACCGTCTGCTCAGAGGTGATCTGTGCCTGACATACAAGGCCATGTCCAACCCGGAATTAATGGACATGCTCCACCTCAAAAAATCCAAATCCACCAGAGCCACGAGAGCAAGAGACTTAAACCTCAACACGGATATAAATAGGACGTGCTGGAGGGACAGATTCATCACCCAGAGACTCCCTACACTATGGAACAGAATCCCAGTCCATGTGAAGCAGAGCCCCTAACTGACTCTGTTCAAGAGAAATCTTGACGAGTGGATGGGAGATCGTAGGTTTACCCCGGGAATCATCTCTGTGTCACTGCTGGACAGAGGCACAGCAAACTAATGGGTATAGTATTCTCATCCTAAGGGGTGGTGAAAGCCACACACACTCTGGCTAGGCTTATAAATGCCCTAGGGCAGATAGCCTAGTATGAACCTATGAACCTATGAACCTATATACACACACAGACATGCACACACACACACACACACATACACACACACACTATAAATATATATATATATATATATATATATATATATATATATGGGTCGACTTCAAAATGTCATCTGTTCAAAATGACGACTTTCATACGGCTGACACCATCTGATCGACATTCCGAAAGATTGACATCCTGAAATAGCACCATTTACCTACTTGTAAACACAGTAAAACTGTGTTATGCAGGGGAAAGCCCCCCTGCACCCCCCACAATCCCTGCTGCTTAAATATTCTCACTCCAAGATCGCACTATAGTGCAGGAAATGTGAATCTCCCAGTCCCTCACTGTAGCGGGATCTCCACTATCATTTGTCAGCCTTTCAAATGTTCGCTCATGTGGTGTCAGCCATAGAGTTTCGAACATCTGAAGGTTCGAACAAATGAAGGGTTCCCATATATGTGTGTATATATATATATATATATATATATATATATATATATATATATATAAATAAAAATATATGTGTGTGTGTGTGTGTGTGTGTGTGTGTGTGTGTGTGTGTGTGTGTGTGTGTGTGTATAGGCACTTTCCACCAAAGCAGAAATCACTGAGCATACTTAATCGAAAGTACTGTTCACCAAAGCAGCACTTTCAGATAAGTATGCTTGTTGTGCCGGTCATACAATGGTGCAGATAAGGGAAAAATTACCTTTTCCCCACTGTAGTGCAACCTTGGAGTGAGAGTATTAAAGTAGGGGGGGTGTGAGGGGTGCAGAGGATCTTGCCCCCTGCATAAAAGAAGGTTTAATGTTGTTTTTTTTTTAAACATACTTTATCTTAATCGCTTTTTCGGTGAAAGCGCTTTTGGTAAAGTATGTTCGGTGATAATGGATTTGGACTTTTGATCTTTCGATCAAAAGTCCTAGATCAATATATGTACATACATGTATATATATATATATATATATATATATATATATATATATATATATATATATATATATATATATATATATATATATATACATACACACACCCACACATATATATATATATATATATATATATATATATATATATATATATATAAACACACATATGTACTCCCAGTTCTGTTATGCACAGTGAACTTATGGAGGTGTTTGATCATACCAGATTGGAGCTAAAAAGAATTCTGATCTGTGACAATGAGACTGCAGGTTAACTAAGCTTAAAAGTGATATCACTGAGTTGAACAATAGTATTGTTAATGGTTTAAATGTTGGTGTTAATTCAATTAAGTACCATCAGATGTTCTCAGACTTGGAAGGTTTAGCTAAAAATAATTTAGAAAAGAAGGAAAGGAAATTGCACAGTGATGCCATTGATTATACAGAAAAGCAAGTATACTCTAAACTTAAGGAGTTTTATTGTGTCACAGATATGGAAGAACCTGTTGCTGTAGTTAATGATTTTAACTCGTGTGAAACATTTAACTGAGTATTGGATGTACTGGAGTATGAAGACATTAATTTTTTAGAAATTCCCCCTCTGGGGTGCTTTGAGAGGTTAATACACCAGGACCAATGAGTGCAGGGTTTCCAGGATGGAACAGGGCTTTTAATGTGACAGAACAATGGAAATCCAAAGGAAGAATGGGCTGAGTGTACCAGAAGTAAGCCAAACTAATTTTGACAGTTTTCACATTGATAATTTAAGTGGTTTTGTTTTTTTTTTTTTTTTCAATAGATCATTATTCTCTGCTCAAGAAATGTTTCTCTTTTTATCCCTTATTTAAAATGGACATTGGCAAACTACTAATCAATTTACAGATAGACACAAGGCAACATAACTTGAGATTAGTTTTTAATGGAAACACTCCTACTGATTGTGCTACTTTGTTAGAAAGAACAAGTGTTTTTATTCCACCATCTAGTCCTGTGATTTCTTTATTTGAACAAATGTGTGAGGGTAAATTTAGAAAATTAATTAAAGTGAATTTTCAATAAAATAGATTAGTCACAGCCTGAAGTGAAAACTGGGTTGACTGAATTTATTACCAGCAAAGAATTTAGAATTGAGAAACCAGGCAAGGATGGTGGGGTTGTCATTATGAATTATTTTGATCATTCATTAAAGATGTTTGAGATATTAAATGACAACAACACTTATGTGGGGGTTTCTAAAAATGAGATCAATGTGGCATATATGAAAATTAATTCCTTGTTATTTGATTTTTTTTTACTCAAGGGATGATAAAATTGAGTTAGATTATTTAACAGTGAAGACTCCAGCTATGCCGTCTATCTTTGGCATTCCAAAATCCATAAAATTGAATATGACTCTTCAGTTAGACCAGCTGTGGCTGCAAAAGGCCCTAAAACTGAACCATTGGCAGCCTACATTTATTTTCACGGTAAAGATTATATTAAGATGGAAACCATACATTTTACAAGATTCTTGGGATTGTTTCAAATTCACTTTTGCACTATGACAGTTGTCACCCTCTTTATCAAAAAAGAGTGTTATTTAGGCTCAATTGATCCAGTTATCTAAGTTAATTTGTGACTAAAGTAACTTTTTAAATGAGATGGGCATTTTAATACCTTGGTCTGAGGAAGCTCTATGCGAAAGCGCTTACCACATTTTATGGTTTGTTTTTCTTGAATAAAGCGTTTTATGGTAAAGGATTCAGTGACTTTTCTTATTTCAGTGACTGTTTTTGCCTTGGTCGCTCCTTTGTTGCTTTTACACTTTCCATATTTTATTCTTTTTGAGAGCAATGGAGCGTCTACCCAGTGGATTATTATATTTTACTTGGTTTTAATTAATATGTTCATGGACAGAGGATAGCCATTGAACTTACGCAACAAGACAAAAATAGAAATTCTTAGAAATCAATTTAAGAGATTTGCACCAATTTTAAAGGTAGGCCTCCCCGCAAATCTATCCTATGAATTCAATATGCCCTTGAAGGAAAATAATAGAAAAGGGGTAATGATAGTTCTTTGCAGCCGCAATGCAACAACTATAGTTACGATCCTTAACACGTATTGGAATACACTTCCTTTTGGAATAAAAATGTCTGGGTTAAAAACACCAGGTAGTGTTCAGTAGGGGTAACAATTTAAAGAACTCCTTGGAGAGCAACACTTTTGGAAAAATGAACATTAGCAAGTCACTTATGTACAAATGTGGAACATGCAAGTTTTGTATGTATGTTAACGATGGACCTTATGTTACAGTGTATGCCTACAATAGATCAATGAGTTGCCAGGGGTGTTGTAATTGCAACGTCAAAATGGTAATGTATTTGACAACTTCCTCAACATGTTAGGCATTCTATGTGCACTAGACAACAAGGAAACTAAACTATTGCATAGGGGAACATGTTAGGGACATTAAGAACAAAAAAGTGAGTAATGCCCTATACATACATGCTAAGGAATGCAATTATTATAAAAAAAATTATTCTTTGTGATAGATAAAATAGAATATAGTGACAAGGGGTGGGTGACATTGAAAGTATGTTGGAAGCAAAATAATCCTATTAGCAGTTAAAGTTAAATGCAACTAAACATCAAAACATTCTCCTGCAAATCAGCATAAACGGAGTCTCAGATACAGTTTTAGACTTAGCTCTTTCATTCTTTTTAATTAGTAAAGAACTTTTTAAAAATCTAAAACATTGGGCTAACATCAAGATTTAAAAATCATAGCATAAAAATCACATGATCTATGTCAACCAATCAACAACCCCCCAAACTCCCTCCTCAGCCTCAACAAGCAAATTAGATCACTAGTGAAAACCTCCAAAGCCAATTAGGAACTGAAGCTAGTCTCCAAAACAAAAGGAAATCACAAAGCCTTCTTCAGCTACATCAGGAACCTCCAGGGCAAAGCCCAGGTTTATTCCGAATTAGTACTTAACGGTACCACTTACACTCATCCTATTGACTTAGCCAACCTGCTAGCTGATAGATTCAGCACAAACTTCACCACACTATCCCCCCAAAGGCCCATTTGACATCCTCCATACTTATCCTGCACCTCACATCTCCATAGATCAAGTGATAAAGGCCCTTATACAAGGCAAAGAACACAGCTTACATTGGACTTGGTAGTATCCAAGGCTGTATTCTTCACCATCTCCAGCAAGAACTAGCTTCACCATTGAGCATCCTATTCAACCACAACCTAATAACAGGCTTCAGTCTAGCAGAGTGGAGAGTGGAGTGTCATCCCCTTGCACAAAGGTGGTGCCAGTATTGACCCAGGAAACTATCGCCCCATTAGCTTGACAAGTCTGGTCTGTAAATCCATGTAGCGTATTATTATGGATCTCATAAACAAGAACATAGTCAATCTCCAAGCACTAGACCCCACCAAATTCAGATTGGTGAGGGGCAGATCTTGTCTGTTGAACCTTGTTGACTTCTTTGAGATCTCACCATGGCCCTGGATGAGGAAAAGTCAGTACATACAGCTTACCTTGACCTAGTCAAGGCCTTTGACACAATCCCCCACTCAAGCATCATTGGAAATCTAACTCAACTTGGTGTAAGTCCCTATCTCACCAGGTGGGTGGCCAACTAGCTCACCAATAGGACCCACAAGCTCAAAATAGGTGCCACCACATATGACAGCAGATCTGTCACTAGTGGTGTTCCCCAGGGATCTATCCTGGGAACCCTACTGTTTGGCATCTACTTCTCAGAGGTGCAGGAAAAGACAAAGGGCCTGCACCTGACCAAGTATGCAGATGACTGTACGTTAGGTGCTGTCATTGACTCCCCAAATGATGTTAGCATACTGCAAGAGAGTATCACAGCAACAAATGACTGGTGCCAAAGTCATGGTCTTACGTTAAATGCAAAAAAATGTATTATCATACCATTCGGCAAAAACACGGTCCCTACTGATTACCACATCAACGGCAACCCCATTAGCACACAGCCTGTGATGAGAGACCTGGGTACTCTGGTTGACAACAATCTCACATCTGACCGTCATTTAGTGGCAGTGGTCAGAAAAGCCTTTTACTTGGTTCATGCCATAAGTAAAGGGATTGCATCCAGAAAAAAAGAGGTTATTACCACTCTGTACTCCTCCCTCATTAGGCCTATAATTGAGTATAATGCCCCATTTGGTATGTACCTCTCCAAACACCTGCACCAACTGGAAAGGCCACAGAAATACCTCACAAAGAGAATCCATGGCCTCCAACAACTGTCCTATGTGGACAGGCTCAAATTACTATCACTCTACTCAGTATCATACAGATTGCTCAGAGGTGATCTGTGCCTCGCATACATGGCAATATCAGACCATGCCCTACTAGAGATGCCCCAGATCCGTAAGTCTGTCCCCCTCTTGCATTACCCAGTTGAAAGGTCTAAATCTAATATGTGACATCAACAAAACATGCTGGAGAGACAGGGTTGTCTCCCAGAGGGTGCCCCATCTCTGGAATAGACAAGCCATACATGTCAAACAGAGTACCTTGCTGACCCTGTTCAAGTGTAACAATGATGAGTGGATGGGAAACCAGAAATTTGTCCCAGGGGTTCCAGCTTTGTCTCTGACTGACAAGGGGTGACAGGTGCTGACTGAGGTTTCTTTTTTGGGGATAAACTCTTGGCTAGGCTTGTAAGGGCCCCAGGGCCATTAGCCTAGTAACCTCTTATAATCCTATGATTGTGCATGAAACACCAGTTATACCCTTTGAACTAGTCAGGAATCACAGTGGCAAATTAAATTAAGAGTGGACAAAAGTCCAGGACGTACCAAAACAGTGAACATTAAATGTTTTTTACTAGTGCAAAGATTATAACTGGTGCTTCATGTATGATCAATAACCACCAAAAAAACTTCTACATCCAATTAAACTACTTGAAATAAAGTAGGTAGGATGTCAGGTTAATGTCTAATCTGAAAGACAATGCTCAGGAGTGCATCACTTCCCTAATGCTGCATTGCAGTGAAAAATAGATCTCACAGACTTCTGTTTTTTATCTTGAAAGACAAGTTGCATCATGGATACTTACTACTTTAAAAAGTGGGAAAAAAAAAACAAACAAACATGTATCAACCAGATCACATCAGAACAGGTAAACTAAAAAAAAAAAAAAAAAAAGGAAGAAAGAAAACAGAAGCAACAATTACATTCTAAAGAGGAATATAAATAATATTGACATCCGTGAATGCTTATTTCCATCCTGAAACAGTACCAGTATATATATCGCCAAATGTATATTTCAGTGAGAAAAACTATGAGGTAATTTCAAGTAAAGGTAGTCTTTATCTACACTGAGAGTGTTAGAATGGTATGTAATAATGCTTTGTGTGTGTGTGTGTGTGTGTGTGTGTGTGTGTGTGTGTGTGTGTGTGTGTGTGTGTGTGTGTGTGTGTGTGTGTGTGTGTGTGTGTGTAATAAGACTGAGTATACAAAAAAATGACAGCCCCAAAGAAGTAAGTATTTGAATCATGAGGCTGAGAAGATTTGGTAAGGAAGGCATCCAAGCTCCAATGAACCATGGGAAATGATCGTCTTGCTTATCACTTCCCTTTCAGTAGTAGAGTACCTTATAGGTTGCAAATACTACTGAAAATATGAGCTAATTTCAAGCAAGCCACTGCTTTCCTCACTGTTATTCTGTTTTAGAGATCACAGATTCTAAATTTCTTCCTTGTGAATTTCCTTCCTAGTCTTCATTTTTCATTTTATACTTTATTTTTCAATTTTATATGTTTCAGGGGTCTCCTTTACAGCAAGCCTGTTTTTGGCTAAAACCTTTGATTCAATTTAGTTTTGTTGTTTAGTCCATTTTCTGTGACTTAAGATCAGGTCCCCATACTTTTGGGGCTTTGGTATTAAATAAGTTTCCCACATGTCCAAAACTTTAGAGGTAAATACATTTTTTGTTTTGTTAAGGGAAGGTTTTATATTCACCCTTTTGGCCTCCATCATTCTGCCACTGATAACTACCCAGAGCACATCAGCCTATTTGATCCACTATCCCTACCCTCAAAGGGAGGATCAGTTACATAGCCAAATGCTTTTGCACCCCAAGATTCATGTGAACCTCCCATTTTTCAAGATAAAATGAGTTTACCAGTCTATGTCACTATGGCAAACCAGCATTTAAAAGAGCTGGGACCTTGGTGGGTATCACAATACAGCTTTCAAAATTATTCACATTTCCACACACACACACACACACACACACACACACACACACACACACACACACACACACACACACACACACACATCTATCTATATTTACATATATATATATATATATATATATATATATATATATATATATATATATATATTTAGATAGATACATAGGTAGATAGACATCACTCTGTCATGCGCATTGCCATGGAAGCTGAGGAATGTGATTTCTGGCCTCCCTACCCTTAGCTGAGCGTAAATTAGATGAGGTGACAACTTCTGGACTAGAGTTTCACAAGCTGCACATCAAATGAAAATCACTGCCAGCACAATCTTTCTTTATGTACCAGCAGTGAATCAAAGTTTCTAGGCTTTTTCATTTTTTCTGCACTTGTGTGATATTAGAGTTAGTATATATTAATAATAGTATCAGACGTCGAAGCCCTCACATAGCCAGGGAAACTCTTTTTATTATTTTAAATTGGTCATGGCTTCGTAAAATTTGTGTCATCCAGTTATAGGCTCAGTTGGAGATTACTCATTGACTCATAGTATTATCATTATCCCTCTGTAACTCCAATACACCTACCTGACCCTTTCTGAAAATGGCCACCATTGTTCTACTGTGACCTAGAAGGACTCCTTCAATCTTTTACCAATATGAAAGGGAATATTAGCCACAACTGTCAGCAATGTCCACTACGTCTATCCTTTCCAGGTGGATATAATCATCTTCCCAAGCCTTGCCACAACAGAACTGACCTCCACTGTATCCTCATTTATTGAAATTCATTTGTTTCCTTGATTTGCCCCTGGCACTGCCTCCTCAGGTGAGGACCTTTACAAAGGATCCATGAATATGTCAAAGTGTTCCTTTTTTCATTTTCCTTCCACCAATGACCTGAGTTCAAATGCTCCTCCAGACTTGCTGTTAATTTCTTTAACGATATCCCACTGTCCCCTTTTTGGTCTCTTGATGGCTTGTTAGTACTTTGCAAGGCTTTCTATAATCATTCAACAGAACCTCATTAAAGTCCCCCCCGCCTTTTTTTTTTACGTCTGTGACTAGTTAAGCTGTAGCCCTCATAAGTGAACAGTACTTGTAGCTCAGATCCGGATGTCCCTAACTTACCCTACATATGTCTTCTTTCTTTAAACAGTGTCCATCATTGTTGCTGTCCATTAGTGGGTCCTAGCTTAATGTCATAACAATTGTCAACAATATCATTTCACATATCCTTGCCACTGTTTCATCTGCTAAGGTCTTGGACAGAGTCTGGTCAGAATGTATGTATTCAACCTCTCCAGGTATTAGAGTATATCTTCTAAAGGAAGGAGTAGAACTCATTCTACACAGAATTACTGGCTAGGCATTACCAGGATACCATCACTGCTGAACTGCATATCTCAGGCCTGTTTAACCTCTGATCAGCTACCTAAAATAACTCACCAAAAAGTAGCTATCACTTGACAGCTCAACACATCCATGAACTGATATAAACTATCAGTGAAAATTTCAGAGTAAACACTTATCAGATGCAAGTGACACTTAACATCTTTTAACAAGACTTTTACATTCTGGCTAAATGTTATGTTTCCACCCAGAGAGCCATTTTTAAGCAGAATCCATCTGCTGGATATTCCACCCTATTAAATTCCAATCTATAACACATTAAAGTGGCTCTTATCAATGCCTGGAGTATAAACAAACACATGCCCAAACTCTTAGCTGTTCTTCAACTTGAGCATACACACACGCACACACCCACACACACACACACACACACACACACACACACACACACACACACACACACACACACACACACACACACACACACACACACACACACACACACACACACACACACACACACACACACACACACACACATATATATATATATATACATATACATATACACACGTGTGTGTGTGTGTGTGTGTGTGTGTGTGTGTGTGTGTGTGTGTATGTATATATATGGATTCACTTTATAATCTTGAAATACTGAAATATCGAATTTCAAAACTATAAAGTCGAATCTGCAAAATGTCAAAACCTCAAAACAGAAAACTTAAACACACCATACACCACACCACACATACACCAGCCTACCCACACTACAAAAAAAACAAAAACAAAACACACAGACACAAAAACACAAATTAGCAAACATACACTATAAATAAGCAGGGGGCCAAGCACCCCCTGCATCCTCCATGTGGGGGGCTGCACTCCCCACATCCCCGCTACATATATATATATATATATATATATATATATATATATATATATATATATATATATATATATATATATATATATATATCTGTACTAACTCTGAGATTGCACCAAACAGAACAAGACAGTAAACTCACAACTAGACATTCTACAGTGCCCTCGCACACACACATCACATATATACAAACACCACCACTTTCAACACTTAAACACTCATACTTTTACCTGCCTACCCTAGCCCCCACACATCCAACTTCCAAACACACTCACATATGCTCAAACACCTACCCAAAATCCTTAAAAACTAGTCACTTACCTTAAATTCCACCTAAATCCACACACTAAACCATACACCATGCACACAGTACATTCCACGTCATGTACCAGAAAACCATAACCACAAATTTGACATTTCGAGATTCATGGTTATGCAGTTCTGCTATTATGAAAATTCGACTTTATGGTCTTGAAATACAGAAATTCGATATTTCAGTATTTTGAGATTATAAAGTGAAACCCTTAAGTTACACTGCCATGGTTTCAGAATAATGAAAATATTCTACCTCTTCCTGGGTTTATGGGTTTATTGCCTATGTCTTCAGAGTCAGACCAACTAGCAATTGTGGGGTGGTAAACAATATTTGTCATGGATGTCATCACTTTATGACAGATTCCACAGGTTACCACATTTGAACTGTTAAATGCTGAAATCACCCTAAACAGTTTAATTACCACTTTAACCTAACTACAGCATTCTCTTTATGTCCTCTTCTGAGCATGATAGCTTTCTTAACACCTTGGCTGAAATCCCCATTAAACCTAACACTTTTCTACTGGTGATTTCAACTATGTATTAGTAAACTGGTTGACCTACAGTGCCAGTAGTTGGCATGTCCAGCACTTCCCTGATATTACAAATGCTAATTATCATGTTCCATTACATAACCATCCTAGTAGGGGCCCCAGGTCTCTTGATGTTATCCTCACATATATGCCACTTTCTTGCACATCTCCACATGTTTCAACTTTCCTTGTTAAAGCAGATCAGAAATCAGAGCTCTTTCCCTTTATAACTGGTGATATTATGGTTCCTCCTTGCAAATAACTCTGTGTTTCCGAAATTCTCAAACGCAAACCTTCTTCAATTACTTGATGCCTTTTGTAATCCTACTAAAATGGATCCCATTGCTAAAGCCACTGCCTATATCTGTCTCTGCCTCTCTCTGATGTCTTGTCTTACTTAAACAGTTGTACTGACATGGAAGTTCTTAGCCATACCAAATACACTAAGAAATTTGAAAACAATCCAATATGGTAGAATACCCATATAAATAAAATATATAACAAGAGAAAGAAGCAACTTAATTTACCTTAACAGCACACTTAGGCTAACTAGAAGAAGCTTATTTATTTATTTTATATTTGTTTACTGGGAAAGTCCGATTAGAAACAGGTCCATTTTCAGCAGAGGCCCAGTGAGAAAAACTCCAGATAAAATACATAAGATTATACAAAAATTCATAAAATGTATATAAAATACATAAAAATAAACATGAAGAAATCAGCAAATTCACTGACAGTGGATAACTAGTTATAACATGGTAAATGTCAGATAAATCATAGTAATAAAGGGCAAGACAGTTTAGAACATAATTCCATATAGTACAAGGTAAAAAGTATTATAACTTCTTTACATAATTTTGATGATACTGTTGAAATCACACTTAGATGAGACATGAGTCGGAAAAGTAAAGCAGAGTTGATTATGGGAGCCATTACAAAGTTCAGAGCTGAATATAAACTTAAAATATCTACTAAAGCCAAAAATAACTTCAAAGCTATATTTATCTATGACAGGAAGTTAAGAACTAATGCCTAAGAATGTTTAGAGCTATTCCACAATAATACTGCCCACTGTGACTCAAAAGAATCTTATATCACAGCTGTTAATCTTGGTGTAAATTTTTAATCCATCCATAGATTCCACAGTTACAGTCACCCCCTTTAATTACTATGGAACAAATCCTGTCAGCCCTCTCAAATACTAAGAAAATCTCATCCTTGTGCCCAGAGAACACACCTGGTTGGTTGATTATCAGTGTCAAATATTGACTGTCTGTATCCCTGCTCAACCTCTTTAATCTAAGTCTCTCCACAGCTTACATTTCTGAAAACTAGAAAACAATCAGTATAATGTTATTTCAAACAACAGACTCTGGCCACTAGCCTCAAATGTAAAATTATGGAATGTATAATGTCAGATCGTATTAATATGGACATAGACAATCTGTTAACCCTGGACCCTTATCAAGTTGGCTTTGTCAAAGAAAGGCCTTGCTTATTAAACCTCATTAATTCATTTTAAAAAGTCACAGAAGCAGTCAACATTGGTTACACACTACATAGATACCTCTCTAGTATACAGATTTTCACAGAATGTCCAGATTTTTGCCTCATGTTTTTGGTCTGTTTTTCATATTTTTTTTTTTTTTTGTCAAATCACTAAGGGTTGAATCAGAAAACAATGAAGGACATTTGATTTTTAGACTTCTTACCCTTGAGAAAATTCATACTAATGCAAAACCTAAGTTTGTAAGAGCAATATTTAAAAAGTGTCCCTATTTTTTGGACTTTGTCCCCCCCCCCATTATTTATGGTTTTGTCCAGATTTCTTGCTCTAAGAGGTTGAAAGGAATGATACATACAGCATACTTGGACCTGGCCAAGTCAGTTGACACCATTCCCAAAAAAGACATTACTTGTAAATCTGAGTATAAATCCTTGAGCCAGATTCAGAAAGAATACCATGAATTGTAAGCCTGATGTATACTTTACAGTAGCCATTTCAAATTCTGAGACAGCCCTACCATGGTGCTACTCTATGGCCTAAAACAAATGCTAATGAGGCATCCAGGGGAGCCATGTGCTGTGCCCACCCATGCCCATGCCCACTGTAATGTCTATGTTAAAGCATTTATGTAGCTGAATAATTCAGCTGCATAAGTTACTTCAACCACCCATGTTCATGAACATGGCCAAAAGCTTGCATTCACTTGATCATGTTAGAGGTAATTGCCAGGTAGTTTAGCAGACAGGTAGTGTTAGGGGTGTGTGCATGTGTTTATGCATGTGATAGCATATGTGATGTATGGGGAGGTATTGTAGTACAAGATAAGTGAGTGTGTGTGCATGAGTGTGTGCATGTTTGTGTGTGTGCGTGTGTGTGTGTGTGTGTGTGTGTGTGTGTGTGTGTGTGTGTGTGTGTGTGTGTGTGTGTGTGTGTGTGTGTGTGTGTGTGTTATAGTGTGTGCAATTGTATATCCTTCCTGGGAGGTCACACTAAGAAGGTTAGTCACAGCTCTTAACTGCCCAGATTTTTGTGTCATGTTCAGATTATTGCTTGATATTTTTGCTTTATTTGTCATAAAATTGGAGTTTTAAAATGCATGCTAATACAAAACCTGTTATTCTAGCAACTTTTTAAGTTTATAAGGAAAATATTTAAAATCTTTTCCTATTTTGGGCCTTTGCCCTCCCCATTCTTTTAGGCTTTGTCCAGATTTCTTGAGCTAAGTGGTTAGTAAGGGAATAGGATCAGTTAGTGTATGTTATGTATAAGAGTAAGTGCATCTCAGAGTGCTATCCAGTTAGGGGGAGAAGGACCCTAAACCTAGTCATTTAACCCATGAGAAAATCAAACTCTGCAACTTGTGTCTGAAAGACAAATATTTTAACCATTTTGCCAACCTCACACCTGCATATGTGAATATGTCCATTCTCCCCTAGACTAATGAACAAATCCTGCAACAATGGAGGAACACTAGACACCAAGGATACTCATTATATTATGCCCTAAAAGCACATTCAAAAGCAAAAGAACAAAGTTTTCCAGCACAGAAGATGTGAGTTAGGGGACCTTGGACAAAAGGGATACACTTTATATTGTGTCATAAAAGAACTTAAAAAGATTGGTAAGCCCTACACTGATTTTATGCACAAGGAGTTCTTTCCAACAGCTTTATCCCTCTACACTGCCATTAGACACCAGGGATCCTCTTACATATTGCCTGAAGGCTTGGAAAAAAAAAGTTAAAGCAAAAGGGGGGTGGGAAACCAACTCCTAAGCAGAGTGTTAGTTCCATGCACCACCGCAAAATATGTAGGATACTCTTAACATATTACCTTAAGTTTTAACAACAGCAACAACAACAACAATAACAATAAAAAGGAAGGAGTTTCAAACCTTGGCACCATTCTTAAAAGGAACAGCCTCAGAAGCCAAAGTCTCGATGCTATTTGAGAAGGCTGTGTCAATAATTCATGGATATACTAAAATCCTTCTAGGAAAAGACATCCCCCTCTAATGATGGCCCCACGTGTCACAATGAACATCAAGACAATTCTCTTTTGATACACTACTCTGACCATACAACGGTCAGTCCCCAACCCCAATAATCTAACTTTTGCTGCCATAAATGCTAGAAGCGTATGAAATAAAATGACTGAGCTACATGTTTGGATTACCCAACATAGCCCTTGTATTCTTCCTGCAACTGAAACATGGCTGAAACCCTACATAAACAGCTCCAAAATTATACCTCCCAGCTATAACATCATCCATAATGACCATATAAAAAAGTAAAGATGGTGGTATTACTTCAATATTTTCCAGCAACTGCAACATTTCCCATTACAACAAACCAATACCAAAGTTCAATTCCGTGGAGCTTCTTATTACTTTCCTGAAATTAAACAATTATATACAAATATATATTACTGTTCTTTACATCCCTCCTGGAGACAATACAGCTGTACTGGAAGATAGTCTAAATTATATATCCATAGGAATTCAATAAGACACATTTGTGTACAGATAGGCTTTGTGAATGTCAATTGGTTGGACATAAACCCTAACTCCCCTACATCTAGTATGAACTTATTTGGTTTCACACAATTAATTAATAACCCCACACATTATAACAAGACATCAAATTCCCCAGCAGACTGGATCCTAGTATCAGACCCTAGGAAATACACCACTGCAGGTACAATGTCAGATTCTTAGTGATGATCTCCCAGCCTATACAACCTGACATCTCACACATCCACTTACACAGCATGTTTATAAAACAATATGCTACCTTTCCAAGTCTAACCCAGAAATGTTCATTAATACCCTATCAGAATCAGAATATACTTTATTAATCCCAAAGGAAATTATTTATGATAAAACTACCATCTATTAATGGGAACGTCATAAAAATCCTCCTTTTAAATGATGCTGTAAATGAATTCAATATAACTTTTCTGAATATCCTAACTAGCCCTGTACCTCCTAGAAGGAAAAGAGTAAAATTGGGCCTACTTTGTTTTGTTGAATCTCATTTCAATGAATTTCATTTCACCCCGACCACATCGCTGAAAACACAAATTACTGAAAACTCATTTCACTAAATCTCATTTCACTTAACTGCAGTTAGTATATATTGCACTGTGTAGAGTACTGTAAGGCAAGTAAAAGGCATATGTCCTTTTCCCCACTGTAGTGCGATCCTGGAGTTAGTATATATAGTTGGGGGGGGTGTGGGGGCACAGCCCCCCATATTGGGGGGTGTGGTGGGCGTAGCCCCCACTTTGTTTGTTTTATATTGTATTTCACCAAAAACTTCAAAACAATAAATTTTAAACAATAGACATGCATAATTGCAACACCAATGACTAACTCTCTCCAGAAGACAATATGTTCTTAAACTAAGTGGGGAGCTACACCTCCCACACCCCCCCCCCCCCAATGTGGGGGTCTGTGCCCACCCACACCCCTCCTAAGTATATATACTAACTCCAGGATTGCACTACAGTCGGGAAAAGGGCATATAGCTTTTATTTGCCTTATAGTACTCTACACAGTTCCATATATACTAACTGCAGTTCAGTGAAATGAGATTCAGTGAAATGAGTTTTCGGTAATTTGAGTTTTCAGTGAAGTGCCCGGGGTGAAATGAAATTCAGTGAAATGAGGTTCAATGAAACATAGTAGACCCCTAAAACAAATAATGAAATTTCACTATCCAAAAAGAGTAGAATACTAATGCAGGATATTGAAAAGGCATGGAAAGAATAGCAAAAATGTAAAATAACACATATCTTGGAAACTTCAGAATGCTTCACAATCATGCTAAAAAGGCAAAATAATAAAGCCAAAATATATTATAATAACTTTCTGAATAATCATAAACACAACCCTAAAAAATTCTAGACAGCCATTAAAGAAATCCTGCATCCCAGCCATAGTCAACCCTAACTGCTCTCCCAATAACTCATCACTCAGATTGCAATACACTTCAACTCTTATTTCATAGATAGTACAGCATCCCTTACCAAGGATTCTAGAACATCTAATCCTAACCCTGTCCAACAACCATGTACCGCCTCTTCCACTTTCATCTTCAAACCTGTGCCCACATCCTGCATAAAACTACACTTAAACAAACTCAAACTATGCTCTACTTCAGCTGATGACCTTCCCAGTAAAAACCTTAAAATAGCAGTTGAGAACATTACCTACACTATCTCAATTCCTATAAATAGGCCAGTCCAGGAATCACACATTCCCTCTCTCTGGAAAAAGTCATAGATTATCCATCTGACAAAGGAGAACATTCAACAGCCTTTACTAAGTTTAGACCTAAATCTTATTCCCCTCACCAAAATACTTGAACAATGTATTTAAAAAAATGCTGAACTATTGCCATCAGGAAGAACTCCTATCCAGCACGTGGCATGGCTTCTGTCCGTCCCATAATACTAACACAGCACTTCTAACCTATATGGAGACTGTCAATAAAGCTAGAGGTAGCAACAGACTAATCTCCTCCTTATTTCTAGACTTGTCTAAAGCCTTAAACAGTTTCTCACAGTAAACTTCTGCGTCAAATGTCCTCATTGGGTCTATATTGGCCCACACTTTTATGGTTAAAAAGCTACCTATCCAAAAGGTATTAGTCAGTAAAATGGTGCTCTACCGTGTTTCCATACCTCCCATTCACCACCAGTGTAGTACAAGGTTCTATCCTTGGTCTTCTAATATTTAATATTCTCACAAATACCCTCTACCCATCTACACAACAGGTCTCCCTAATACAGTACACAGATGACTCCACATTCATTTGCACTTCAGACAGCATGGCACACCTCCAAAAATTACTCAGGAAGCTTTAAGAGCAACTGAAACATGGCTTTGTAAGTCACAATTCATGCTCAACCCTAAAAAAGCAAACTACTACTTTTTTCTCCCAAATCCTTCTCCAATGAAAACACAAAATGTAAAGTTCTCTCTCTTGATAATGCAACCACGGAAATCACTTCTCATAGCAAATTATTAGGGATGATAGTGGATGATAATCTTAAATTCAACCTGAATATACAAAATTGTATAAGAAAAACTCATCAAGAGCTAGGGATGCTTTACAGAGCCAAACACATTTTCACTGGCACAACTAAAGTTACACTTGCAACTACTTATCTTCCCCACATTTCTTCATGGTGCTCCCATCCTTACTAACCTTGAGGCATCAGAATAAAAAAAACTTGAATAATGCTATAACAAAGTTGCTAAATGTGCAGCTAATGACCCTTTCTAATCCCACCATTGTATAGCACGAAAATGCCTAAATTGGTTAGACTTACCCCATCATAACATACATACATCTTACCACCTAAAAAAATATCCAGAATCTGTCTGCTTGTCTAGCACTAAATAACATTCTATACAACTTTGTTCCCAGTTGGTCATTATGATCCAATGACCAAAAACTTCTGTCTGTCCATAAACCTATCAAATCTGCTGGGCATTGTCTGTACTTGTACCATGTTGCTAAGGCATGGAACTCCGTACCTCTATCTATCAGGTCAGTACCCTCCCTCCCATCCTTCAAAATCATTCTGAAAGACTTCCTAACCAAAGTCTGGTGCTGTCTTGCTTAACAACAGGATAAACTATATCCCTAAATGTGAGCAAATACATATCTACACCTTACATCCCCTTACTCTACCTACTTCACTCACTGCTGTATGTTTATCAATATCTCTACCCTGTCTATCTCTAAATATTGCATAAACCTGTTTTTCTCTCACTTTATATATTGCAATACCTCTTTGTATCATACTAACTTACTTTTAATTTCTCTATAAACTGGTTAAAATTTCTCTCACTATTAAATCATTGGGTCTATATCAGATCATCGAACTCTGAAAACAGTGAACGATGATTGATCAACCCTATTTCAGTGAAAGCTGAAAATATCGACAGCTCAGAACAGCGATTCCTTTCCTAGAGAAAAAAATTGCTGTTCCAAAAAAAAAAAAAAAAAAGTAAAAAGTTAAAACACATACACACCTACCTTAACCCTACTTCTAACCCAAAATAAAAAAAGTAAACAGTTTAAAACATATACCCACCTAACTTAGCCCTACTTCTAACCCCCCCAAAAAAAGTAAACATATATACACTTAACTAAACCCTACTTCTAACCCTAAGGTGTACACTAAATGAATTACTAAATATGCACTTACCTTAAACTGCACCCTAACCCTAAGGTCAGTAACTATTGCACATTTACGTTCGGGAGCCATACCAGATAAGGGAATCTCTAAGACTGCATTCCGAGACCACACTGCAGTGCAAAACACAGCAAACTAATGAAGCAGCCAAGTGACTTCTTTCCCAGGGAAAGAATTCGCTGAAAAGCCACTTCGCTATTTTTTCTGTTCGCTATTTTAAGTTTGGTGAAAACACATTCAATAGAACGCATTTTCGATTACGTGATAGGGACCCAAATCATTGTGATATAACTTGGTTTATTCTTTATTTTTAAAGACTGTAAAATTATTGTTCTTAAAATGTTTTATAATAAATTGGAGCTTTTCTTCCCTTGTCTTCACTTAAAATGGGCTCCTACCCAGTTGGACTTTCCTGGTAGGCAAATGCCAATAAATACTTAAATAAAAATGAATTCATTTAAAAATAATTTATTTCTTATTTGTTTACCAGAAAAGTCCAACTTGAAACAAAGCAATTTTCAACAGAGGCCTGGGGAGAAATGCTCCAGACACGTCTTTGTAATGTGGGAGAAAATCCGCACAACCACAGGGAGAACACGTGGACTCCACACAAAAGGCACCCCAGCCAAAAATTGAACTAAAGAACCTCTTGCTGTGAGACAACAGCACAAACCACTGCACCATCTGCAAACAAGCAAATAATAAATAAAGAAATAAATTAATTATGTTAGAATGTTGTTTTTGTACACTGTAAGAAGTATGAAATGCTAGTGTCTGCTATTATTCACTGACTGCGATTGTTCATGAGTTACTAGGGACAAGACATGTATAAGAGGAAAAATGACAGACAGTTTTAAACAATTACTTAAACTAACTTAAAAAGATAATAAAGCAACAGGTCTAGCATCTCAATGGACTTTACGAACATTACGTAGAATTGTTCAGTGTGTGTGTGTGTGTGTGTGTGTGTGTGTGTGTGTGTGTGTGTGTGTGTGTGTGTGTGTATGCACTTGCATGTTTGGGAAAAGTGAAGGAAGGGGTGGGTACCTGTGCCAATGATATGCAAGTGCTGACAGTGGTGACTTCAGCAGAAAGGTGGTGATTTGCACTTGTGGCTATTACTTGTGATTCAGAGACATGACAATCTGCACATAATGAGATTGCTTCTCATTGTGGCTAACATGTCTCTGAATCACATGTGGTAACAGTCCCTTTTAGTCACAGCTCTTACCACCAGCAGTGGGAGTCATTCTGATTTTCTAGGCTTATGTTGTATGGTGACTAGTTAAGTGGTTGTCTGGCAGAACCATTTAGATAGACTTACTAGTGACAATTCTGAAAGAAAAAAAAACATTGCTAAGTGGTGTTCCATAGAGCTCAGTGCTGGGCCTTCTCCTATTTGGCATTTATGTCTCAGACCTTCAGACCAACATGCTTGGATTATAGTTATCTAGGTTTGCAGATAATTTTAAACTGGGAGCTGTCTTTCAATCTTTCACTGACTTACAATTGTTGCAACATATGGTAGACCATCTTTACAACTGGTGCAAGGTCAATGTTCTCAAATTAAATATGAAAAAAGTAATACAGTTTATTTTGGTAAATAAACATTGTCCCATACCATACAGGTGACTCATCCCTCTATTTGGGCATTGCTGTAAGAGATCCGGGAACTCCTGTTGATAGTTATCTTTTGACCAACGTGTCATCACTGTAGTTAGGAAAGTAATTTGTCTGGCTCACCTGGGTTCAAGAGGTATACCCTCTAGATTTAGAGATGTTCTAATTATCATTTACTCATTTCTCATCAGGCCCATTATTGTATATAATGCCCCTGTTGGCATGCATTTGTCTAAACATATGACAACATGAGAGACCTAGATGGTTGCTAATTGAAAAGACCATTTGTCTCAAAAATGTTAGTTATCAGGATTGAGTGGCAGCTCTGTCTTTATACTTAGTTTCTTACTGACCTGATCTGTGTCTAGCCTTTCAAGCCATGAAAAATCCAAACATATTTGACCTTCCATTCCTATAGAGACCAATTGCTCCTCACTATGTTAAGGTAATTAAATCTTCATCCACAAATTAATAAGACATGTTGGCATGATAGTTTCATATCCCGATGTATCCCCCTACCTTTCAAACAAGCTTCCACTGTGTGACAAGCAGAGTAACACCCTTGCCACTTTCAAGGTAAGCAAATAATTGGATTGGCAGCCTCACATTCTCCCCCAGTCTGTCTTGCACTGCTCCCACTGGGGCAGTAAAGAACTTCTGTATATGGATCGTGGCCAGTCTTGCAAATGTTGACAGACTGAATGTCTAGTATTTAACAAAGAACCTATAAACCTTGAGAAATTATAAAAAAAAAAAAATTAAAGCAGAGAAGGGAAATGTGTGAATACTTGTCTATTACAGTTTCTTCGGTATAAATGTTACACAGAATAACATAAGCTAGTCATGTTCCATAAACTTGTCATCTCTCACTCTTCACTGATTTATTATTTCCATCTTGACTGAGCTGCATATTTTCAGACAGGAATGTTGGACAGATTAGGGAGACACTGAAACGCTTAACAAAAATGTAAATTATACTTCAACATATTCAACATTTATAATTGTCAGCTAAAGACATTCCTCTCAGCTGTCCAGATTTATGCAGAATGTCCAGATTTTTTTTCCATATACTCAGAGGCGATCTCTGCTTAACATACAAGGCCATGTCAAACCCAGAGCTGTTGGACATGCTACACTTAAAGAAATCCCAATCCCTCAGAGATACATGCTCCAGGGATCTAAACCTTGTCATCACAATAAACAAAACATGCTGGAGGGATAGGTTCCTGACCCAGAGACTCCCCAGACTCTGGAATAGATTGCCCATACATGTCAAGCAAAGTGCCTCTTTGGACCTCTTCAAGAGGAACCTTGACGATTGGATGGGAGAAAGGAAATTCACCCCAGGGATCACTTCAGTCGCCCTGCTAGACAGGGTTCCAGGAAAGTAAATAATGTGAGAAGAAATAGCCAGGGAATTGTTATGGCTAGGCTTGTATAGGCCCTAGGGCTGATAGCCTAGTACCAACCTATGAACCTATGAACCTATGGTCTGTTCCTCATAAAATTTGTATTTTTCTGGTAAATCATTGAAGAATGAAGTCACTAAATAATAAATAATGGCAGACATTTGAATTTTTGACTTCGTATCCTTCAGAAAATGCATAATAATACAAAACCTGTTATTCTAGCAACTAAGTTTATAAGAGCAATATTTAAAATCTGTCCATGTTTTTGGGACTTTGCCCCTCCATTATTTTTGGCTTGTACAGCTTTCTTCCTCTGGAAGGTTAAGAGTTATGGCTTAAGATAAGTAAATGCATACAATTTTATTAAAGTTATTAAAAGACAATTAAGGCTTTAAATATATGCTAGGTGAGGCAAAGAATCATCATTGTAGAAACAATATAAAAATCAGAGGTGTACCTGAAGGAACAAATTGTAGAGATACAGTGGTAACTACATGAACAGAAATGTGAGTCTATACACAAAGTTTGCAGTTCGGTAATAGTTAAACTGAAAGATCTAACCATCAGTTCTTTGAGTTAAACTTGACAAACTGTTATTGAGCTTTGACTATTATTTTTCAGTCACTGTGTCAGTTGTTAAAAGGGAGGCATGCCTTACTTGAAATTGCATAGAAACAAATATACTTTTTATCCAGCAAATCTGTACACATAACTGACCATGGAACACTAATTTTCATTTTTGCAGATAAATTACAAACCATCTAAACAGTGGTAAGGGTCATGTTTGACCAAAATATTTAAAAATATTTTAACAGTGCCTACACTGGTGGCAAAGTGGGGAAAAGCCATGATTATGGCCGTGGTGACCTGAATTTCACTGCAGACTCTGACATTTGATGGATACCCATCTTTGGGGGGGGGGGCGCTGGTGGGTCCCTCTTGAACTATGCTGCTGTTCCAGTGACAGAGCCTCAATTGGAAACCAGAGGCCCACCATGAAGTGGGCGCCTGTGTGAAAGTCATGAGTGTGGTGTGGCCATCAAAGCCAGAGAAGGTAGTCCTTGTCAGCACATGTGGGAGGAAGCATGAATGCACGGACAGAGGGGCATAGCTGTTTTTTGTGGTAGCACAATGTTCATGTCACCACTAGGGGTGGAGCTATACCTAAAACAATAAAAATGGTCTCATTGCTTAGATGTTGTCAAGAGCAAAAGGCACCCTCATAGCTACCTGCATGATGAACCACCCCCCTCCCCAGACAGTAAAATGACTGAGTGATGTTTAGGCAGTGGACGAAACTGTAGTGGTTAGTGCTGATGCTGCAGAATCACCAGGCCCTTGGAAGTCTCATACTCTATTTCCTGATGAAATATAGCCATGGTTGTATGATTATACATACTGATTTAGGAAATTAGATTATAATGCAACTTTATTGCAACACTGTGTGTGTTGTATGAGTGTGGTTACAAGACCAAGGATTAAATATTAAGAGTGGTGACCCACTGTTAACTGGATAAATCTTTCATTTATCAACTGTGTAAGTTTTACCCCTGGATTCACTAATCCTCCATGTAAGACTTAATAAGTCTTACTCAGAGGCTGCAGTTGAACGGTTTGACATCAGCGTGCCATGAATATTCATGAGGGCATGCTGACTCAACCGTAACTCTTACACGGACTGAGTAGGAAAGCAGGGGGCATGTCCGACTGCCGAGCAGTCTAAATGTGCACGCCCCTGCAAGGTTATAAAAAGCAAAATGTCAACACACAAGAGCGAGTTCACTGAAATGTACTTGCACCCAACACCACACTCCCTGACACTGTAAACCCCCATCACACTTATATAAAGTAAATAATCATATATATTTTTTTTAAATCCACGATATAGCTGCCTGTATTTGCGCGTGTGTGCGCGGGTGTGCCCATTGCTTAGCTAGAGTTAGCAATTCTGACATGGAAGAGCATAAGAAAGAATGTTTATGCAAATGACACCAAATTGCAATAGCGTAATGGTCGAGTGTATGCACAAAGAAAAGGCATTCATGGTTCGAGTCCCACCACATCCCTTCTTATTTATGTTTTAAATCAGTATTTGAAATAATGCCAGACATATATGATTAAAATATTATTAAAAGCAGTGACATGGCCAATGTATCAGTGAACAAAATATATATTTTAAAAGGACCCAGATAGCCTGGTGTTAAGCAATGTTTTACATAGCTAAACAGAGGTGCCTATAGTTTCATAGCACTTTATCCAGCTTAACAGAGTTGCCCATAGTTTATTAGCGCTTTACCCAGCTAAACAGAGTTGCTCATAGTTTAATAGCACTCTATCCAGCTAAACAGAGTTGCCCATAGTTTAGTAGTGCTTTACCCAGCTAAATAGAGTTGCCCAAAGTTTAAAAGTGCTTTACTCAGCGCAATGTGTTTGCGCGAACGTGTGCCCCACGCCAACCAGGGCACCGGGTGCAACATAGAGCTAAGTTGCTTAAACGCAGCCACACCCCCTAGCCTGTCTAGACAGTATTAAAATAAAAGAATGACAAGGTTCGAACCCAGGACCCTTTGCATCATAATCAAAGTACAGAACCACTAAGCCATGAAAACA
Source organism: Protopterus annectens (assembly GCF_019279795.1). Lineage (NCBI taxonomy): Eukaryota > Metazoa > Chordata > Ceratodontiformes > Protopteridae > Protopterus > Protopterus annectens. Next base: position 1,214,841,813 of record NC_056732.1, read on the forward strand.
TAGGGGAAACAGCCACTATTAACATTCATAAACTTACAAATGGTAGTTTAACCATTACTAAGCCAGTCTGCAGTCAGCCGAGAATTTTACAAAATGGCCAATCACAAAAAAGTGCAAGAAATGCAGCATATTTAAGCCCCATAGGTGGGAATACTCACCATAACTGATTGTAACTCACATTTGTAGTCAGAATGGCAGGTGCAGGAGAGGGTTCACACTTCCAAGCACAACGTTGGGGCATCAAGGAGTCCAAATACATGGTTTGGCTCCTTGTCCACTGTCACGAGACAAGACTCCTGCAGGGCCAGTTCCAATGGATGGAGTACAAGGCAGAGGCTTGGAACCGGTTAGCTCGTGACCTCACCAGTGCCACAGGCATTCCTCGGACTGGTGAGCAGGTCTGTCACCACCATGCAGACCTGAAGAGATAAAAGCAGGACCACCTGAACCAGTGGATACAGGAGGCCCGTGGGATGCAGAATGCCCCACAACTGAGTATGTAGCCATGGAATGCAGAATGTAAGAATTGATAATGGAGTATGTATAATGGATAGGTATGTCTCAATATCCCTTAATTTACTTTATAGCTGCAGGTGACCGTGCTGTGAATTAGCAAGCCTATACTGATAGACTGCTAAGGTTGCGCCACCAGGCAGGTTAGTGATTATTCTGCATGTATTGTTATATAAAATATGGGAGGGAGCATGAAATAAAGTGTTGTAGTCCAATAAAACAGCCATAGAATTGCCTGAATAAGTCCTCTGCATGTACTGTCAGATAAAAATATCAGAGAGGCTGAAAAAGAGTGTAGTAACCCATTAAGAAAGGTAACATATGTCTGGAATAATATCCCTGCAGGCACTGTCAAATAACATAAGTGAGTGAGCCTGAAAAAACATTGTTCTAACCTATTAATAAAGGTATAATATGTCTTGAACATGTCTGTCATAAACACCGTTAAAACAAATAAAGGAGTGAGCCTGTGGAAAAGTGTGCAATGTCATTAATAAAGGTCTAAAACCCAGAGTGCATCTGTGTCACAGAGTCTGAAATGTTGTTGTACCTTTGCATTATACAAACAGTACTATTTGAAAATGTGCTGGCAACCCAGAGTTATGCAGTCCCATATAAATTGGGTGATGGAAGTGCTAGTAGCTGTGAAACATATATGCAGTCCACAATAGTCAGTTACTGGCTGGCATGAATAAGTAAACCTGGCACATGTGTAGCATGTAATTATTCACCAGAAATGTGATTGTGTGTCAAGAAATGCAGGGTTCTATACAAATCGAAGTGAAAATGTCATGTGAAAACATCCCAGATATGTAGATAAAGAAATATAAATGCAAACAAGAAATAAGTAACAGTAACATCTGCATCCTGGACAGTTAGTATGTCAGATATAGGTCAGGCATATATTGAACTAGCCAAACTCATGACACAACCTAATGTATGGTGGCAAGTGTAATAATACAGGTAGGGGATATACACTTGCACTCACTGGGAATGTAGTGTAGACTAAAAGGTCATTATAAGATGTTAACCGAAGTTTATTCTACACCCTACCGTATGTGCATAAACAATGCAATTCCACACCTCAATGGGTATGTATAACCTTAAATATTTGTTGGGACATAGGTCCTATTGTTTTATAAATATTTGCGTTGATGTTGATCCATGTGCCCTGTTCAAACACCACATTCATGGTGGCCTGTTGCTACCAAACATCCCTGCATGCTGTTGGAATATCCACTGTCGTTCAATATATGCATGTGTTATGCTTGTTGTTCAACTGTTGGAACCTTGGTGTGTTGGGTTAATGGGAATATTACTGCATGCTGTTACAACTAATCTGGAATGCTGTTGTTTATGTTGTAATTAAACAAACCTAATCACAGAACGTATGGGAAGGCCGGTCCCAGCGGACCTACCTGTCCCTCCTCAGTTGGCGAGTGAACCTGGCACCAGCAGCTCCGGTGCCCAGCCCGGGCTCCCCTCCTCCGTTGGTCCTGTGCCACCTTTGGGTGGACACGCTGCAGGGGATGGGCCTCACCCGCCCCAGTGCAAGCGTGGGAGGAGAAGGGCCACCTGTCACCCTTCGAAGGGTCCGGGCTGTGGTACGTAGGGAGATCCAGTGTTCAGTCGCTGATCCCCTATGCAAGCTTGAGAGAGTGGCGCGTCTCTCGGGTGAGCCTGCCCATCCTACTCAGCCCCCAGCACAGCCACCCTCGGGGCTGTGAAGGTGCAGTGGTGACTGCCCATGGGTTGGGATCTCAGTTCCACTGTTACCATCTGTGGGCTCATGGGCTTGCGATTTCCAAACATCCTTCCCCGTCAATTGTGTTCACCCACCCCATGTTTCAAACTCCACCCCTGTCTGCGTCTTGTTTGTCTTGACTGTTTACCTCCCCAACCTACTTCCCCAAATATACCTACTTCCTCTACCTCACATTCCACTCTCACCTGAAAAAAAAATAAAAGAAAAGGGCAATCTGTTCCCACAAAAAAATTATGCCCCATACATAGCTGCCCAATTTGCACACATGACCGCTGGACGTGTAAACTGATAATTCTAATTGGCAGTACAACATATTTTGTTGTCCTCACCCCTCTCTCAGGGGTGGAAGCTTTCAAATTTCACACCAAATTTCATACATATGTACAGCAGTTGCTGGTAAAGAAATGGGCAGCTATGGACCTTCCCTACACCCATCCTGCACATTCTGAGCTTGTTTCCCTACTGTATTTCCCTCTTTGTGCCCCCTTTTTTACCACTTTCCTATCTCCCCATTTTCTTTTCTTTAAATGAAATTAGTGCGGGGGTTAGCGGGAGTAAGCACTTTTAAGCAGTAGTTAGCGGGGGTGCGCGAGTGTGATCTTGTGTGCGCTTAGCTACGCATCTCTAAGCATCGTGCAAACCTGCGCAAACCCGCTTACAACTGCTTAAAAGTACCTTAGTCCCTCTGTATGACAAGGACCTTGTGCTGCTTAGCAGAAAAATAAAATACCCTTATCGGTCTCGAACCCGGGAACTTGGACACACCAGTCTGGATGAAGTACCACTACACCACAGCAGATATGCAATAACTCAGTGCTGAAAGCAATATATCATGCATTACCATGAGTGAATGTAAAGGGAAAATAGGAATGGCATAACACAAATCTTGTTCTGTGGGCCTTAACCAGCAGGTGTTGTGGAACTGCATGACATGACTCTGAAAAGAGAATCAGCCATGCTAGTAGGGAATAAGGTTACAGTAGCAGCTTACAAACCCCACACAGTATCAGAGCAGGATAAACACTGGCATAATTGCATAGGTCACAGGCCAGACCACCCAACACTGACTGCTCTACAGTGATGACCCTGATTTGTAAACAAAGTTAGCTGTGCCCCTCTGACTCCCTGTGAAATGTACTAACAGTAGGCAGAAAAGTGTAGAATCTCACTTAATGACACATGTCAATAAGTGAGAGTAGACACCGCTTGCACGTCAGAAAATGTGTAGTAATACATATGCTCTGAATCCCCCAAAGTCTGAACTGCAAAATGTCTGAACTATATCACAGGTGTAACCCAGTTATATGTACCTTTCCCTGAGGCTGTTCAAATATACACGTGAGAGTATCTGAGGCCTGGAAGAGTCAGAAACACAAAGGCATATCAGCTTGTCTGCTCTTACACACTCTGCAAATAGCTGTAGAATGAATCCCTCAAGCATGCCCTTATGTAGAAGTACAACACAGAAATATAAAAGGATGTAGCCATGTACTGCTAGCAACCACCTGTGACAATGCCATTGTTCAGGTGCTGAAAAGACGGCTGTGGTGCACAGTCAAAGAATACTAGGCTGACCTCTGTCTACCATCTGGATATGTCCAAAGGTGGGAGCTACTTAGACAGACTACAAGCCTTCATAGACTTACAGGTACACAGCAACTCGGCATGTTCAGTAAGATAAACATCACACAATAATAAATAATGCACTCTGCAGTTCACACCCCTACCCAAAGGTACTATATACCTGTGTAGTCAGGCACAACCAAGGGTGTAGGTAGGCATACACAGTACAGAAATATGTCCAGTTGTCCTGAGCAGATTGTGCTAATGTCAACACAAACCACAAACTGTTCAGAAGTGAGTAATGTACTAATGAGAGTATAGCAGTTCACAAATAGTACATGTGCCTGATATTCATAATTGGTAGTACAACATACTTAGTTGTCCTCACCCCTCTCTCAGGGGTGGAAGGTTTCAAATATCTCACTTAATGTATTGCATATGCACAGCTGTTGCTGGTAAAGAAATGGGCAGCTATGGACCTTCTCCACACCCATCAAGTACATCCCAAGTTGTTTCCCTACTGTCTTCCCCTGTTTGTGCACCCTTCATCACCACATTCCTATCTCCTCATTTACTTTTCTGTCAAAGACATGAGCGCAGGGGTTAGCGGGAGTGAGCACTTGTAAACAGTAGTAAGCGGGTTTGCACCAGTGTGCGCATGTGTGCACTTAGCCTAGCATTGCTAAAATATGATAAGCTACGCCAAGTTTAGCTTAATATTTCTAACATAAAATGAGCTAAGCTAAGCTTAGCTTAGTATTGCTAAAATACAATAAGCTAAGCTAAGCGTAGCTTAGCATCGCTAAGTGTTGCGCACAGCTGCACAAACCCGCTTACAACTGCTTAAAAGTGCCTTAGTCACTCTGTATGACAAGGCCCTTGTATTGCTCAGCAGCAAAACAAAATACCCTTGTCAGTCTCAAACCTCACACCTTGGACTCATCAATCTGCATGATGTACCACTAAGCCACAGCAGATATACAATAACTTGGTGCTGAAAGAAATATAACATGTATTACAAGGAGTGAATGTAAAGGGAAAATAGGAAAGCCATAGGAATACATTGCAATAACTACTGTTGTATGCCAGTCAATTCTCTAATTCCAAAAGAAAGTACATACTCCCATGTATCCAGTGTTAGCATTAGGAGGTGTGAGTAAACTTACACACTGAGAAGAGTGTACTGGAAGAAGCAACAGTCAGGTTTCAGTACAACATGCATTTCACTGGCTACAACCCAGCTTCAGATATGAGACATATACCAACCTTCTGACTGACACAACAGTGTCCACAGCAAACAAGCATGATCCCCACCTTGCAAATCTGAAAGGCCTACACCTACCTAACCTATCATTTTATAGCAGTGTCCTGAAATCACAGTGAGAACTGCAATTACCACACAGCAGGCTGCATGCAATTACTAAATGGTGGGCACTAATTGGTGCAGAGGCCATCACATGGACATGTGCAGATACCTACAAAAGCAGCCTGTACTTGCTGTCCACACATGCAATAATATCATTGCAGCAACTGGAGAGAGAGAGAGAGCAAGAGAGAGAGACAGACAGACAGACAAACAAAGAGAGGCAGTTGGAGACACCAACCAAAAAAAAAAAAAAAAAAAAAACATCAACAGGTACAACAGACAGAGGTGAGAAATACAAAGGTAAGGTATGTAACAGAGATGTATTTGCTGGCATCCGAATGATGTGTTTGAAGGGTACTCTACATACTGTGAACCCTCCATATGTGGTAGCAGTCTGTATCTATATGTATATGCAGATGTGCATAGGGCAAGGGACATACTGCAACTGTTAATGAAGGATGAACATATATATTTATTTGACAGTTGCTATGTGCGCATATCTATGCAGGTTGTAGTGTGTGGCATTGAAAACAGCAAGTAGTGCAGGTATATGTCATGTGGTGGTTAAATGCTGTGGGACTGAGTTACAGCCAGTGAGGTCTACTACAGCTATACGGCCTGAGGACAGCAAAATGCATTCTGCACAACACTGTGCAATATTATTACATAATTGTATGTCTCAAAACTGTTTCATAATTGATATTCCCACCATGAAAGGTGGGCAGTATATGTGCCTCTATGTGCATGTATATGTACAGCAATAGATGTTTACAAGTATATATATATATATATATATATATATATATATATATATAGATATATATATATGTATATATAGATATATATATATATATATATATAGATATATAGATATATATATAATATATATATATAGATATGTATATATAGATATATATATATATATATATATGTATATATATACATATATATATACATATATATATATATATATATATATATATATATATATATATATGTGTGTGTAGATATATAGATATATACATATATATGTATACATATATAGATATATACAGAAATATAGATATATACAGATATATATGGATATATATAGATATGTGTATGTATATATATATATATATATATATATATATATATATATATAGATATGTATATATATATATATATATATATATATATATATATATATATATATATATATTCATATATATATATATATATATATATATATATATGTAGGTATATAGATATATAGATATATGTAGATATATACATATATAGATATATACAGATATATATAGGTGTATATATATATATATGTGTATATATATATATATATATATATATATATATATATATATATATATATATATATATATATATATATATATATATATATATATATATATATATATATATATATATATATATATATATATATATATATATATATATCTATAGTGAGAGAGGGAGACATGGGGTCAGATGTACTGCAACAAGTGCCTGGTGACCAAGGCATGGACTGCACACCAGTGTTGATACTGCAGTGCTATACCCCATACCAAAACACTTTACCCACTAACTACCAGATAGGTGGTTGCCTGCCTAACACAGAAGGTGTCAGAAGGGAACATGGGACACAGGTGGACAGTAGCCTCCCCTTTGATATTCTCATTGCCACACTAGTCTTGTAATCTGTCTACGTGGTATGTGTCATCACAAACGATGTGTCATGTATGGAAATATTGGTCAGTGCTCCCCTGTACTCATCACAATGCCCCATGTGGTATGTACCTCACATGACAACTACAGCAAGTGGAAAGGCCACAGACATACCTCACAAAGAGTAATACTGCCCTCAAACACATACCCTATGCAGACTGACTCACATAACCACAGCTACATTGCATTACATACCGGCCACTCAGAGGTTACCTCTGCTGAACATACAGAGGTATGTCACACCCGTAGCAGTCAGACAATCACCATGTCAGCACCTCACAATTCCACCGGGCTACACGGCGTAGGTCCCTAATCCCCACCACCACACTAAACAGCACATGCTGGAGGGATAGGCTTCTATTGGCAAATATGCCATACTCTGGAGTAAACCACACAGTATTAACAAACAAGGCTCCTCAGTAGCAGATGTCATACATACCCCTGATGATTCTCTGTGGGATAGGTAACACGCCCTTGGAATCACCTCTCTCTATCCAGTTGACAGGAGCAAGTGAAATCAAATTACATGTGTGTCAAAGGCAAGGGTAGCATATGGCTCGGCTGCTGTAGGCCCTAGGGCCAATAGCATATTACCTACCTATGACACAATGCACACACACACATGTACTCGGTGCAATACCTGCTATGTGAGGTGGAATGTTTGTGATAGTGAATGTGTGCAAGGTCTGTAACGGTGTGATAGCTTAGTGTGAGGTTGTTTCTGTCATGGTCATTTGTGTCCTAAGTGTGAGGCCAGAGAAAGATGTGTCAGTTATTGGGATGCAGACATAGTAGGATGGCATATGTTGTGACATAGTTCCCTGTGTACGACTGTGATGTCCCATCATAGGCTGAAACAATACATGTATGCTCAGTAAGTTTTACTGCTGGTGAATCCAGCTGACATTTGCACTGTTGTACTACCTGAAGCTGTAGGCCTAAACAGCACAGTATGCTGTATGTTCACATTCACTGGTAACACTGTCTTGTGTGTTTCCTGTAGTCTGCACAGATTACATACCTTAGGCATAGGTATCTGTAAGTAGGGGCACACAGTACTGTAAGGTACACAGGAAATGCTCATCTGTGTCAGCATACATTTGTGTGTTGTATGAATGTCTGATGTGTGTGTAATGATGCCTGTACCATGTCCGCAATCACATGTGTGTTGCAGGGTTTACGTGTGTACCTAGCAACATGTATACTCTGTTACAGCAGTATGCCAGCTATATTAACAACTGTGCACATATGTTAGGTAGGGTTATGGCATCAACGACTAGGGTGGGTTACTGGTTATACTGTAACTGTACTTCACATTCATTGCAATGGATGACATATTTCTTCATGCATTAGTTGATATGTACCCCTGTGGCAAGACTGTGCATTGGATCCCAACCACTGTGCCGAGTACTGGTGTATACTGGTTTGTTATATGGAGTGTGGCAGGCACTGTCAGCCAGTTGTGGGCTGAGCACTGATATGTGGTATTGAATGTGTATATCCTCTGACAGACGAACATATGCTATATATGGCAGTTAACTGATATCTGTACTGTATAATATTAAGTGTGCCACATGACTTGCTCACACATATCATTTACTTGTCTTCCAGGCTTATGGCTCATCAAAGGAATCCCTGCTTCACAGCCACAGAGGAACAGGAAATCCACCACAGCCTGGTTCAGCACTATACCCTGCTGTTTTCCAAGGCCAGCCAGCACCAGCAGGAGCATACTGCACTGTGGCATGATCTTGTTCATCGGGTAAATGACAGAGGCATGCATAACCGGACATATGAGCAGGTACGCCATCACTGCAGTGATTTAATTAGACATGTCCGGCAATGTGCATCTGATATCCATAGACAACAGCTTGCCACAGGTGGTGGGGTGGCCATACATCCCCCCTCACCAGAGTGGAGGAACTGCTCCTAAGTGTGGTGGCTCCTGGCCTACAGCAGCAACAACATCACACATGTGTCATCATGGAGGCCGGAGCCACCCAGCATGGTGACATGGAGCATGCAGGTAACATGCCCTAGCTGTAGAATACTGTTACCTGTATTGTTAGATTATGCATATGTGAGATGTGTACTGTGTTTAGCAGTTGTGCTGCCTATTGTGTGCAATACTGATATTGTGAATAGTATCTGTACACCTATGCCTGTTGTTCTACTGTAGTTTAGCATACTCACAGTAGCAATGCCACAGTTGTGGCCACTGACAAACTGTGTCATATTCTTGTAGGTCCCTCTGGTGTGACAGCAGGGCAGATGACACATGCTGGTGAGTGTGTTAACACTTTAAAATTGGTATTGAAATGTGCATGTCATAGGTGAGGTGTAGGCCATGTACACATAACACACCTATGCATAATGCATGCTGTGCATGTTTGCTGTGAGATGTTAAACATCTCAGTAAAGTCAGTAGCTGCCTCAATCACATGCAATGCACAGAGCATCAGACACAAATGTGACAACACTGTACTGCAGAATAAAACTTGCTTCACAGTACCTCCAAGAATAACTTTGGAAAACGCCAATGAGTGCCGACTGCCAAAAAAATGTAATCCACAGTTTATTGCCACAAAGCACGAACACGAACTAAAACGACAAGCAAATAAAACAGACAGACGAAATATGTAGCAAACATAGTTAAGCGCTTTCAACCATAGTAACTAGTCTTCATCAGAACTACTACTTTCAAGTTAATCTGCTACTTATATAAACTTTTTGACGCCAAAACTGCTCATTCCATTTAAAGTTAGACTGACACATTATTGAGTAAATAACTACTAAATAACTAAATGAAAGTCAATCTTACCACTATATGAGAATGTTAGAATATTTATACTGCAATCTCCTAACCTTAAAATTCTCAGTTCAAACGGAGCAACTACACATTTACAACCAAATATTGCTCGTCGGTGTAATACCATAATTGAAAAGATAAACTTCACAAAACCATACGTATGAATACGCGTAATGTAAAAACAATATAATATTCTAAAACCATCAACAAACCCATTTATATTTGAAAATATATATTTAAAAGGAATTTTTTTAAAAAAAATTTATGTATGATAGTAGTAAATAATATATATACAAATAAAAATAAAAATATTAAAATATTCTTATGCAGATGAATTATTTTTTATTTTTTTATTTTTTTACTTACTAGATGAATTATCTTGCTTGATGCTTAATAATGAATAATGATGATAGTAACTCTAGGGACAACAAAGATGTAAATGGACTAGTCCATTTTCATTAAAAATAATTCTTTTTAAAAACCAACTAATCCAATATTAACTTATTGACATAAAATTAATAATAAAATAACTACTAAAGTTTGGTAAAAATTACTTATATAATTAAATAAATAAATTTCATAAATATATAAATAATTAATAAATAATAAATAAATATATATATATTATGATTATATTATGTCACTTTATACTAATAACAACGATTTAGTTGATATAAATTAATTTAATCCAGGAGAAGTGGTGGCATCTAAACATATTTGCCACCATGTTTCTTTGTATGCTAGTAAACTTTTAATATCACCACCTCTGGGACCCGTTTCAATAGTATCAAGAATACTAAACATAAAATAATAGTCATCGCCTTTAGTGTCAACATGCCGGGATAAGGCATTAGTTTTGTCTTTGGTCTTAATACTGTAGACGTGGTCATATATACGTCTTTTAAGACATCTTTCTGTCTTTCCAATGTAAAAACTTGAACACTTTCCACATTTAGCTAACTATACTACATTTTTTGTGTTGCAATTCCCATATCTACATCTTATGTTAGATTTCAATCCATTCTGTAATTTTATTTTACTTTCCAAAGACATATATCTACATTGATTGCAGAATCCACATTTACTACTTCTAGTATTGTTACTCAAAACATTTTTACTTTTCTTCTCTGTATATCTATGTTCCATAAGAGACTTCATATTTTTACCCATTTTGTATATAAAATTTGGTTTGGATCCCAATAATTTTACCAAACTTGTATCACTACTTATTAAATACCAAAATTTATAAACAATTCTTTTTATCTGATCTACCCCTAAGTTGTATTGTAATATAAACAGTCTCTGATAACTATAATTCGATATGTTTATAAGGGATTTAGTATCACAATTATTAAATAATATATTGCCAGCTCCCAAAAGTGGTCGGTATTTTATATTCCACTGGTTGGTGACATATACTATTATTTCATCCAACATTTCTTCAGGATATCCTCTTTGGATGAATAGACTTTTAATATACTCTAATTCTTTTTTCATATCTTCAAAATTAGAAACCATACATGCTACATGGATACATTGCCCCTTAAAAACATTTTGTTTAACTTTTTGTGGGTGACAGCTGTTATAAGCTAAATAGCTGTTGGAAAAAGTACTTTTCCTATGTATTGTGGAATAAACTACACCCTCTTTGTAATAGATATGGGGATCCAAATACGGTAAACCATTATTACCCTGAGAATATGTGAATTTCAAATAGTCACTACTAGTGTTGAGAAAATCTATAAATTGTTGCAACATTTCTTGTTTGCCTTCCCACAAAATGTAAATATCATCAAGAAATCTTGAATAATATTTTACATGAGTGAAATATTAACTGGGAAACAAAATGGTGTCCTCCCAATTAAGCATAACGAGGTTGGCATATATGGGGGGCACATGCTGCCCCCATAGCTACCCCCTGGTTTGCTTAAAATATTCTCCTTCAAAATATATAAAGTTGTTGTCCAAAACAATGGACATCATTTCAACCAATAGACAAATTTCATCCCAGTCAAAATTAGTATGTTTAACTATGCTGTTTTTGAAGGCCTCTAAGCCTTCCTGCTTTGGGATACACGAGAACACGTCGATGACATCCACTGTAACTGTAATTATACAAGTAGTGATAATATTACTATTTTTTATAATATCAATTGGAAAAATTGCTAGAAAAACCCAGGAATCCTTAACCATGTGTTTTATTGTTGAATACATACTTTTTAATTTAATATCTATATACTTGCCAATAGGAAATGTTTTGGAATTACTACCCGACACTATTGGTTTGAAAGGAGGGTCTATAATATTTTTGTGCACCTTGGGTATTCCTATAAGGGTGGCTACTTTAGGAAATTTAACCTTTACAAATTTATATATTTCTTCAGTAATACGACCATCTAATAAATATTCCTCTATATAAGAATCAATACGTTGATATGCTATATGTAATTCATTAAGTGAAATTGTCTCATAGTTACCTGTTAAATATAGAATATCATATATTTTCTTAGTATACTGTATATTGTCATATAGCACTATCCCTGTACTGCACATTGGATAGGCATAGTTGACACACATGTACACAACATAACACGTTTGTCATATGCAGTACACCTCAACATGCTACACATGTTGTAACCGGACACCCGCTGCCAGGTCACACTTCAGTATCCCACATGTCATCCACACAACACACACATATTATACTTGGGGGTTAGCAGGGGGCTGTGCAACACTCTTCAACACATAACACAGTCATGTTAGGCAATGCTCCCTATTGGGCACCTCACACACCCTTGTGCAACATGGCTGTGTAATTGTGAACTTAGCCACTGCACTGCTGTTCAGGTACAGCATGCTAGGAGGTGGTCTAGCACACTTTAGTGGCCTTGAGTGACCACATGATGCATGATGATGATGGCTAATGGTACTACACCCCATACAGTTACAATGGCCATGTCCAGGATTGGTATTCCATCCCGTACACATGCACCACTCATCCCGTATGTGTACATAGTATGCATGAGCTACACCTGTGTCCACAATTATCTGCTACAGACACAGACACTGCAATCAGACATGGAAATCCATGTGACACTCAGATAACACATGCAGCCATGGTATGTATACCTGTGAATGATGGTGCACAGGACATTGCAGAGCTTATAATACTTGCACAGAAATGGTATGTCCTTGTACACATTGTGTTCCAGAGTGTAGGCAATCACTGAACATGTACACACATGCACCACAGCCATGTACACTGTCATTAACTATGGCTGTCTACACTCACACTGCATGGACTTGATCAACACTTATTCTGCATGCTGACACATGTGACGTGACTGTTTGCCTTGTGATACTGTCACCCACCTTCAACAACTATTGAGTATGTTTTGGATTGCTGTTGTGTGTGTGTTTCTGCTGTAGTGAGGAGTGTGCATGTGTTCCTGTGTTCCTGTGTGCATGTGTGCATGTGCAGACCATAAAGTGTGTTCCCTGTCTTCCTCTCACAGGTGCTGAGTTAGGGGTTGGCGAAAGCAGCAGGTGACCTGAAGCCACTGCCACGGATAGTGGTGATGATGACACGGATTTTGGCACAGGGAGATTTGACAGGGTCTGTCGTTGGTCTGCCAGTTGACAGTACACAGCGTTCAACCCCATCTATGCACACACTCATACTGCCATTACATCCCTCACCACCAATGGCCATAGGCAAGGGACAGCATACAGTTGGCATTGACCAGGAGAGTGTGGTACCCATGGTACTTGCATCCCCTCACAGCAGCCATAGCGATAGACCCAGAAAGGTACCACATAGGCAGAGGTCCAGGGGTTCTCAGGAGAGCACCACTGGTCATATTGCCCCTGGCAGGCGTGCCCTCACAGGTCTTACAATGACCACTATGTTCTGGGCTGTAATGCAGGCTCCTGCACATATGGAATGGTACAACAGGCAGGGATGTAGGGTGCAGAGGGCACATTACACCGCTATCAATGACAGCACCCTTGACCTTGCCGGTGCCATCCAGACTTACACCGAGGTAATTGATAGTCATTGGGGGAGACAATAGATGCCCTCCAAAACATGTCTTCCTTGAGCCAGGACCGTGCGGAATGGTTGCGATGTCGACGCGGACGCATGCCAGCAACAGCAACAGCTGGCAGTGGTCACGGATGGCCCACAGTTCACAGCTGCCCCAGTAGTGGCAGTACCAGCCCCAGCAATGCTGGTGCTGGCCTATCCATTGACCGTCCCAGTAGACCACGTGCACATGGCTCTGGCCAGTCCCAGCAGGGACATGGGTCCAGTCATCATACCTCTGCCTCTGATGACAGTACCCTGTCAGGGTTGGTACCCGATACTGTCGGTAGCACCCCTGCCAGGCACAGGTACTGTGTCCGTGGCCAGAGACAGTAATCTGTACAGCCTAGCAGGTACAGTCTGTGGCTGTCCCACAAACCACCATATAGGCAGCCACATGGTGGAGCTGTGTGCATGCAGACACACACACATTAAGCAAACAACTAGGGCTCACACATACACACACACATTACATCAACATTGGCCCATGCTGTACTGTTGTCCCTCACTCACACACACACACACACACACACACACACACACACACACACACACACACACACACACACACACACACACAGGCATGTCGATTGGATGGGTCAATGTCAGGCTCTGGCAAACAACAAAACACCCTGTGCATATGATGATACCTGTGCCACCTCCTGTCATCTGCGTTATTGATGGAGGGACAGGCTAACATGGTGCTGATGCACAGGGTGACACTATAGCAGTGTAGCAATAATAGCAAGTTGTCAACAAGGAAGTGTAACTACATCCTTGTAGGTATATCTGAGCAGACATTATGCATCAAAGTTCTGATTGTCAATGTAGCATTGTTTAGGTCTGAGTATGTATTATCCACCCATCTGCCACTTGGCTGATGTGTGATGTGTTGCCAGCATGTGTTAGTGAATGGACAGTACGTGTGTGATTTGTGCAGTACAGATTAGCAAGTGTACATCTGTGAACATGGTGGGTGTGCACTGTCTGGAAGGACATGCATAGTGGACACATGGGACATGTCGCATACCCTGTTGTACACATTAACATCTCATAGCATCTTTCAATGGTCAATATTCATTCTACTACAGTTATGTACTAACATGGGTAGACATGTGTATAACATGGGTTGACACTATGCTGTGGGTGATACCGTTAATATCTGTCAATGATTTGCGGTCTGGTAATATACACAACCTCAACAGCATAACTATAAGCAATCATTGGATGATGTCCTGACAAATGACACACAGTAGTAGGGAACCCAGTATCAATTGGATCCTTCCAGTGCTACACTATAACACTAACCAGTGGTAATGACTGCCACCCATTACTGTGACCACACGTGTGTGTCATATAGCCCCCTTAGGTACATGCAGACACACTAGGGATGTATCCATCCAAATCTGGGAATGCATGGATTGGCCTACAATGCATTCCCTGGATGGGATGCATATACTACACAAGGGTACCATACAGACAGATACCTGTTGTCTGATACATGCTCTATAGCAGTAAGCCGACTATGGCGTAGTCATCCTCATGTACTATACATACTATCCCGTCAGTACCACACAGGTGGTAGACCTCAACATGTATGTTGGGTACCATTGGGTACATACAGACCCATGTTATGTCATGTGTCCCTTGGTATCCACATATCCATAGGTATTGTGGAGTCCCAAGGTGTATCACAGACATTAGAGGCCTGAATGCATATCCACAAGTCAGTCGTATACCTATAAAGACTGTCCATTCTTGGCAGACTTTGTTGTGTATGACCATGTCTGGCATATACCCCAGGCATATACCCTCACTCACACTACTCTTAAGTATCTGTCATGGGTGTGTGTGCCACAGATGAACTTGGCCACAGAACATGACAGTCGATGGCAGTGTCACATACATACATATGTGACCTACGATCTGAGAACCAGCAGCACAACCTGTCAATAGAAACAAATGTATTTATGTAGTATGCAGGCTTCACACCTATGCACTGATTGAGGGGACATGTGCACATATATATTTGAAACGCAGATACCTGATGTGTGCAATGCACTTACTGTTGTCATCATACTATGTCAGACCATGGTAAAAGCAAAACCCACACCACATTGATATACACACAGTCAGCATTTACAGGATTCAAACCCCTACCTAACTATGTTATGATACTAGAGAGAGACGCATTAACATGGCGTGCTATTTGCTTTACTGTCTGGTTTCTCTTCTCCTGCTATAATTATAGGATGGTGACATCATCAGACTGAACATGGTGATGTGTGTACACTTTGTTTTATGCCATTCCAGGAATGGTCCATGTGGGTCAGCAGGTGTCAAAAGCTTGAAGAAGACATCAGAATCCTTACCTTGTGTGATCTATCTGTGGACACATTGACATTCCGTCATATGTCAACACATATTTATGAACAGCTTGTTGGTTTTGTGGATACTACATGTGTCTGGGATGTTGATAAAACGCTATTCAAAGTCTATGTGACACATGTGTAGATGTGTTCATTGATGTATGTCCTGGGTGGCTGCCTTGCAAACAGTCTAGCATGTTTGGGAACCATGATCCACACATGAACATATCACAGTTAGACGGGTTGTGTGTATGTCAGCTTCCAATAGCTCTGTTTATGACTACAACCATGATGGACTCCATGACCGTGCAGATCAGACCTCATAGGCGTACTGGACTTGACTTCCCATGGTGTGTTGTGCACCAACACTTGTGGGGAGTACCATATGTAGCTGTGACACATTCAACGGTTCCACATCCTGTGTAGGGGGTGAGGCTCAGCTGACTGTTCAGGTGCATGATCTGTTTGTTCTGTAGTTTGTGCATGACACATATTGGGAATCAGTGTATTCCACCTGCTGCCATGCTTTTGGCAGTGGGGGTAGCTGCTCATCCATTCTGCATGTGATATCTCCTGGTATGATCATTTGGACTATTGTCAGTGGGGGATGGTTATGTTCATATGAGCCTGTCTGTCATGATGTCGGCATTGTCACTCAGGTACAGTTGGCCCTGACTCAGCACATATATGGGTGTACATTGATATTTAGGGCATAGCTGAAGGAGGTGTCATGATTCAGTCTGGACTCCTTCTCAGCTACTCTTTACAAAACACCAACGAACATGAGCACTAATCCCTGTTATACTCTTTTACATGCTTAACACCCTACTGATCCTTTGTGATCAGGCTACAGAGTATGTCATGATAATATCCTGGCATGTCCAGGGGTCGGTTTTGTGTGTACTCTTCAGTCCAGCTGGTTGATATTGTGATATTGACACAATGTCACATCTGCCTCATGTACACAGACAACCCTCTCCTCCTCCCGACAAACTCTGATATATGTGTGAGATGCACCTATATAGACATACAGGGAGCTGAACTCTCTCGACCCATGACTGGCACAGTCTATCAGGTGGTAAAGGTAACCATACATACCACATATCAGTCTCACATATCCTCTAGCAACAGCACTCAAACCACATTAGCACACATAGACATACTCGGATGCTGTAAATGTACTCTACCTAAGCAGCAGAGACCTCCAAAGCAGACACACACACACCTGCTAGCCCACTACAATACCCACATATCACAATGTTCAGAATGTCAGTGTGTGCCACACAGTCACTGCCCTTCGGGCTAAACAACAGACCTAATACACTTTTAATTGGCGACACTTATTGTCAGAAACACTGACGTACTACTCACCAGCCCTAACAAGGGAATAGTCACTTTGGGCTGTCTGTTGGGTGCCAGGATCTGCCGCATACCACAGGCAGTCAGGTCACTCCAAAGCAAGTACAAGACTGGCACCATCATTGTCCATGCTGGTGTGTATAACCTCAGACGTTACTCTCTGGACCACATGACATGATACATGGAGGAACACTCTGATCATGTAGCCCAGGACAGTATGACCCTGACCTTGTCTAGCATCTTACACCCACCAATTATGATGTCACAGTATACGGACACACATATCACATTTAACAGTTGCCTAACAAATTTGTTTCATTCATAGGGAATACAGTGTCTGTCAGTGAATGGTGACATGCTCAACATGCCACGTAGCTTCACTATGGACAGCTTGCACCTGTCACCCTTGGACTTTTGAATGCTGGCTAAGGCTCTTGCTACCACCATAGTGCCTTTTCTAAACAGGGCTCAGAAGACAAACCCACCTCCATAGACATTACAGGTTAAATGAAACTAAGGGCAATGCTGCTTAACAACAGTTGTGTTAACCTCATAATGTGGCCACTCAGGACACTCCTCAGTATGGAGGATAGCAATATCTGTGCACTGACAGACACCTGGTTCAGGCTCGCTTATGTACACCAGCATTACCAGGTTATGTTTCATACCATGCTGTCTGACAACAAGACTTGGAACAGACAACACAACTAGGGGAAGTATCCATATACATCACAGATACACACTCCTCCAGGTTAGTAGCACTTAACAAAGCATCACAGACCATACATATACAACTACCATTGTGCAATACTGCCTTTCAGTTTGTTGCCTGCTACAAAACACACTCCCAAACTCAGGAACCACACTCGGCTTTCATGGGAACTATGGAGAATATGAAGGTCTCCACAAACACCATTATATTGTGTGACTTCATATACACAAATATTGACTGGGGATACTACGCAAGCCCCGAAACCCTCACCCAACAGTCGCTACAATTTGTGGGCTCATATGCTATGGCACAACCAGTCAGCACAGCCACAAGGGGGAATACATATTGGACCTGTTCATCACCAACATGGGGACTCTATGTTCCACACCAGCGATATACCCCTCATTGGTATGGTCAGAACATACATGTATCTCACAGGACATACATATACCCTGCACACACCCATCCTGGATAATCTTGGTGAACTTCTCATGAGCCAATATCTCACTTCACCAAAGCAAGGTGATATCCTTCAGAGATCCTGAGACAGTGGCATATACGGCTCACACTGCTGCATCCTTTACATACACATTCTATGGACACCTAGTGGACTGCATGGATAGTGCTATCCCAAATAACAACAGGACCCACTACTACAATGGCAGGGGACCTGTCTGGTAGACCCCAGTCATTAATAATCTGTACAACATCAGGAGGAAGCTACTACATGATAGAGCACAATCCCAGACTGGGAAGGCATCTGTGATCTGTACTAGCAGACAGCTACAATCACTCATGGACTTTTCTAAGGGCTGCTTCTACCAGACAATTGCAACAGACATGTAGGACTATCACACGGCCTTCTTCAGTTATGTCAGGAACCTGGGTGGACACTCACTGATATGCTGTGAGTTACTGTATACTGACTAAACCTACCCTGAACCCACTGGCATTGCCTACATCCTGGCAAACAGGTTCAGTGCAGATGTCTCCCACCCATCCCCCCTAAGGAGCAACTATCCATCCCAACAGAGTATAACCTCCCTGACATCACACAGTAACAGGTGAGTGCTGCCCTCCCCACAGCATACATCACAGTATCAATGTGACCAGATGGTGTCCCAGCCTGCATCATACACGAGCATCATGACAGGAATGGCGTTCAGCGACAGTGGTCCTGCTCCACAGAGTTTGTGCCACAACGGACCACAGACAATATTGCCCTATAAGCCTATGTAGCCTGTTCTGTAAAGCTATGGAGCATATTGTCATAGGACTCATACACATAGACATCAGGAACCTACAGACACTGTGTCCTACACATATCAGCATTGTTGTGGGCAGATCTTGCCTCTTGAACTTGTTTGTATTCTTTAAATGGCTAACAGGTCCATCAACATAGGGACGGCTGTCCACACAGCCTACCTGAACCTTGCAAAACCCTTTAACACAATAACCCACTGGGCCATTATGCATAGGCTCACCAGCATCAATATGGACACATATCTCACACAATGGATTGATACCTAGATCAGGGATAGAACCCACATGGTCAGAATTGCAGGTGCCATGTCTGACTATACACCAGTTACACATGGCATCCCACACGGCTTGGTCCTGGGACCACTCTTGCTCAGTATATATTTGTCTTACGTACAGGCTACCACAGGGGGAATATGGCTGAACATGTTTGCACTTGACTGCAAACTGGGTTCCATGATCAACTCTTCAGCTGACACATGCATACTCAATCAGGGTTTCACAGAGATGGATGAGTGGTGCCTGAGCCATGGCCTACAGCTAAATGCCATTAGTTGCATAGTCATCCCCTTTGGGAATAACAACATGCCCACAGATTACCACATAGGTAGTACTCCATTACATATGTAGGAGTTGTTAGGGGTTTGGGGACATGACTTGTTTGTACTGTTGCCTTTAACATTCATGTTGCCAAAGTGGTTGGACACATCTTCTATGTGGGACATCTTATCCCTTATAGTTTCACATCTAGATCGAATGAGGTCATTGTGCCCCTATACTCATCACATCCATGCTTGGTTGCAATGCCACATTTGAGTTGTACCTTACCTGACACCTGCAGCAACTGTACTGGCAATGGAAGGTCCTCACCAAGCAGATCTAGGGTCTCACACAGATGCCCTGCATAGTTCAGATGCAGTAACTCCAGCTCTACTCAGTCGCTTACCACCTACTCAGATATGATGTGTGCCTGTTGTTTACAGATATAACCAACTCACAATTACTGGACATGCTCCACCTCAGGATTTCCAACTTCCTTGGAGCTACACACTCCAGGGAAATATATCTCAGCACAGATGTTAATAGGACATTGTGGAGGGACAGATTCTTATCCCAGAGCCTCCACTAACTACAGAATGTAATCCCAGTTTCACATAGGCAGAGCCACCCACTGACCACCTACTGGAGACATCTTGACGACTGTATGGGTGATCGTATATTTACCCCTTGGATATCTTCTGTGTCCCTGCTAGACAGAGGCACACTAGCCTAAACGTACATGGGATATCTTATGTGACCTACTATTCACACACACAGTGTAGTAATCTGACAGGGTTGCGAATGCCAAACACACTCTGGCTAGGCTTGTACATGCCCTAGGGCAGATAGCCTAGTATCGACCTCTGAACCTATGCTAATGTTCAAGATGCACAATGTTTATTGCTGATACTGTTTGCAGGTCTTTATCATCTTTGCTTTACCGGTTTCCATGAACACCTTCGGTACCTGCAGAACATATTTGATTATGACAGGGTTCCACTATAATATAGATGTGTCTGTTGTCATATAACTGTGTGCACAGGGTGGATTGCTGTATAGTGACAGGTTCCTGGGTTAACACATGCAACTGCCAGATATGCGTGGCACACTGCTGTACTCAGACATGGCCTAAGTGTGTGAGCATGCCCAGTTCTGCCATTCCATGTTTTGTTGCCTGACATTTGTCTCATATATTCAAGTGTGTGAGCATGCCCAGTGTGACCCTTCAGTATGTTGCTATCTGAGGTCCACTACATTTGTTGATTTGTGCGAACATGACCAATATTAACATTTATACTGTGTGTGTTGGAAGTCAGGTTCTGTTCTTACTGCAGGACTCACCTTTGTATCATAACTCAACAAGGACTATGCTGTGCCTGCAGGGTTTCCATGGAATACTTTGCATAGACTTATCAACATTCCGTCATACAGGTGGACCACTGCAATACTGTCATGGTTTAGTGGTTCAGTAGTTTGGCTATAGTGCACAGTCACCTGGGTTCAAGGCCCATCACTGCTTTATATTTTCATACTGAGCAGACCAGACTGCTTAAGGGCCTGTTAAGCAAATATGAGCATGTTGGCTTTTGTTCAGCTATGCCCTACTTAGACCAGGCTTGTCCAACATTGCTCAATATTCACTAACATTGCTGGACGTTGCCCAGTATTACTCGACATTGACCACAGTTGTGCTAGTTGGTTTGTGCGATTTTGTTTGCATATACTACATGGTGGTAATTGCTGTTTAGCACTGCTTTATATTGCTTAACACATGGCATTCATACCTTAGGTGGTGCTGCAGTGCTGCCTATGTCGGCTGCACATACTACACTCCCCGCACATGTTTGGAAGCAGGTAGTGTCATCTTAGGCATCCCTTTTACTTTATGTACGAGTTGGAGAGAGGTATCATTACCAGAGTTCCTACTGAGCCAGTGTATGTGCTATGCGTTGCCTCTTTGCCAAGGCCAAAGCATACTAGGCACACCTCCTTCTGCCTACTGGGGCAGGCTCAGGTTGTTCCTCCTCTGAGTCATGCTCTGCCTGTGATGGCCTTGGCAATGGTGGGGGGCTGTTTGGCCCAGGCCTATGCTGGCCCTGCTGCAGCTGTTTTCACAGGATCATATTATGTAGCATAGCACATACCATGACAATTTGGGTACATGTAGTTGGTGAGTACTGCAAGGCTCCACCAGATGTGTCCAGGCACCAGAACCATGACTTGAGCAGCCCAAAGACATGCTCTATTACTTTACATGTTTGTGCGTGTGCCTCATTATGGCGTTCCTGTTCAGGTGTGTGTGCATTTCTGATGGGTGTCATCAGCCACGGCTCCAGTGCATAGCCAGCATCCCCCACTAGGTGACCATGTGGGATGTCCCCGTTGCAAAATGTCTGGTACAGCTGTGTCAGATGCCAGATATGGGAATCATGGTAGCTTCCAGGGCAGCCTGCACACACAATCAGTATTATGCCCTGGGCATCACACACAACCTGGCAGTTGATGGAGGAGAAGCCCTTGCGGTTGAAGTAGACCCTACCCCTCTCGCCGGCTGGTGCTTTGATGCATATGTGAGTGCAGTCTATTGCACCCACTACCTCAGGGTATTCCGCTATTTGCTGGAAGAGACACATATTGCTGGCCAATATCTCACGGGAATTGGGGAAATATACATGACAACCGACATATGCTGACATGGCATCCAGAAACTGGTGTAGTACCCTGGATGCTTATGCCTGTGATATCCCCATCATATCACCAGTTGGTCTCTGGAAGGTACCTGTTGCTAGTATTCTTAGGCCAACACATACCTTGGTTTCCACTCTGATGGGATCCCCTCTGTTGGTTCTGTGTGTGAGGCGTGGCCTGCACAGCGCAACAATTTTCTGCAGGAGGTCTCTGTCCACTCTATAGCGCTCCACTATCTCCAGCTCATGTAGCCCCTGGTAGGTTACCCTGGGCCTGTACACTCTTTTCCATCTCCTCACTGTGGGTTGTCCTGCAGCATTTCCATTGTCACCACCCTCAGCATGTTGCATATGTTGCCTTATAACAGCAATGGCAGCCCCTAACATTTCTTTGTCTCAGTAAAGCTTTTTCAGTTTTCACTTCTATTAGCTTACTGCAGTGTCTCTTGTGAGAAACATAATGGACTGTTGTTTGCATAGTTTTAAGTGCTAGGCTGGGCTGGGCTAGTGTACTGCCTGTGTAATTGCCTGATTCTGATTGTTTTCACCTGCTAGCTCTTCTAGTATTCCCTGGTAGCTTCCTGCTATTTGTTGTGCTTCCTTTTTCCTTTCTGTTTCCTCAGGGGGGAGTGCCGTGCACACAAGCGCAAACACACGCACAGCTGCTAACACGCGCACACATGCTTACATGGACTAAAACTTGCTTATTCGGGTTAAACGCGTGCACACCAGCGCAACCGTGCTTACAGCTCCTTAAACAGCCTTATACATGCTTACTCCGGCTTAAACGCATGCACTCACGCTTACACATGCACACACTGTATTACTCGGGTTTACAGGCATGCACACGCGTGCATACCCACTCAGCAAGAAACTTTGGTGTTATCCACGCTTACACCTTCCATTTCTTGTGTTTCCCTAGCCTACCTGTTGACACACCTCTTTCCATGTTTTATAAATGACAGCTGACACTTGCCACTCTGCTCCAATGAGCTTCACTTCTTTCATACATACCTCCTCGTGATGTCACCTATCTTCTACTCTGTTATTCCTCATATCCTACTCCTACACTCCACTGACTGTCCTCATTTGATATGTAAACTTGCGATTCACTATCCTAACACTCATTTACATAGGATTGCCTACCAATGCTTGGTTACATGTCTTAGACTGAGCTTCCCCCGTTAGCAACCGCTACTCGGTGGCCATGTTCTCTTCAGCCTGCCATTCCCTTGCATTGTACATTAACAATTTCTATAAAATCCACATTTGTGGGTTTTAATTTTTAGTATTCCGGGTTTTAGAGAGCAGACCATTTGCACGGTGTTGCGCTACGCTTAAACGTCGGAAATCGGCGAAAAAGATTATTTTCATTTTTATATACTGCATCAGGAAACATTTCCAATGGCCGTATATTTGGCCATTGGCATGCTTCCTGCACTGGATGCAACCTTTATTTGGAGCTGTCACGGCTCCGTTTTGCTATTTGCAGAATGGTACTCAGTTGTCAACTGAGTACGTTTCTGCAAATAACAATGCTCTTACTCGGACCGGTACGGGTTTCCTGAATCACAAATCTACCTCATTTGCATGCCTTTCACCTGCAATTGAGGTAATTTGCATATCCCTGCCCTGTCCGTGTAAGAGCCGTTTTAGGAGCTCTCTTACATGCCCCTACAAGCTGTTCCTGGATCGCTCGTCGGACATGATGGCTGCATGGAGTCTTACTCTACTCTTAGACTCCGTGCAAGCCATTGTGAATCTGGCCCTTAGTCATTTGTGCAATGGATTTTTGTAATGTAGAACATAATCTGCATGGTGTAGATATGCAGGGAAAATGGCTGCCTTAGAAAGGATGCGGTAAATTCAATAGTGCTTGTGATTCTTTTATAGCATCGTACACAGTAATTGTGGTAATCTTTCCTATGTGACAGGATGAGTAGGGAGAGTGAGGTAGTGTCATCTTTAATCCTACTGTTTTAAATGGATGGATATGTGTTGGTTGGATACATCCAACAAGAAATGCTTTTATTGAAGCTCCAGTGTTCGGTCAACTGATGAAGAAATTACTTTTTAATTATAAAAGTAATTTCTGTTAATAACATTTTTTACCTGAAGATACATAACAATTCCCTGATGTATTTGAATTAGCATCACATACTGCTCATGCATATATATTTTATTTACAGTTTAGTGCCAAACACTTTTTTTTCATATTTATGAGATGGATGCCTGACTAGCCCTGGAATCTAACAAAATCCATGAGCCTTCATTGCTCTTAACCCATGAGCACAACAGTTCCACAGCATGCTACTTCAAAGGTACGATGGTCCTCTATAATGAACTTTTATTGAATAATTTGATAGTTCATTTTATTTGTAAGTTTGTTCCTAGTAAGCCAGGAGGACTTTGATGAATCCTTTTATAATAGCTTTTCCTAGGAACATAATTAATACTGACATCTTTTGAAAATATGTGTGTATTCTACTTCTTAGGTTCATAGGTTCATAGGCAGGTACTAGGCTATCTGCCCGAAGGCATTTATAAGCCTAGCCCGAGTGTGTCGACTTTCGCCACCCCATTGATTAATTAACTGATCCTCTGTCAAGCAGAGCTAATGAAGTGATCCCAGGGGTGTATTTACTGTTACCCATCCACTCATCAAGGTTTCTCTTGAAGAGTGTTAGTAAGAGGTTCTGCCTGATGTAATTTGGAATTTTGTTCCAAAGCATGGGGAGTCTCTGTGACAGGAATCTATCCCTCCAGCATGTTCTGTTTATTGTTGTGGCAAGGTTTAGCTCACTAGACCGCATGGCTTACAGTGATTTGGATTTCTTTAGGTGGAGTATGTCCATCAATTCTGAGTTGGACATAGCTTTGTAAGTCAGGCAGAGATCACCTCTGAGTAAGCGATATGCCACTGAGTACAGCCGGAATTTTTTTCAGTCGGGCTGCATAGGACATATGTTTGAGGCCAGTAATCCTCTTGGTGAGGTACTTTGTGGTCTTTCCAGTGGTTGGAAGTATCTTGTGAGGTACATCCCAAATGTGGCATTGTACTCTATGATGGGTCTAATGAGTGACGAGAAGAGGGGCACTATAACCTCTTTATTTCTAGATGTGCCACATAGAAGGATTTCCTAACTACTTTGGCAATATGATTGTCAAAGGAGAGATTACTATCTACCTGGGTCCCCAGATCTCTTATTACTTCTTCTGTATTAAGGGGGCTGCCACCTATTTGGTAATTCGTGGTTGTTTGTTTTTCCCAAATGGGATGACTATGCATTTTTTGGCATTTAGCTTGAGGCCATGACCTTCACACCAGGTGTCCTTCTCAGTAAGGCCCTTTTGGGGGATGTCCGTGTCAGCCGGAGAATCAGTTATGGCTCCCAGTTTGCAGTCATCAGTGAACTTGGTTAACCATAGTCCTCCTGTGTTTGCCTGTACTTCTGAGAAGTATATACTGAACAGTAGGGGTCCCAGGACCGAGCCTTGTGGGACACCACTTGTGACTGGTTTAGAGTCGGACCTGGAGCCTGCTATTCTTACCATGTGAGTTCTGTCTGTAAGCCAGTTGGCAACCCATCTCATGGCGTAGGGGTTTATGTTCAGGCTGGTGAGTTTTTCTGTAATACCTGAGTGGGGAATGGTGTCAAAAGCCTTGGCGAGGTCAAGGTAGGCTGTGTGAACCACCTTTCCCTCGTCTATGGTCTTGGTGACTGTCTCAAAGAAGTCAAACAGGTTTAGTAGGCATGATCTGCCCTTAACAAAGCCAAACTGGGTCAGGTCAAGTGTTTGGAGGTTCCCAATGTCTTTGCTAATGAGTTCCATGATGATGTGCTCCATAGCCTTGCAGACCAGGCTAGTCAGGCTTATGGGGTGATAGTTACCAGGGTCAGTTGTGGCCCCTCCTTTGTGGAGCAGAATAACCGTTGCTGTGCACCATTCTATGGGCACATAGCCTCTGTAGAGGCTGAGGTTGAATAGCATGTTTATTTGGGGGGTTAGTTAGTTCTGTAGTTCATGCAAGACACAGCCTGGGACACCATCTGGTCCTACTGATGCTGTGTTTTTGGTTTTTGAAAGGGCTGTTTTCACCTGGGCGTTTGTGATTTTTGGAACACTACACTTTTCCGGTATTGTTGTGGGTCATTTTGGAGGTGAGAGGGTGGTGAAGTTTGCACTGAATCTATCTGCCAGGATGTTGGCAATATCAGTAGGTTCAGTATATTTTGTGCTATTTTGCACTAGTTCAGTGCATATCTGCGAGTTGCCACTTAGATTCTTAGCATAGCTAAAAAAGGCTTTGTGGTTAGCTTTTGAATCCTTGGCTGTTTTTCTTTCAAAGTTAGCCTTGGATGATTT
>NC_056732.1:1214869429-1215046929 GCF_019279795.1 Protopterus annectens
TATAAAAAAAAAAAAAAAATCCAAAAAATTGCTGTACATATAGCTGCACATATAGGCACATATAGTGCCCACCTTTCATGGTGGGGATGTCAATTATGCAACAGTTGTGAGACATACGGTTATGTAATACTATTGCACAATGTTGTGCAGAAAGCATTCTGCTGTCCTCAGGCTGTATAGCTGTAGCAGGCCTCACTGCCTATAGCTCATTCCCACAGCGTTTAATCACCACATGACATATACCGGCACTGCTTGCTGTCTGCAATGCCACACAGTACAACCTACATACATATGTGCACATAGCAGCCTTCAACAACATGCACATGTCCAGCCTTCACTAACAGTTGCAGTATGTCCCTTGCCCTATGAAAATGTGCATGTACATATAGATACGGACTGCTGCCATATATGGATGATTCACAGTATGTAGAGTACCCTTCAGACACATCATTCGGATATCAGCAAATACATATCTGTTGCATACCTTCCCTTTGTATTCCTCACCTCCGTCTGTTGTAGGTGTTGATTTTTTTTTTTTGGTTTTGGTTTCCTCTGTGTGTCGGTCTTTCTTTTCAGTGTCTGTCTCCTTCTGCCTGTTTGTATCCATCTGTCTGTCTGTCTGTCTCTGTCTGTCTCTCTCGCTTGCGCTCTCTCTCTCTCTCTCCCAGTTGGTGCAATGATATTATTGCATGTGTGGAAAGCAGATACAGGCTGCTTTTCTAGGTATCTGCACATGTGCATGTGATGTCCTCTGCACCAATTGGTGCCCACCATTTAGTAATTGTATGCAGCCTGCTGTATGGTAATTGCAGTTCTCACTGTGATTTCAGGACACCTCTATAAAATGATAGGTTAGGTAGGCGTAGCCCTTTCAGTTTTGCAAGGTGGGGCCCATGCTTGTTTGCTGTGGACACTGTTGTCTCATTTAGAAGGTTGGTATATCTCTCATATCTGAAGCTGGGTTGTAGCCAGTGAAATGCATGTTGTACTGAATCCTGACTGTTGCTTCTTCCAGTACACTCTTCTCAGTGTGTAGGTTTACTCACACCTCCTTATGCTAACACTGGATACATGGGAGTATGTACTTTCCTTTCGAATTAGAGAATTAACTGGCATACAACAGTAGTGATTGCAATGTATTCCTATGGCTTTCATATTTTTGCTTTACATTCACTCATTGTAATGCATGTTATATTTCTTTCAACACCAAGTTATTGTATATCTGTTGTGGCTTAGTGGTACATCATGCAGACTGGTGAGTCCAAGGTTTGAGACTGACAAGGGTATTTTATTTTGCTACTGAGCAGTACAAGGGCCCTGTCATACAGAGTGACTAAGGCACTTTTAAGCAGTTGTAAGTGGGTTTGCACTGGTTTGCGCGGTGCTTAGCGATGCTAAGATAAGCTTAGCTTAGCTTATTTTATTTTAGCAATACTAAGCTAAACTTGGCTTAGCTTATCATATCTTAGCAATGCTAAGCTAAGCGCACACATGCGCACACTGGTGCAAACCCGCTTACTACTGTTTACAAGTGCTCACTCCCGCTAATCCCTGCGCTCATTTCTTTGACAGAAAAGTAAATGGGGAGATAGGAATGTGGTGATAGAGGGTGCACAAGGAGGGGAAGACAGTAGGGAAATCAGCTTGGGATGTACAGGATGGGTGTGGAGAAGGTCGATAGCTGCCCATTTCTTTACCAGCAACAGCTGTGCATATGCAATACATTAGGAGGGATATTTGAAACCTTCCACCCCTGAGAGAGGGGTGAGGACAACTAAGTATGTTGTACTACCAATTATGGATATCAGGCACATGCACTGTTTGTGAACTGCTATACTGTCATTAGTACTTTACTCACGTCTGAACAGTTTGTGGTTTGTTTGTGTTGACATTAGCACAGTCTGCTCAGGACAACTGGACATATTTCACTAATGTGTATGCCTACCTACACCCTTGGTTGTGCCTGACTACATGGGTATATAGTACCTTTGGGTAGGGGTGCAGAACTGCAGAGTGCATTATTTTTTTATCGTGTGATGTTTATCTTGCTGAACATGCAGAGTTGCTGTGTACCTGTAAGTCTATAAAGGCTAGTAATCTGTCTGAGTAGCTCCCGCCTGTGGACATATCCAGATGGCAGACAGAGGTTAGCCTAGTATTCATTGACTTTTCACCACACCAGTCTTTTCAGCACCTTAACAATGGCATTGTCACAGGTGGTTGCTAGCAGTACATGGCTACATCCTTTGATATTTCTGTGTTGTACTCCTACATAAGGGCATGCTTGTGGAATTCATTCTACAGCTATTCGCAGAGTGTGTAACAGCAAACAGGCTGATATGCCTGTGTGTTTCTGACTCTTCCAGGCCTCAGATACTCTTAGGTATATATTTGAACAGCCTCAGGGAAAGGTACATATCAGTGGGATACATCTGTGATATATTTCAGATATTTTGCAGTTGCGACTTTGGGGGATTCGGAGCATATGTATTACTACACCTTTTCTGACGTGCAAGCAGTGTCTACTCTCACTTATTGACATTTATCATTAAGTGAGATTCCCCACCTTTCTGCCTACTGTTACTACATGTCACAGGGAGTCTGAGGGTCACAGCTAACATTTGTTTGCAAATCAGGGACATCCCTGTAAACCAGTCACAGTTGGGAGGTATGGCCTCTGACCTATTCAAATATGCCAGTGTTTATCCTGCTCTGATACCGTGTGGGGTTTGTAAGGTGCTAATGTAACATTATTCCCTACTAGCATGGCTGGTTCTCTTTTCGCAGTCATGTCATGCAATTCCACAACACTTGCTGGTTAAGGGCCACAGAACATGATTTGTGTTATTCCATTCCTATTCTCCCTTTACATTCACTCATTGTAATGCATTATATATTTCTTTCAGCACCAAGTTATTGTCTATATGCTGTGGTGTAGTGGTACTTCATGCAGACTGGTGAGCCCAAGGTCTGGGATTTGAGACTGACAGGTGTATTTTATTTTGCTGCTGAGCAATACAAGGGCCCTGTCATACAGAGTGACTAAGGCACCTTTAAGCAGTTGTTAGTGGGTTTGCGTGGGTTTGAGCGACGCTTAGTGATGCTTAGGTAAGCGCACACAAGCTCACACTCACGCACCCCTACTAACTACTGCTTAAAAGTGCTTACTCCCACTAACCCCGTGCTAATTTCTTTGAAAGAAAAGAAAATGGGGAGATAGGAAAGTGGTGAAAAAGGGGGCACAAAGAGGGAAAGACAGTAGGGAGACCAGGTGGGATGTACAGGAAGGGTGTAGGGAAGGCCCATAGCTGCCCATTTCTTTATCAGCAACAGCTGTGCATATTTTCATAATTTGGTGTGAAATTTGCAAACTTCCACCCCTGAGAGAGGGGTGAGGACAACAGAGTATGTTGTACTGCCAATTATAATTATCAGTTTACATGTCCGGCGGACATGTGTGAAAAATACGCAGCTATGTATGGGGCGTAATTTTTTTGTGGAAACAGATTGCCCTTTCTTTTTATTTTTTTTTTCAGGTGAGAGTGGAATGTGAGGTAGGGGATGTAGGTATATTTCGGGAGGTAGGTTGGGGAGGTAAACAGACAAGACAAACAAGACGCATACAGGGGCAGAATTTGACACATGGGTTGGGTGAACACAATTGATGGCCACAGATGGTAACAGTGGAACTGAGATCCCCACCCATGGGCAGTCACCACTGCACCTTCACAGCCCTGAGGGTGGCTGTGCTGGGAGCTGAGTAGGATGGGCAGGCTCACCCGAGAGATGCGCCACTCTCGCCTCAAGCTGGTGTAGGGGATCAGCAACTGAACGCTGGATCTCCCTACGCACCACAGCCCGGACCCTTCGAAGGGTGACAGGTGGCCCTTCTCTGCCCACGCTTGCACAGGGGGACGAGCCCCATCCCCTGCAGTGCTTCCACCCGAAGGTGGCATAGGACTAATGGAGGAGGGGAGCCCAGGCTGGGCACCAGAGCTGCTGCTGCCAGGTGCACTCGCCAACTGAGGAGGGACAGGTGGGTCCGCTGGGACCAGCCTTCCCATACGTTCTGTGATTAGGTGTGTTTAATTACAACATAAACAACAGCATTCCAGATTAGTTGTAACAGCATGCAGTAATATTCCCATTAACCCAACACACCAAGGTTCCAACAGTTGAACAGCAAGCATAACACATGCATATATTGAACAACAGTGGATATTCCAACAGCATGCAGGTAGCAACAGGCCACCATGAACGTGGTATTTGAACAGGGCACATGCATCAACATGAATGCAAATATTTATAAAACAATAGGACATATGTCCCAACAAATATTTAAGATTACACATACCCACTGAGGTGTGGAATTGCATGGTTTATGCACAAACAGTAGGGTGTAGAAAAAACCTCAGTTAACATCTTATAATCACTTTTACTCTACACTACATTCCTAGTGACTGCAAGTGTATATTTCCTTCATGTATTATTACACTTGCCACCATGCATTAGGTTGTGTACTGGGTTTGGCTAGTTCAATATATACTTGACCTATATCTGACATACTAACTGTCCAAAATGCAGATGTTACTGCTACATATTTCATGGTTGCATTTATATTTCTTTATCTACATATCTAGATGTTTTCACGTGACATTTTCACTTCAATTTGTACAGAACCCTGCATTTATTGAAGCACACTCACATTTCTAGGGAACATATTAGCATGCTACTCATGTGCCAGATTTACTTATGCATGCCAGCCAGTAACTGACTGTTGAGGACTGTAGAAATGCTTCACAGCTACTAGCACTTCCATCACCCACTGTAGATGGGACTGCAAATCTCTGGGTTGCCAGCACTTTCTTACACAGTACTATTTGTATAATGCAAGGGTACAACAACATTTCAAACTAAGTGACACACGCACACTCCGGGTTTTAAACCTTTATTACTGACATTACAAAGTTTTCCACAGGCTCACTCCTTTATTTGTTATAGCAGTGCATATGGCAGACATATTCAAGACATATTATACCTTTATTAATGGGTTAGAGCACACTTTTGCAGACTCACTCACATATATTATATGACAGTACCTGCAGAGTTTTTATTCCAGACATATGTTACCTTTCTTAATGGGTTACTACTCTCTTTTTCTGGCACTATGACTATTTCGTATGACAGTACATGCAGAGGACTTATTCAGGCCATTTTATGGCTGTATTATTGTACTTCAACACTTTATTTCATGCTCTCTCCCCTATTTTATATTACAAAACATGCAGAATTTTTACTAACCTGCCTGGTGGCACAGCCTTTGCAGCCTATCAGCATAGGCTTGTTGATTCACAGCATGGTCACCTGCAGCTGTGAAGTAAATGAAGGGATATTGAGACATACCTATCCGTTATACAGAATCAATTATCAATTCTTACATACTGCATTCTATTGGCTACTTACTCAGTCGTGGGGCATCCTGCATCCCACGGGCCTCCTGTATCCATTGGTTCAGGTGGTCCTCCTTCCGTCTATTCAGGTCTGCATGGTGGTGATGAACCTGCTCACCGGTGCGGGGAACACCTGTGGCACTGGTGAGGTCATGTGCTAACTGGTTCCAAGCCTCAGCCTTGTACTCCGTCCCTTGGAACTGGCCCTGCAGGAGTCTGGACTCATGACGGTGGACAAGGAGCCAAACCATGTATTTCGACTCCTCGATAACCCAATGCTGCGTTCGGAAGCATGATCCTTCTCCTGCACCTGCCATTCTGACTGCAAATGTGAGCTACAATCAGTTATGGCGAGTATTCCCGCCTATGGGGCTTAAATATGCCGCATTTCCCGCACTTTTTTGTGATTGTCCGTTTTTGAGAATTCTAGGCTGACTGCAGACATGCTTAGTAATGGTTAATCTACCATTTCTAAGTATATGTATGCTAATTGTAGCAGTTTCTTCTAAGCTGTTATGGCTTAGTGGTTCTGTACTTTGATTATGATGCACAGGGTCCTGGGTTCAAACCTTGTCATTCTTTTATTTTAATACTGTCTAGACAGGCTAGGGGGTGTGGCTGCGTTTAAGCAACTTAGCTCTATGTTGCTCCCTGGTGCCCTACAGTGCACTGGTTGGCGCGGCGTGCACGTCCACACAAATACATTGTGCTGGGTAAAGCGCATTTAAACTTTGGCGAACTCTATTGCACTGGGTAAAGCGCTATTAAGCTATGGGCACCTGTATTGCACTGGGTAAAGCACTTTTAAACTTTGGGCACCTCTGTTTAGCTGGCTAAAGCGCTGCTTAACGGCAGGCTATTATATATCTGGATCCTTTAAAAATATATATTTTGTTCACTGATACATTGGCCATTTCACTGCTTTTACTAATATTTTAATCATATGGGACTCGAACCGTGAATGCCTCCTCTTTGTGCATATGCTCTACCATTACACTATTGCAAATTGGCGTTTTTTTGCATAAACATTCTTTCTTATGCTCTTCCATGCCGGAATTGCTAACTACAGCTAAGCAATGGGCACACCTGTGCACACACGCGCTAATACGGGCAGCTATATTGTGGATTTAAAAATAAATAAATAATTATTTACTTTATATAAGTGTGATGGGGGTTTACAGTGTCAGGGAGTGTCGTGTTGGGTGCAAGTACATTTGAGCGAACTCGCTCTTGTGTGTTGACATTATGCTTTTTAAAACCTTTCAGAGGCATGTACATTTAGACTGCTCGGCAGTTGGACACACCCCCTGCTTTCTTACTCAGTCCCTGTAAGAGTTACGGTTGAGTCAGCATGCCCTCATGAATATTCATGGCATGCTGATGTCATACCGTTCAACTGCAGCCTCCGAGTAAGACATATTAAGTCTTACACGGAGGTTTCGTGAATCCGGGGGAGTATGTTTTACCACTACTATTTTTGAATGCAGTATGTATATTTATACACAATATGTAGAAAAGGAGATTAGCTACGCCTTGGCCTATAATGGATGCTACAAGGCTCACAATGCGTTGGTCCTGTTGTATATATTTACCTTTTAGCAGATACTTATAACAGAGCAGACAGTTTGCTCTTCAGCTTCTTGTTCACATTTCAGAGAAGAGCTGTTTGATAACACAATTACTTTTAAGCATTTTGCAAAATACCAGAGCAGTATATACACATATTAGAATAAGCAGTGAATGGATGGCTATTACCTTGATGGCCATATACATTCAGGCATAGCATTTTTCCCGGTGTATTAAATCCAGTGGTCTCTAATTTCAGGCAGGCAGGCAGGCAGGCCTGTGTAAACGTTTTGAAGGGATTTTTATTAAATGCACTGAGATAAGGGCAAATATTTATGTCATCTGCATGGTTAGGTGTAAAGTATCCAACATTACATAAGCAGCTCGTTTAATCTTAGTTATAGTCTATTTAGCTGTATATTTTGTTTCTTTTTTCCCTTCACTTTTAGCAAATATGACAACATAGTTCTAGTAAACAGGTAGTCATGTTATCTTCTGACCATTGTGATTTCCAGTGTTTAAGATAAAACATGGAAGGGCTGATTAGTAATTAATGAGATTAGTAGCTATCAAAAGAGATTTTATGAACATTTTATTTTTCAGCTGTGTCTTGGACCTCAGTATCATTTAGTTGCATTTGTCATATTCTAGTGATATTCCAGTGATGGATATTTAAAATGATACACAATTGTGTTTCTTCTCTTGGGGAAGTACAGGAACACAGCTAGAGGCAGAACAGACAATGCACTGGTTACAGGAACTGGCTCATACAGCAGTTGTATGTGATATGATATTATAATAGTACATTGGGGT
Organism: Protopterus annectens; assembly: GCF_019279795.1. Taxonomy (NCBI): domain Eukaryota; kingdom Metazoa; phylum Chordata; order Ceratodontiformes; family Protopteridae; genus Protopterus; species Protopterus annectens. Next base: position 1,214,877,259 of record NC_056732.1, read on the forward strand.
AACTAAGAGTGTCCGCACCATTTCTAAGTTAGTATTTTAGTAAGCATAACTACCTCATCTGCACACTACAAACTATTTATACTGCCAAGTCATTGTCACTGAGTGAAACAGCATGATTCATTCTGAGTGCCTTACAATTTACAGCACAGCCATCTCCTCCACTTGTTGCTAAGTAACATGAATTAAGGGCAGTACTCCTTCCTCCATTGTGTTGTCTGGCTTCCATCCATACATCTCAGCTGTCCAGATTTTTGTAGAATGTTCAGATTTTTGCTTCATATTTTTGGTCTGTTACTCATAAAATGTGAGGTTTTCTGGCACAGACCTCATATCCTCTGGAAAATGCATGCTAACAAAAAAGCTTTTATTTTGGCAACTTTCTAAATTGATGAGCAATATTTAAAATCTGTCCCTATTTTTAGGGCATGGTCTCCACATTATTTTAGGCTCTCTCTAGTTTTTTATGCTAAGTGGTTGAAGGTATGCTTCCATCACTCACCCACCACGTTTCATGCAGTTAGCTGTCTGCATTTCAGAAATACTGTCCTGAAAACACAGCCACAATGGCAGCACCAGGTGGGAAACTTTATGTTAGTATTTTTAGCTGTGAGCACTCAGCCTTGGTGAAGTGCTGTAAGGGATGAAGGAGACCGACCTGCAGACAGTTTGTATTTTTCCATGTGCACCTCTCAGCAGACAAATTTAAAATCTCTTGCAACCCTTGAGAAGCACTAAATACTGCTTTCCTCCCAAGATGCGCAGTGTCTTAAAGAGCAAAGTACCTGCAAAATGTTAATCGTGACTCACAAGTTTTTGTCCTGTTTGGAGATTAGCTTATACCTGCAAAACATGAGTGGATGTTGTAAAAATCAACCCCCCGAAATAGATAATATACTTTGAGTTGCTGCTTGCTCTTCTAACCACTAAACAATACTGGAAAACAATTGAAATGTAGAACATTTATAGGCAACTTACATATTCCTACAACTAAACTAAATATTTACTACCTTACCCATTAATATATACCATCACACATTTAGAATGTACTGCAACTATGCACAAGTGATAAACGTATCAGTCATGCTATACAGCAAAACATGTAATAAAGCCATAGTTGTACACACCAAAAGCTATATGTTTACAATAAAAGCATGCAGTCAGAATTGATAAATGTGGGGTGGAGCAAAGATAGTGACAGGGTAACAGCTTAGTTTCTTAGCTCTGCTATTAAGTTAAATTTCTGACAGTAATTATCAAGTTTTTGTGATCATATACTCTTAAAATTGGAAGAACATCTTCTTTATAACATTTAGGAAGATTATATCTGGACTTCTGCAGTGGTGCAGCGGTAGTGTTGTTGCCTCACAGCAAGAGGTTCTCCCGTTTGATTCTCGGCTGGAGTGCGGGGAGTGCCTTCTGTGTGGAGTCTGCATGTCCTTCCTGTGGTTGGGTGGGCATTTGAAAGACATGTGTAAATGGGTGTGCCTTCGTTGAAGGCTGAACGTCGAGCTGGCACCTCAGCATTTGTGAAAATCTACTGCTAGTCATTAGTGGATCGGAGTTCTGCTGTGATGACCCCTAACCGGGAAAAAACGACAACAACATATCTGGAATGTATTTCTTCAGTTTTATTAATTCCTTTCAACATTGAAGTTGAAAGGATTTCACATCTTCTTCAAAATAACTTACTCTAAAGCTAACTCATAGGACTTGTCACTAAAGAAGGAACTACAATCTCTTATTACTAACATACAAGATCTTTCAATAAAATTGAACAGAATGGACAACAAATTAGATAATTTCAAAGAAAAATGCACAAAACAAATGGAGAAGTTACATGAAGAAATAATGCTACAGATGACACAAATCAGCAGTATGGAAGAGGCACTAAATGATATGGTTAATTTTCGCACATCTTGGATTCCTAAGGGTTTGAATTTACTGGACTCTCTATCTCTATCTATAGAAAGAGCTCATTCATATATCTCTAGTAGTTTCTTCCTCATCCTAAAGTATAAACACAAAACCAAGATCTATAATTGTGAGGTTTTTTTCCTGTCAAGACAAGGAACTTGTGTTAAAAACTGCCTGGTCAAATTCACCAGTTAAGTCAAATGAAAGTACAATAAGGTTTGACAATGACTACTCTTCTTCAATGGTTACAAAGAGAAAATATTTCATTCCTTTGATAAAATAATTGAAAAAGAAACAGTTCAAAGTGCACTTAGTATTTCCAGCTAGATTCAGAATTTTCCTTAGAGATGGTGTAAAAACATTTGAGTCATTGGAATCTTCTATATCCTTTTAAAAATCAAATAACATTTTAGAACAAAACAGATTTTATAGTTAAATATGTATAGGACCCAGTCCGGCTGTGTAAAATCTAAAATGATGCCCAACACAGAATAATTTCAATTAATCAATTGATGGTCAACATTATACATACTGTGTTAATTGAATGTACTGATTGTCTGAAGAAGTCGAGAATCTGACGAAAACGCATACTGTCCGTTATCAGAGGATTAAGGCGTTTACATGTTTTTTCGTGGCTGGTGACAGCCTTGTCTGCTTGGTTTTGGAATAAAGAGCTTTGGCTGACTTCCTGGTGGCGATTGTTTCGTTTCGTGGTTGCCTTTTGACTCAGTTTCAGTTTGGTTGCATTTCCCACTTTTGGTTTTATTAAATATGTTTCTTCTTTTTTCTTCTTTTGGTACGTTTTATATTTATTTTTTGATGCAAGGTCTTCCTTTCATTTTATATTGGAGATACAGTGTGCTACTGAAAAGTGTAGATCTTTGAGTGCTTGTCTGTTTAATGAGTAGAAATGTTATATTGTAGTAGTTGGAATGGGTTGCTGTTGGACAGGGTTTATGTTTTTTATTTATTTAAATTGTTTTGCTATGCCTGATGGAGTGGCTGGAAGTCTGTGTGAATGTTGCTTTAGATGTCTTGTAGTATGTGTGGGACCTTTAATTAAATGTGGTATGCTATTTTATTTGATTTTTCCTTTAAATAGACATATCTTCACTTCATAGCTAGATTGCTTTTTTTTTTACATTCAAATTTTAGGTATAGCTCACACCATACCTGTTGAAGCTTCTGAGTACAATTTTTGCTTAGCTTTTCTGTTTCCCACCAGTATTGTGAGCTGGAAAGATTTTCTTCTTTGTCTCATCATTTTACATTGATTCCAAGTGGTGCGAAAGACTGGATGCCTGGGTAGTGATGTCAAGTATGTAGGCTAAAGGCGATTTGTTTCAGGCATGAAAATGATCTAAAGGGGCATGCTATAATGGCAGGTTAATCTTTGAACTTTTAAATATTTTTTTTTTACTTCCAATGTTTAGATAGAAGCATTTGCAGTTTTAAATGTGGTGTTATTAGAATATATTGCTATGTTATAATGAATATATAAACAGATAATTTGAGGCAGTGCTGTCGGTGGTAAGAAGCATAAAGATGTAGTCAATCTGCAATCTCAGTCCTTTTATGGAGTTTGGATGTGGGAGACAATAGATCATTTTAAGTGATTTTTAATGTACGTCATTAATGCAAATTTTACATAAACGTTAAAAGTTAATTTTTTTTCTTCTGAAAAAGGTCTGTAAGCTAAGTTCAAAAGATACTGAGACACTCGTAATAAGTAGCAGTTGAAGCATATTAAAGATACAGTATACTAATGTGGTAGCGGATTCATTTTAAGCTAATAAATAATTATTGTTTAAACACATTAGGTGAATGGTGGCATTTGAAGATGGTTTCAAAGCAAGGAGAGAGTTTTTATAAAGGGAGGCTTTTTGTTTTATATGCCTCACTGGAATAAGTCTTACATTTTACAGTTTTGACATAGATGGTTTATTACTTTTCTTATAAAAATAATTGCAGGTTTTATTTTGAAAATATGGCTTATCAGAAATTTACATGGTAATATGAAACTTTATTTGTTTACATTTTGGTATCTTTTTTCTTCATTTCAAGTATAGATCTGCATACACAAATAAGCATACAAATACAGATTTGAGATATGTTAAACGAACACTAGTAAGAATAAAAAGATCCGTGACTCGATAAAACCACAGCTTTATTGTAAATGCAGAATTACTGATTTAGCACTTACACCCATAACATTAGGCTTCTTCAGAGTCAGTTACACTCAAAAAAATCAGGACTTTTACAGTCCTAAACAGGCAATTAGCCAATATAAAAAACATCCATTAAAATGAATTATCCAATTAACGATTTAACCCAGCCCCTGCTGCAAAGGAAAAAGACAGCACAATAAATACTATGATAAAACCACATCTTAAAACAGGAAAAAATGGTTATAATAAACTGTTTCATGTAAACCCCTTTGATGAGTACTTTATCCAATGAAAGTTAAACATATAATCATCAGTTAAATAAACTGGGATTTGTGTTTCAAAACACTTGCAATAGAAATGTTTTCATTAATGCCTGGTGTTTTTGTTGCATCCAGGTGCAACTGCCATAGACATTCGCTCACCTCTAATAAGGTTTTAACATCACCTCCCATGTCTTTTTTGGGCACTTTGTCAATGACAAAAAATATAAACTTTTTGTAGTTGCCACGTCTTACTGTGGTTAAATAAAGCACTTGCAGGATTCTTGTTTTTTATGTCTCTGTTATGTTCCAAAATACGTAGCCTTAATTTACGTGTGGTCATTCCTACGTAAAATGCCGGACATGACAGGCAGGTGGCTACATATACTACCATGTCAGTATTGCAATTTCAGTACTCTGGGCAGTTTAGTGTTCTTTTGTAACTGTCTATATGTACATAAGGTCCTTCATTAATAAACTTGCATATACTACATGTATCACACTTACCCATCCATGAGATGTTAATATTGGTTGTCCCTACACCTCTTTCCAGCAGAGGTATGTGTTGTGTTATCTTTACCTATCAGCTTTGGAAAATTATCTTATAGAAATGTACTGACTGGGTGATTATGCTGTAGGTCACTACAAGGTGTAGAGTTACATGCTATTTGTACACTGTTTATGGAGCACAGCAACACCTTGAGGTATGGAATATTTTGTCGCTCAACGTATTATTTAAGCTTTGAGAAAATCATATGAAAAAGATAATCTATGGAACTCAGCAAGCTCTGCATGGCATGCAAAAATAGTGCAAGAGCTGCTGGAGGCAATATGGCCACTGAGAGATCCAGAAACAAGCTACCAGGACGTGCACGAGTGCTGCTGCACTATTCCTGCATGGACACAGCTCCTGTATGCTAATTACCCCATTTGCAGGTAAAAACTATGCAAATGAGATGAATTAGCAATCCAGGAAGCTGACAGCCACCCATGCAGGATTAGTGTAACCTGCAGAAATGTACTTGGTTAATAACCGAGTACATTTCTCTAAACTACAAAACGGTGCCATGACAGCTCCAAATAAAGGGTGTATATAAAGTGGAAGGCATGACAATAGCCAAATATATGGCCATTGACATGGTAAACAGTTTCAAAATAACAAAAAATAACTTTTATTTTTGGCCAATTTAGGCAGTTTAAGCGTAGGGCAGTGGTGCGCAAACAGGATCTGCTGAAAATAAAATGAAAACCTTGAAAGAGACTTTTTATGCAAAATCACAATTTTGACATTATAGTCAGTGGCAGGCAGAAGACAACAAGGCTAGTGAATAGTAGTTGCTAAGGGGGAAGGCTCAGTGTCAGACTTGTAACTAGGCATTAGCAGGCAATTCTATGCAAATGAGGGGAAGGATACTGAATCACAGATTCCCCCCCATGGCTAGCCTGCATCCAACTGTGTAGGTGCAGGAAAACCATGGTGCAATCCTAAGAGTTAGCTGACATCATAGAGGGATGTGTCAGGCATACTGTAAACTTATTGGAACTCTGTGGCTAGGGTTTGCCCTTAGCTTAGCAGGGCTAAGGAAGGGGGTGTGTCTGAAGCTGCCTAGCATGCTTTACATTGCCTAAACGGGTGTGCATGCTGCACACCGGGTTTAAAAAAAAAAAAAAAAAATTAAACCAGGAAATAGCAACTCTGTTCACATCTGAGCACTGGGTATGTGTGGCGCACCTTGAGGCTTAAACAGGAAGGCAATGGGAAGGGAAAACAGCAGTAGGATGATAATCAAGGAAAACTAGCATAGCTGGCAGATGAAATGTATCAGAATCAGCCAATTACACAGGCAGCAGACCAGCCCAGCACACTAGCACAATACTATAAACTATGCAAACACCTTTCCCTCTGGTTTTTCCCACAAACTCTACACCACAAGTGTACACAAATGGGGAAATTTTACCTAACAAAAGCAACAAAATGATAGGGGCTGCATTCGCTCTCATAAATCAACATGTGGAAGAGGCTGAGGGTGGTGAAGTGACCAACCCACAGAGAGGAGAAGGAAAAGAGTGTACAGACCCAGGGTAACCTACCAGGGGCTACATGAGCTGGAGATAGTAGAGCACTGTAGGGTGGACAGGGACCTCCTACAGCAAATTGATGAGCTGTGCCGGCCACGCCTCACAAACAGAACCAACAGAGAGGAACCCACCCCAGTGGATACCAAGGTATGTATAGGCTTAAGAATATTAGCCACAGGTATCTTCCAAAGGCCAACTGGGGATATCATGGGGCTCTCACAGGCATCAGCATCCAGGGTACTCCACCAGTTCCTGGATGCCATGTCAGCACATGCCAGTGAGCACATATATTTTCTCAACACCCATGAGACGTTGACCAGCAATATGGGTCTCTTCCACCAAATAGCAGAATACCCTGAGGTAGTGGGTGCTATACACTGCACGCACATACATATCAAAGCACCACCCTGTGAGCGGGGTAGGGTTTACATAAACAGCAATGGCTTCCCCTCCATCAACTGCCAGGTCATGTGCGATGCCCAGGACATTTTAAAGAATGTGTGTGCTGGCAGCCCTAGCAGCTATCATGACTCCCACATCTGGCATATGATGCAGCTGTACCACAGATTTCCAAATGGGGCATCCCATATGGCCACCTAGTGGGGGATGCTGGTTATGCACTGGAGCCATGGCTGATGACACCCATCACAAATGTACACACACCCAAACAAGAACTCCATAATGAGGCACATGCACAGACCAGAATCATAATAGAGCATGTGTTTGGGATGCTCAAGTCACAGTTCCAGTGCCTGGACATATCCGGTGGAGCTTTGCAGTACTCACCAGCTACATGTACCTAAATTGTCATTGTATGTGCCATGCTACACAATATGATCCTGTGGGAACAGCTACAGCAGAAACAACATGGGACAAGGCCACACAGCCCCCCACCATTGCCAAACCCTGTACAGGCACTGAGTCACTTGGAGAAGGAGCAACCTGAGCTTGCCCCATTAGGCAGAAGAGGTGTGCCCAGAATGCCCAGGCCTTGGCAAAGAGGCAATGCATAGCACATACACTGACACAGTAGGAAACCAGGGAATGACACCTCACTCCAACTCGCACATACAGTAAAAGGGATGCCAAACAGGAGTGTACTATGTGCATCCGACATAGTCAGCCTTCCAGCACCATCTTCAATACTGGAACAGCCACAAGTTAAGTCACACTCACTATCAATTGCTGAATGTAGTAGTATGTTCTGCTACCTGTATCTATGGTATGGATGTCAGCATGTTAGGGAATCGGGTGGATGAATGGGATGCCAGCAGATAGTAGACACCTATATTAGCAGCAGGAAATCCTAAACAAATACTGGTGTCAACATAGTCGGCAGTACTAGACAAGGTGACAAAACCTACTGCAGAACATGTGGTGGGCCAAATGTGTGTCCATAGGACACACACATGCATGTCAGTGAGGCTCACATACCCAACAATAGTCTCAGCCAGCAGGACAGGTGTAGACAAACACAAAGAAAGGCTGTGCTAAGGCCTCTGATGGCTATGGAGAACAGCCCCCCTCCAGACTTACACAGACAGACTACAACAGGTCAGGCAGTGGGATGTTAGTTCTGAAGGGTAAGAAGTCTGAAACCGCAATGGAGGTCAATAAATCCTAAGATCTGTAGTACACTGATATGCCTCTAGTCTGCATGATAGGTCAGAATACAGAATGAAATTGAGTACCTGAAATACCAATACAGTCATAGCAAATGTTTACAGTTGTCAAGTGTGCCCTCCCACAATCCTATGTAGAAATGTAGTAACATGTACGTGTAGGTATAATAACAGTGGAGCACAGATTACCTGAGCTGGGCAAAGTAGGAGGATAGATTGTAGCAAGTGTGCAATATGCAGGGCTCTGTGTGTTAGCTTGTTCTGTATTGGATATTGTGTAAAAGTGGTCAGCATTTAGGCATGGACAGTTGTGTCCTGGTGGCCAATGGCCAGTACTGTTGATGACAGGGCCAAGTTCTCAAAAATGTAGTGCCAAACACAATGCATCCCAGCAAGACACAATCCATACTAATTGTTTGGATGTGTAATATCTGTCACTGTCTGAAAGATGGACATGTCATGAATGTGGGCCCAGCCATACAAACAGAACACAGGTCAAAGTACCCTAGACAGAGTGTGTATAAAATGTTACTGTCAAATGGACACACCTTTGTAATTGTACATACAGGTTAGCAGCACATTAGTTGGCTGTATCGTATGGAATACTGATGTTATCTGGCCAAACACTGGCAGACCACAAAAGGCACAGGTATGAAGTACTGAGATACTGCCAATGTCCCTGTACAACCCAGCATAAGTGGAATGCCCCACGTATATCTGTGAGTCAGCTGCAAGTAGCTTCCATAGCACACATGCACCCAGCTCACCCCACCATCAGCCACAGGTACCTCACAACTCTTATCCCTGCTGTTGGGAATGAGTACAATATGATCCCCACCTCTGTATGGGAAAAGCCACAGAATGCAGCATGCAGAAGAGGTGTCCCACGCAGGTGTGTCCCTAGCTGCAAGCACCACCCTTCCAGCATCCACATCAATGGATCAATAAGGAGAGAAACTATTGACATTAACACCTTCCACACCTACCCTGCCACCCCAGGAGAATATAGTGGCTTGCAGCCTGGGACTGTAGGAGTGACACAATGCACCGGCCTGCTACAGATGGCCTGCATCACTACCAAAGGCCTGTGTCTCACCCATACTGCCAATGTATGTTATCTCATGGACTCCCAAATAACAACATAACACAGTCCACAGAACCCAAATGCAAGGCCAAGTTGACAAATCCCATACAAGACCATGTTAACAAATCCTAGTAGCATGTCCACCATGTCCTACTGCATGAACTGTGGACCAACCCCTAAATACTGCTGGGATGAAGTGATAACTATAGGGATACTTATCAGATAATGTTTGCATAATGTTCGGAAGAGGATAGAATAACACAGGGGTGTAGAAGCATGGACGCCATGGAGAGTGTGAAGTCTGAAACTCAGATATGTGCACATACTATCCCTGCCTGCAAACACAGGAATGAGTGGCTACAAACCTGCTTGTAAACCACAATGTGAAGGGGTAATGACCAGAAATATAAGCCCTGCCTCTGGGTAAGCTGTGTGAATCTGTACAGCTCTGAGGTATGGTCACAGCAGGATATGGCCATACTGTCATGTCCATGGATGTACAGGCATGGGAACCTCAGCCACCACAGTAACAAAGTGCTTAACCATTTACACAGACCCATTAGCAAATGTCTGTAGCTCCCCCTCCAGAATTACATGATTGTGGAAGAATATGTAAGCTGCAGACCACAATACTGGACACAGCTTCATTCATCTTGTGTTCTCAAGAAGATTACTGCAAGCAAATATGTATACCTGTCAGTAGTTGATGACATAAAACATCACAGTTTAAAACAGTAATATATCTGAATATCTCTGCTAACACCAAAACCATGTAGCAGAAGCAGCACAAACACAATTAGTTACAGTATCCCACTATCCTTTGCCCATTGTGACCCCATATTGTCAACCAATCTACAGATATAATGCAGAAACAGGTTGTTAGTTGTAGTTGTAGAACACAAAAGCCTGCACTGTGAATACAACCTACCTGGAATGGATTCACACATTTAATACAGAAGGGCATACTGGGCATGCTCCCACACTTAAGCCCATGCCTTCTAACAACACTGGAATATACATATCTGTCAGTCACAGATGTTTGTGCACAAATTCCACATTGCACACCAGTCATACTTTACATACACATCGGATAGGAAAACACACATATATGCAAGCACAACACACTATAATAGGCCAAACTTACACATACATAGATGTCTAGAAGAGAGTGACAGACAATGACAAAGAACTTCCCATAATGAGGCCTGTCCCACCCAGCACATATCCAATTGGCCAGTACCACATGATGTGCAAATGTCAATCACTGTAGACATTTGCTACTGGTATCCCTCAACACTATAGTCTCTGTGGTGCTTGTGATAAATGTGTAACATGACTGTACAAGTCATTATTCATCTAGCAGTTGTATACACATTCCTGTTAAATGTAAACCTGTGTGTGACTGAGTGTTGTGTGTGTGCATCCAGATGAATGGTTTATGGCCCATTCACACACACTGCACTCCCCATTGCCCTAATTTGGCAAGTGTGCTGATGTCATTCACCTTGAAATACACCTTTGGGGAAGGAGTGACCCTATACGATCTGTGGTGCTCGCTATAACTGTGTAATTCTATAGTGTGATGTACTAGTTAGGTAGGAGTTCTAATCCCAAACATGGCAACTGTGATACTGTGTGTGTGTGTGTGTGTGTGTGTGTGTGTGTGTGTGTGTGTGTGTGTGTGTGTGTGTGTGTGTGTGTGTGTGTCTTTGGTTGTGTATGTGTGTGTGTAGGGCTCAATACTTTTGAGACCATTCACAGTCACTACACTTTCCATTACCCTACTTTGGCAAGCCTGCTGATGTCATTCACCTTGAAATACACCTTTGGGAAAGAAGTAACCTTGTAAGCTCCATGGTGTGCGCTATGAATGAGTAATGCTATAGTGTGATGTCCTAGTTAGGTAGGAGCTCTAATCCCAGACATAGCAACTGTGAGACATTTTGTGTGTGTGTGTGTCTGTGTGTCTGTGTGTGTGTGTGTGTGTGTGTGTGTGTGTGTGTGTGTGTGTGTGTGTGTGTGTGGGGATCAATGCTTTTTAGGCCATTCACAGTCACTACACTTTCCATTACCCTATTTTGGCAAGCCTGCTGATGTCATTCACTTTGAAATACACCTTTGGGAAATAAGTAGTCCTATAAGCTGTGTGGTATGTGCTATAACTGAATAATGCTTTAGTGTGATGAACTAGTTAGGTAGAAGTTCTAGTCCCAGACATGGCAACTGTGAAACTTTGTGTGAGAGTGTGTGTGTGTGTGTGTGTGTGTGTGTGTGTGTGTGTGTGTGTGTGTGTGTGTGTGTGTGTGTGTGTGTGTGCATGTGTGTGCATGTGTGCGCGTGTGTGTGTGCTTGTTTGTGTAGGGATCAATGCTTTTGAGGCCATTCACAGTCAATACACTTTCCATTGCCCTACATTGGCAAGCCTGCTGATGTCATTTACCTTGAAAAACAGCTTTAGGGAAAAAGTGACCATATAAGCTCCATTACGCGTGCTATAACTCCGTAATGCTATAGTGTGATGTACTAGTTAGGTAGGAGTTCTAATTACAGACATGGAAACTGGGAGACTGTGTGTGTGTATGGATCAATGCGTTTGATGGTATTCGCAGTCACTACACTTTCCATTGCCTTACATTGGCAAGCCTGCTGATGTCATTCACCTTGAAATACACCTTTGGGGAAGGTGTAGCCCTATAAGCTCTGTGGCATGTGCTCTAACTGCTTAATGCTGTAGTGTGAAGTGCTAGTAAGGTAGGAGTTGTAATCCCAGACATGGCAACTGTGAATCTGTGTGTGTGTGTGTGTGTGTGTGTGTGTGTGTGTGTGTGTGTGTGTGTGGGGGGGGGGGATCAATGCTTTTTAGGCCATTCACAGTCACTACACTTTCCATTACCCTATTTTGGCAAACCTGCTGATGTCATTCACCTTGAAATACACCTTTGGGAAACAAGTAGCCATGTAAGCTCTGTGGCGCATGCTATAACTGTGTAATTCTGTAGTGTGATGTCTTAGTGAGGTAGGAGTTTTAGTGTCAGACATGGCAACTGTGAAACTCTGTATGTATGTTTGTCTGTGTAGGGATGAATGATTTTGAGGCCATTCATAGTCAATACAATTTCCATTGTCCTACTTTGGCAAGTCTGCTGATGTCATTCACCTTGAAATACACCTTTGGAGAAAGAATAGCCCTATAAGCTCCATGGCGCATGCTATATCTGCATAATGCTTTAGTGTAATATACTAGCTAGGTAGGAATTTTAATCCCAGACATAGCAACTGTGAAACTCTGTGTGTGTGTTTGTTTGTCTGTGTAGGGATCAATGCTTTGGCGGCCATTCACAGTCAATACACTTTCCATTGCTGTACTTTGGCAAGCCTGCTGATGTCATTCACCTTGAAATACATCTTTGTGAAAGGCATGGCCTTCTAAGTTCTGCAGGTGCTATAACTCCATAATCATGTAGTGTGATGTACTAGTTAGGTAGGAGTTCTAATCCCAAACATGACAACTGTGAAACTCTGTGTGTTTGTCTGTGTAGGAATCAATGCTTTTGAGGCCATTCACAGTCAATACACTTTCCATTTCCCTACTTTGGCAAGCCTTCTGTCATTCACCTTAAAATACACCTTTGAGGAAAAGCTAGTCCTATAAGCATTGTGGTGCATGCGTTAAATGCAGTACAATGTAGTTGCAATACATAGCTAGGTAGGGGTTTGAATCTCAGCACTGTCTGTGTGTGTGTTTGTGTGTTTGTCATCAGTATCCTGTGTGGCGGTAGCTGTGATTGTGTAATAACAGGACTCACTGTGGGGTGGGTTTTGCAAATTTCTTATATGGAGGACCTATTATTTGACACAATGCCCACCTTACAAGGACAACAGATGTCAAACAGCAGAGAGGCTGGTGTAGACAATCCATACCCCTACATGTGACATTATGGATTGTGGAAAAATATAGGCAACCCTTGTATTACCCAGAAAACACTCTCCACCCATGTCTCATACACAAACACACTTGGCTAGGCAACAAACACTATGCTGGTAGTTCCCTGCATGTTGCCCACAGATAGTAACCATGTTGTGATTGCAGTGGACTACAGAGGACATGGCACCCTGTTCCATCTCTACAATAGGCATATAATTGCTTACAGTGGTCCTTTGCTTTGTTCTCCACTGGACACCTGCATCAACTGTAGAGTCAGCAAATGTAACCCACAAAGGAAATACCATGTCTTATACACATGCCCTGTATGGCCAGATGCCACTATCACCAGTGAATACCTGTATCATGCTGTCAATGTAGGTGCAGGGTCAACCTCAGTTGCATAGTCAGTTCTCACCACATGAGATTAGGCATGCCACATCAGATGATAACAATCTGTCCATGCAACATGCTCCAGACACCTCAGGTACACTTCCACTTGTCACAGAACATGCATGTGGGACATATGCACATCCTAGACACCATCCATGTTATGTAATATAGAACACATACATGGAAAGCATTGTACAGCACTGGCCACCCACAATAGTAACCCATATGAGTGGATGGTGAATACAATACCCACCTGTGTGGGCCAATCCAGGGACTACACCCCTGAGCCACACTGCAGACCATTGTCATGTGGCCTGATGCCATGGTATACCCTTTGCCTACCCTTGTACAGCCTTCTGGCACAGTCAACCACTACACACCTGTGAATCAATGAACCCATGCATGTCAATACTGACAAATCTGTGTCTGTGTGTGTGTGTGTGTGTAGATTAATGATTTGGAGGCCATTCACACTCACACCTCCCATTGCTCTACTGAAGCATGCCTTCTGATGTCAGTCACCTTGGCATACCCTTTGCCCATATATCAGCGTGATAACCTCTGTACTGCATCTGATACCTGAGTATTACTTTAGTGTAGCAAACTAGTTAATTAGGAATTCTAATCCTGACCCTGCCAACTCTGATAATGTGTGTGAATTCCTGAGAGAGTGTAGTTGTGTCATCCTTGACACCTGCATTTGTGGACGGGCACATGTAATACACCTACCTTATCCCACCTTTATCACTGTTGCTAATGTCACTCACCTTCAAATAAACCTTTGGACAGCTCTCCAGCATGTAATCTATGTGGAGTGTGCAATAACTAAATAAGAATGTAATAGCAGTCCATAGTCAGGCAGGGGTTTGAATCTCTGTACTGGTAAGTGTGTGATACAAACATGCTTCGCTCTTACTCTCCTATCCCCTTCCTTTCTTACTTTGTCTCTGTCTCTGTCTCTCTCTCTCTCTCTCACACTCACTCTCTGGTGGAAGTGGAAAAATACACCTGCTTTGCTTAGGCAGCAGCTTGTGTTTAGTAAGTGGTGCTCATGATCAGCTAGTGGCCTGTGCACGAATTGCAGTCCCCCACTAGCTGATTGCATGTGGAACAGCTGTGGTAACATTCCCATAGCCAATTGCATGGAAACACACTCCTATAACTAGGAACATCATATGGGTGTTGGCCATTTTCATTCACTGTGAGTAGGACTTCCTGTCGTTGTTTGGCAAACATCATCACAGAGGGTAGTTGGATATAACTCATACAACATACACTGTGGAGATAGGCCAACAAACAGGAGGGGGATGTTCCAGACATGAGGACAGACTGTAAGTCTTGCTCTTCTACATTTGAAGTAATCTTGGTTTAACAGGGTTTGTTTGGATATGGCTGGTCTACATAATTTAATATCTGTCATGACAGTGGTATGTCGTTCAGAATACTCTCACCTGTAGGGCTATCTGCAGACTGGCAAGTGTTTGGAGTCTTACATGTGTTGTGTTACTCACAGATCACCTATCTTTACAAATGCAGTAGCCTAGTCTGAGGATTGCAGTCAGTACATGGCGACAGCCATGAGAGTTACTGACTTTATATCCCTCAGAAAACATATGTCACAACAAAACCCTGTTACACCAGTAAATGTATGAGTTTATCACAGCAACATGTCAATATTGTCCCTGTGTTTGTGCCTCAAGCCACAACTCTGTCAACCTTTGTACATATATAATGCAGTAAGAGGTACATATGTTCAGTAAACCATATATGTTCAGTAAACTATATATATATATATATCCATATCCTTATGTCTAAACATGACTGCTGTATATACCTTCCCAGATGTATCACACCATATTTATCTGATATGTGTATATTTAGATATAATAACTTACGTGATTTGACAGTAATATCACTAACAAGCACTACACAACTGTAGAAGTCATAGCATTTGTTCAACACTATTCAGTATGTGTACTGACAGTTATATTGGAAAAACAACAGCAATTTTCACAGCTGTGATGGCTTAGTGGTTAACTGTTGTGACTAAAATGTACAGGGCTGAGGTTCAAGACCTGCAAGGGCTGTTTATTTTATTGCTGGGCAGAACAAGGGCTGCTGGACACAGAGATGTTAAGGCAGTTTTGATCAGCTTTAAGTGGGTTTGCACGGGTTTGCCAGATGGTAAGCACTGCTAACTTACGGTTAAATGAACAGGTGCTTACACCATATATGCTTCAATTACCAGTGCGCAAATGTGCTAGCATTTATAGTGCAACAATGCTGAAACCTGCTAAGTATGGTGCAGCCGTGGTAAGCAGTTATCACATTCTGGTCTGATAAAATAGCAGGGTAATGGCAATGCATCACCCCACTATCCCTGTGGCATGTGCATTAGATGCATATCCCTGTAGTAGCACTCTTCAGATAGACAAGGGGTCATATTGCAGTCCTGGTCAATGTGTGATGGTGGGTATGTCAGAATGTTGTCATGGGTTTTAGTGCATACAATATGCACTGTGGGGTGTAGGTGCTGGGTATAATGTCTTTACACCATGGTACCCACAGTACATGTCCCATGTTCCACTGTATAGGGACCACCATCACCATTAACCATACAGGTAACTGATAAGACTATCCAGTCCAGTTATGCATGTGATGTGTGCAATGTATCTGTAACAGAATAGACACACTGACAAGGTAGTTAGCACTGATAAGCCCAGGTCTCTCAGATTTGTGTATGACTGTTATGTGTTTGTCACTGTGTATATGACAGTATGTCACACTATGTATTGTCCATAAACAACCAGTACATCCCCCATTATCATACTGTACAGGCCTGGGGATGTTTTACACGTAACATGTAACCTGGAATGCACCTCATCCTAAAAGCTGTGTGTTGTGAGCAATTAAGGCCACACACATCAGCAGTACTATATACCTAGGTAGGGGTTCTAGCCCTAGTTTTGCCAAGTAAGAGTGTGTGTGTATGTGAAGGAATCTACTTTTGCTTTCAGAATATACATGTCTCAGGAGGTCATCTGTCTGAGAACTGCCTGGCATATACTAACATTTCACAGTTATCATCCTGTGGAAACACATTCCATCACACCTAGTGGTTGATGTGTAAATGCCCTCTTCCCTACTGTATAGGTGTACAGTGATACTGGGGTTGGTATATATAGCTGGGTGTGGCTCTTATGGACACAGCCACAATCATTCCAGTTACTGTTGAGTGTATCCCACTGCTGAGCTGGCCATAATGCTGTAGAGTTCATATTAACAGGTTCAGTAGCTGTCTATCAGACTATTTGTGGGTCTACAGTACCTCTCACCTTCCAAAGTGTAGGGCTGTGCCACCCAAACCAGCACACCTATGTTTACCGAGTTGAAGATTGCATTGCATTGGGTAGGGGACATATACCCTGCCAGTACCATCATCAATAACATTAAACCAGCAAACTGCTTATTTCCCAATGTGTTGCTGTGCCTATTCTGTCTTGGTGGAATTACATAGGCTAAAATAGATTCCTTGCACAGGTACATACATCCATGTGTACAGTTTGCCTTATGTATTGCATCAACACCAAAATCCTCTGTGTATGTTATACACAAACATATGGTGTATACCACCCAGTACACTTACCATTGTCCAATGTAAATGGGCTGCTCACATCAGCCACCATGCACTCACCTGTATACACCACCTCCAGACGGATTGGCCATGTGGCACATGCAGTAACTGTTATACAGACCTGTGACATGTGTTCACCTGTACCCAGGATATGGCACAGCCAAGGTGTCACCACAGTGCCATAGCCCTTGTAGAATACAACAGCAGACCATCATCCAGCTGACACATGGACACCTACAACACAAATGGAATACATTATGGAGACCACAGTCACTCAGTGTTAATAACAGCTATAATGCATCATGACTGGATAGCTGCACTTCCTGACATGTAAGCATTAAACTTTACTGCTGACAACATGTTACACAGCATTACATTGGTACAACATAGTACAGTCAACCTGTGCATCAAAACCATATCAGCCTGTCCCTGCATCAATGTTATGGATGACAGGGATGTGGCACAGATATCATCATATGCACATGGTGTGTTGTTGGTTTGCCAGAGACCTAGGCTGAGCCATACATTTGACACCATGTGTGTGAATGAGGGGCTTTAATTATTACTTTGGCTGTGGTAATGTGGTGTGTTTAGGTATGGGGTTGCCCTAGCTGTGTTGGTATTGTGTGTGTATGCATGCACACAGTTCTGCCATGTGGCTGCCCTATATAGGGGTTTGTTGGACAGCTGCAGACAGTACCTGGCAGGGTGTGCAGTTCACCATCTCCAGCCACAGACACATGAACTGTGCCAGACAGGGGTTCCATGGGCACCACCAGGTACAAGCCACGATATGCTACTCTCCCCTGATGATGATATATGTCCACTGGATCTGCATCCCTCTTGGGACTGGCCAGGGCCTCGTGCATGTGGCCTGCTGTGGTATGGTGTGGACAGCGCCCCCCCCTTGCAGTGCTAGGGCTGGTACTGCCACTATGGGAATGTCTCTATGTTCTGGCACATCCATGCTTGACCTCCAGCTGTTGGTGTTGCTGGCCTACGTCCACATGGCCGTCACACCACTCCCACCATATGCTTGAGCACTGACATTCCTCAGTTGAAGATTCCCACCATCTCACCTAACCATCTATCCATGACCTCAGAAAAATAACGGAGGGCACCTGCAAGATCACGGATGTTGTCAGTAACAGCTGAATGAGTAGCCCTCTGCAGCCTTAGAGCCTATCTGGTGTACCATTCTATACATGCCTCCACCTCCATGATGCTGAAACATGCATCTGGTGGTACCAGATGTGGCAGTTCTCCCCAGGGCACGATGGCCAGCAGCCCTCCAATGAGCACCCCTGTACATCTGCCTATGTGGTACCCTGCCAGACATCTGGCTATGGCTGCTGTGTCCAGACACACATGCCATAGATACCACACTGTCCTGTCCCATGCCACCAACCGCCAACTGTCCCTCAGCTGTGGCCACTGGTGATGGAGTATGTAAAGGCATTGTGACTGTGTGTGGTGATCGAGTGGATAACAGTGGGATGTCAAATGATGGTGCAGCTTCAGCCCCTGACAACCCCGCCTGTGCCTCAATACACCTATCATCATTTTCAGTGTCTGTATGGACACCAACTTCAGATTGCCTGCAGGAGGGATCCTGACCCACCTCGCCACCTGTGAGGGGAAAACAAGAAATGCACTTTAAGACCTGTATGTCATTGCTTAACAGTACACACATACACACACACACACACGCACACACACGCACACACACACACACACACACACACACACACACACAAATGCACACGCACACACCCTGATATTCCACCATACTACTTACCTGTCAATGAGCTTACAGAATGTCCCTAGTTTTTTCTCTTAATTTCCCCATCCTGCATCAGTCTTGAATAATTTCAGTCAATAATACCAGTCATTAATGTATCATTCTTGTAATTGCTCAGAAAAGTGATCACAAAACATGACCTGTTATTCCATTAACTCTTTAACTTGATTGGAGTCATTTTTTTAAAGACTCCCATAATGTCATCAAATGTTCACCCTGGTTTTGTCCAGACATCTTGACCATGGCCCCCATATGTTATGGGCTACTACAGTCACTCAATAATGTCACGCACTGGAGTGTCATACTTAACTGTTGTTCGGTAGATGCAAGATCTGTTGCTCTATTAACTTTTTATGTGGACTACAGTAATATTTGGAAACACTCTCTGGTGTTGTCTAGTAATTCCACAATGCATCTTTAGTGCTGCATACATGGGTATTCTTTCACTTTTCTACTGATTGCAATTAAAACAGTGTCCCTGCTGTCTAGTTTCCCCTCCCATTGCATCTTTCATGCTGCAGACTTTATTATACTATCAGCTGTCCTGAGATTACATTTCATGAAAGTATTCCTGGTGTCTGATGTGTCTGTCCATGTCCATGTACTGCACGATTTCTAAGGGAAGTTGAGAGGTATGAACAACCCCACACTTACATGTGCATACATGGGTACACACACAAACACTCACACACATACACACACTCATTCTACATACATCAACCCCCTCCACTCCACCAGATAGCACTTACAGACAAATTACCCCCTCCTCCCACATACACACACACACACACACACACACACACACACACACACACACACACACACACACACACACACACTTATGGGTGATGTTGCACAGATATTAAGCACAGATCTCTCATTACCCATCTGTCAACATGCATGACATATGGCACTCAACAGTATGCAGTGCAGCTATAGTCAATCCCTGCTAGCAACATTATACATCTCTGTGATGCATGGGTTGTGTTAGTAGGTGATGCTGCTTCCCCTGGAACACACTGCACCCATTTACACAGTATTGAAATGCACCTGTTCAGCACCCTGGCATGTACTGTGCACCATACCTCACAGGGGTACACACCATTGCTAAATGTGTATATGTGTGTCAGTTATGTTTGCTCTGCTGCTCACAGTCCCTATGTGTTTGTCCGACACATACCTGGGATGATATGTGGACAGATGTCATTTGTGAATGCCTGATGTCTGATGCACATATCTCATCATCAGTGGTGGATGTATGGCCAATAAAATACAATTACACTGCCAAGCTTCAAACCTTACCATGGCTATGGGGAGTGTACACACCCTTATTGATATGATGCCCTTTTCCCTGATATGCCATGGGACCACATTACTGCATATGTTAACATTACACAAACCTGATATGTGACATATGACCTGTGCAATCAAATGCAGTATCAAACAAATGTGTTAGTTGTGCAGATGCTGATTGAGATGCATACAATTTGTGGGTGAATATGTGTGCACACCCTTATCATGATGGTTTGTTGCACCTTCTGTTATGTGTACTGCAGCAGTCACTATACCTGGAAGGGGTATACTAGGTGGACTATCAGCATTTGCCAGTATTTTGTCACTCTGCCCTACAAATGTCCCCATCTCTGCATGATTGCAAGGTCAACTCATGTACACAGCCCTTGGAGGTCACACAGTGCCATTACTATTGCTGTGGAGTCAAGGTTATGTCTGCCACAATTCATGACATTGACTGTGTGCAGATACAGCCATTTTTAGTGAGCTTTGGATCTCTGCGTCAGTGCACTGTTGTGTTTTAGGATGACACCCCCTTCCCATCCTTAGCCTTTTTGCAGATGCTTTAACTATGGCCTACACATGTGTGTCATTTTGTAGTGTCCCAAACTCTGAACACCATATGTACTGGCCTATTCCCTGCTAATGAATGGCAAACATGCAGGAGTACACTGGCACCAGCAAGGTACAGATGGGGATGGTGGGACTGAGGTGGGGTGAATTGTTGATTGTGCAGCACATGTATCTTAATTGATACTGTCTGTAGGTTTCCAACATGGGCTTGGTACACCAGGACACATTGCAGTGCATGCCTTTGGTGAACTTTTGCTGTTATACATATGCTATCTGTAGAGAGGCTCAGCTGATGTTTCCTATGGTACAACTGTCCCATCTGATTACTCCAATCTATGGGTCACACTTATGCAGAGGCCAGGCAATTTCCGACACAGGTACTGCACAGCCAGTACTTGCTAGACATTCCTGCAACTCCCTCAGTGTTATGCCATGTTACTAAGCAGCCTGCATGACAAGTTTCCAACATGTGTCTACATCTTTCTTGGATGGTCATCTGTTTATTTTCTACGTTAATCCTGTTCCATACATCCTCGCCACATACATGACTGTCTGCACAGTTTGCCATGGTATATGCAATGGTGAGGTAAGGCTCTAAGTCTAACTCCCGGGTGCTACCTGTTGGGTATGGTATCCATTCCATAGCTTGTAATATGTGTGCAAGCCACAGCTGCCTCTGTTGCAGGTAAGTGGGCACATTTGATAGCCAAACGTCTTGGACAGCAGACCATTGTTTTGTGTGACATTGAGGACCTGTACTTGTTGGAAGGTCCATACTCATGAAGAATGTATGCTGTCAATACCTCAAAAGCTGCTTCCACAATATGTTATCTGGAGTGTATGCACACATATGCTTCCAGTGTTTGTGAAGGTATGTATTCCCAATTTTTGCTGTCCTAACATTGGATTCCATATTACACATTCATTGTTCATGTTAGGACCACATTGCAGGTTGTAAGGGTAGTGGAATGCAGTACTGTGATATGCTGTAGTGTAGATCTGTAACAGTTGCCATTGGAGTAGTGGTATATACACTGTTGTAGCACTGTATAAGGGTGATGTTTCAGACATGTCCTTAATGTAGGCCATTTGTCCCACCATTATGTTCATCTCTATGCACACATCTTGCAATGACAGGTTGTTAGTTATATTGCAGGACTGTTACATACCCTTCTGATGTGCTACCATGGTGACCACTGTGATGCAGTGCAGTTAACAGCAACAAAATGTAAATATTTACAGCATGCATTATGAGTAGGTGTGTTAAATGTGTGCATGGAATATACCATGGCCATAACATGACTGGTGTATTGGCAAACCTGAACAAATACCATACTCACCAGCTACAGGCTGCTGCCCTGGAGGTATATGAGAGGCACCTACGTAATTGTGTGAGAGATGTGATGTCAGTAGTCACATCTGTGGCATTGGTACAGGGTCGGAGCAGCATTACAGTACATCAACAGTACAAACACACAATATTACAGATTATGCACATCTGTTTATTACTACAATGCAGCAACAGGCTATAGATATTTCATAGATTCATAGGTTCATAGGTTAGTACTAGGCTAACTGCCCTTTCAAGCCATTGTAAGCCTAGCCAATTATCCCTTGTGAGACTCAAACCCTGCACCTTGTGTTTGTAAGGCAAACACCTTAACCATTAGGCCACCCTCCCGACCCTCACATATGCATGATTAAACTACAGAGGCAGATGATACACAACAGTGGTCTACTGATGTGCCCTGTGGCCTTACCTGCATGCTCCTCAACCATTGTGTGGGTAGCAACCACCTCCACTATGCTCTCCACCGGGTCTTGTGTTTGTGGGAGGGCGGGTGCCCAGAGGCTGGTGAGGAGCTCCTCAACATGTGGCGGGGGGCTGGATGGCATGACCCCCCCCTGTTGCTAGCTGGTCTCCCCTAACCACAGCAGCACACCCACAGGCATGGCGGAGTTGATCAGTACGTTGATGTTGGACCTGCTCATAACTGCAGTTATGCAGGCCATTGTTTACCCTGTGGACAAGATCGTTCCACAGTGCGGTCCTTTCCTGCAGATCATGGGCTGTATACCCGAATAGGCTGTGGTAGTGCTGCACCAGGTATGTGATGATGACATCATTCTCCTGCTCTGTGTACATCGGAAGTCTCTCCCTGGATATTTTGCCAGAAAGACATAAAGTGGGAACCAGGTCTGAGGACCTTATACTGCAAGCATATAATAGTTGTTAATACACATCTCTGCCTACCCCCACCATATCTGCAACAACAATCTGATCACACAACTCAACGGGTACATCTACAGAAGACCTACCCTTGGGACAGATATCATATTGTACAACAATTTGTTCAATGTGTTTGTAGTCATGTTCCATGTTGACACACTATCACTGCTGACCTGTTATGAACAATGTCACCTGCATGCCATTGTAAGAGCCACTGTGCTTCCATATATGCATGTGTTCTGTTTGCTATGTGACTGCTGCACATCTATTGTTTTGTGTTAATAGGAATATTTATGCATGCTGTTAGACATAATCCTGTAATGTGTGGACTATTACTACCCACATATGTTCTATAACAGTGACACAATAGCATGTTTGGGAAGACAGTTGCCAGCAGAACTACCTCTCCCACCTCATATGGCCATGTTACCAGGCCACATCACATCTGGGACCCACCCTGGGCCTCATCATGTACTGGTCCTGCACTACCTTCAGGTGAAACCACCTCAGGCAATTGTGTTCACCCCCTCCGGGAGCACACACAGACAGGATCCTGTCACCCCAAGTCAAGTCCAGGGTTTGGTACATAAGGATCTCCACAGAGACCTGGGGGATGTGCTACAGCACCGTGAGGCCCTCAGTACATAATCACAGGGTCTGAATGCTCCTCCTGCTCAGTCCGCAGCCCTGGCACCATCAGGGCCATGAAGATGCTGTTGTGACTGCCCATGGGTGGGGACCTTGGTCCCATTGTTTCCATTTGGGGGCTCATGGGCTTCCACATTCAAGACAACACTCCCCATCCAAGGTGTTTACCCACCACATGTGTCTTATATTGCCCCTGTATGCTGTCTTGTCTGTTTTCCAACCCAACCTACCTGTTGAAATATACCTACTATCCTTCCCCAAAATACCAATCCCACCTTCACAAACAAGGGTAATGTGTTCCCAACATGGAGTTCAAAACAGACATAAATGTCCATTTTACACCCATTTATTGCTGTATATATATATATATATATATATATATATATATATATATATATATATATATATATATATATATATATATATATATATATATATATATATATATATGTGTGTGTGTATTGATATGTGTGATGTTCTCTCACACATATCATGCAGCACTGTCATTCAAAAATAGGGGACATGTATTTATATAAATGTGATATATATATATATATATATATATATATATGTGTGTGTGTGTTTGTATATGTGTAGACATATATGTATACATATATATATATATATATATATATATATATATATATATATATATATATATATATATATATATATATATATATATATATATATATATATATATGTATATATATATATATATATATATATATATATATATATATATATAGGTTCATAGGTTCATAGGTTTATACTAGGCTATCTGCCCTAAGGCATTTATAAGCCTAGCCCAAATTTTTGGCTTACGCCACCCCTTATATGAAAAAATACTGTGCCCATTAGTTTGTTGTGCCTCTGTCCAGCAGTGACACAGAGATGATTCCTGGGATAAACCTACGATCTCCCATCCACAGGTCAAGATTTCTCTTGAACAGAGCCAGCGAGGTGCTCTGCCTCACATGGACCGGGATTTTATTCCACAGCATAGGGAGTCTCTGAGTGATAAATCTATCCCTCCAGCACATCCTATTTATATCCATGCTAAGGTTTAAGTCCCTTGCTCTAGTGGTTTTGGTGGATTTGGATTTTTTGAGGTGGAGCATGTCCATTAATTCCGGGTTGGACATGGCCTTGTATGTCAGGCACATGTCACCTCTGAGCAGACGGTATGCAACTGAATAGAGCTGGAGTTTCTTCAATCTGGCAGCATATGACAGATTTTGGAGTCCCTTTATCCTTTTGGTGAGGAACTTTTGGGGTCTCTCCAATTGCTGCAGATGTCGGGTGCGATACATCCCGAATGGGGCATTGTACTCGATCATTGGTCTGACAAGTGAAGAGTACAGGGGAACAATGACCTCACTAGATCTGGATGTGAATCCCTTCATGATCACGTGGGCAATGTAGAAGGTCTTTCTAACCACTTTAGCAATGTGAGTGTCAAAAGAAAGGCCACTGTCAACCTTGGTCCCCAGGTCCCTGATAACCTCTTCTGTGCTTAGTGGATTGCCACCTATATGGTAGCTTGGGGTTACCTTGTTTTTCCAGAAGGGTATGACTATACATTTTTTGGCGTTTAACATCAGGCCATGGCTCTGGCACCAGCTATCTGTTTCCGTGAGTCCCTTCTGAAGGATATCCATGTCCGATGCACTTTCCACTATGGCGCCCAGTTTGCAGTCGTCTGCAAACTTTGTCAGCCAAAGTCCTCCCATGTTGGCCTATACTTCTGAGAAGTAGATGCCGAACAATAGGGGGCCAAGGACCGAGCCCTGTGGGACACCGCTTGTGACCGGCTTGGAGTCTGACATAGCGCCAGCAACTCTAACTCTGTGGGATCTGTCCTTAAGCCAGTTTGCAACCCATCTTGTGACATATGGGTTTACATTTAAGCTGGTAAGTTTTTCTACAATACCCGAGTGGGGTATTGTGTCGAAAGCCTTTGCAAGGTCAAGGTAGGCTGTATGGACTGCCTTTCCCTCATCAATGGCCTTGGTGACTGTTTCGAAGAAGTCGACCAAGTTCAAAAGGCATGATCTGCCCTTGACGAAGCCAAACTGGGTCGGGTCCAATGTCTGTAAGTCCCATATATCTTTGTTTATGAGCTCCATTATGATCCTCTCCATAGCTTTGCAGATTAGACTTGTTAAGCTTATGGGGCGGTAATTACCAGGGTCCGTAGAGGCACCACCTTTGTGGAGTGGGACCACAGTTGCCGTATGCCACTCCTTGGGCACGTATCCTGTGGTAAGGCTGAGATTAAACAGCTGCCTTATGTGCGGGTTTAATTCCTCATTTAGCTCGTGTAGCACACAGCCGGGGACACCATCTGGTCCCATTGATGCTGTGTTTTTAGCTTTAGAGAGAGCAGCTTTCACCTGTGCATTTGAGATGTCTGGGAGGCTACACTCTGCTGGGATAGTTATCTCTCCTTTAGGGGGGGATAGGGGGGTGAAGTTTGCACTGAACCTGTCTGCCAGTATGTTGGCAATGTCTGTGGGTTCAGTGATTTTTGTATCATCTTGGACTAATTCTGAGCATATCTGGGAGTTTCCACCCTGGTTCCAAACATAGCTGAAAAAGGCCTTATGATTGTCCTTTGAATCCATGGCAATTTTTCTCTCAAAATTGGCCTTAGTTGATTTTATGAGTGCTCGTATTTTTTACTAATAATGATCAGGGTGACTTCCTTTATGGATTTTGTTCTATCATGTAATAGCTTTCTCCTCTTATTGTAAAGTTTGTTAATGGCTGGGGTCCACCAGACTGGATGTTTGCCCTTTGTGGAAAGAGTCTTGGTTTTATTTGGGATTGCCTGATCCATGCAGTCCTGGAGGTGTTCATAGAAGGCATTTGTAAGGGCTTCCGCAGCTTGGGTTGTGGTTTCCACTGGCTCAGGGGCCTTGAAGGATACCACACCAGTCTTGAGTAGTGTGAAGTTTGCTTTAGAGAAGTTCTTCACTGTGGTCTTTTTGTTTGGGGTGGGGGCGGGATGTGGATTTCCAGTGAGATTAGTTTATGATCAGATCTCACCAATGAGGGATATACTTCGTGTGGAGCATTTTGTCCCCATGTTTGTGATAATGAGATCTAGTATATTTTCTCCTCTCGTGGGAACAGTGACTAGC
Organism: Protopterus annectens; assembly: GCF_019279795.1. Taxonomy (NCBI): domain Eukaryota; kingdom Metazoa; phylum Chordata; order Ceratodontiformes; family Protopteridae; genus Protopterus; species Protopterus annectens. The sequence goes on from NC_056732.1 coordinate 1,214,904,026, forward strand.
TGTTCCATGGCATTTGAATTTATGAACTCCAGGAACCATTGGGCTAGAAAGTTAGGGATTGAGTAATGTTCCCAGTCTATATTCGGGTAGTTGAAGTCACCCAATATGATGGTGTTTGGAGATACATTTATACCCTCCAGTGTCTTCAGGAAGGCTGTGTGGGGTTCCTGAGTTTGAGAGGGTGGCCTGTAGCATGCTACAATTTGTAGAGCAGTTTTGCCTATGGTTAGTTGCACCTGGATGGTTTCCGAAGCTTATGCGTTGCCACCAACCTGGAGGTGTGGGTATCCTTTATGAATATGGATACACCCTCCTTTTGTGGTGTGGTCTGGGTTTTGGGCAGAACGCATGATATGAGGTAAAACCTAATAGTGCCGGGTGCTCTCAGGAGCCTTGAACCAGGTTTCAGTTACAGCACAGACATCGATGTTCTCCATACTGAAAGGGCCTCAAGTGCGTGCATTTTGAGATATAGACTTCTGGCATTGAGCAGCATTACCCTCAGTTTCTTCCCATTTTTGTTTTCTAGGGTGGTAGGTTTAGAATTTGTGCCTTGCCTAAAAAAGGCACTATGGGGGTGGCAAGAGCCTTAGCCAATATCCGAATCCCAGGGTGACAGGTGCTAGCCGTCCCTTGCGAAGCAGCGTGGCTTGTCAAGCATGTCATCCCAGGCAGACAGACACTGGATCCCCTTTGAATGACACCAAACATTAAGCCAATTGTTAAAGCTGATCATCTTGTCTCTATATTGTGGCATCATTTTTGGTGAAGGAAGAATACTGCTCAGGGTCAGGGTCATACCTGCCTGGGCTACATAATCAGAGAGCTCCTCTATGTCTCTTTTCGTGTAGTCCAGGGAGGTACGTCTCAGGTCGTTCACACCAGCATGGACAATGACTGTGTCATATTTGTACTTGCCGTGGAGTTACCAGAGTGCTTGTGTTATGTGGCGGATTCTAGCACTTGATAGGCAGCTTACTGTGACCCTCTCCTTGTTCAGCCTGGTGAGTGGGATGTCAGTGTGTCTGACTATGGAGTCACCTATGACAAGTATGTTTGGTGTTGTATTTGGCCTTAAGGGCTGTGACTGCTTTGCACACTGCTTTTGTGGTTTATGTGTTGCTTGTGGGGTGTCTTGAGGTAGCAGTTGTTTGGGTGTCTGCTTTGGAGGCCTCTGCTGTTTAGGTAAATTTTTACTCAGAGCCTCAGTATGTCTTTGTGTGTTTATGTGTTTGATTCAGTGGTGTGGTAGCATTATGTGAGGCTGGTTTTGTGGTGTGTGTAGTTGCCTTCTCCTCCTGTCTGGTCTTGCCAGTCCTGAGTTGAGAGAGCTCAGCCTCCAGTTTGGCTAAATAGCTGCATCTCTGCAAGTATTTGTGTTATGTGGGAGGAGGAGAGGGTTGTCTGTGTACATGAGGCAGTTATAACATTGCCTCAAGATTCCCAGATTCACCAGCTGGACCGGAGAGGAGATTGACAACTGACCTTTGGACATGCTAGAATAATATTGGGAATTCCTTAATAATTGAAAACAAGGGCCAGTGGGGAGTGAGGGTGTAGTGCTTTTAATTTTTAGTGCTGACTTATATAATTGCTTTAGTGAGCAAGTGCCAGGTAACTTGAGTGCAATGTGTTACAAGTAACTAAATGCAAAAACGACAAACAGTAACTTTCTTTCAAGTGAAACAAGGAACTAGTACAGTAAGCAATGCAGATATCACTAGTGATCCACAGAAGCACTGAGAAGCCGCGTATTAGGTGGAATTAGCTTCCAGGGAAATAACAAGCAAACAAACAACAAGCATATAAACAAAGCTAGATTCAGCAGGCCTGGATCTAGTCTATGCTAGAGCAAACAAGGTGTACCAATTTCAGTAAGATACAGTTCAAATATTCAGGCACTATAAACCTTTAACCAGAAATTCCCAGCTCAGAAAGGCAGAGTCCAGCCTCTTCTCCCACAAGAGTGCAGACCACGAACCTTCTTAATGTAAAATAACTGGCCTGAAGCCCAAGTGCCTAAACCAGAACTAATACCCTTGGACACTGGGCTCTCAGTCAGCAGTTCCCAACTTAGAAGGATGAAAGCTACCTGTCCTGCCACCACAGTGCTTGCCACAAACCTTCCTAATGTAAAACAACTGGTCTGAAGCCCAAGTGCTTAATCCAAAAGACTTAAAATGATAGCTACACTTTAATCAAGTTACAACCAAGCAGTAATAAATACAATTGAATACTTTAGAGAATGTCTGGATTAGTGCTCAAGTTACACAAACAAAGCTAGATCCAGCAGGCCCGAATCCAGTCTATGCCACAGCAAACAAGGCGCACCACCTTCGGTAAGAAGCAGTTCAGATATGCATGCACTATAAGCCTTTAACCAGAAATTCCCAGCTCAGAAGGGCAGAGTCCAGCCTCTCCTCCCACAAGAGTGCAGACCACGAACCCTCTTAATGAAAAATAACTGGCCTGAAAGCCCAAGTGCTTAAACCAGAATTAATACACTTGTAGAATAACAGACACTGAGCCCTCAATCAGCAGTTCCCAACCTAGAAGGATGTAAGCTACCTGTTCTGCCACAACAGTGCAGAACACAAACCCTCTCAGTGCAAAACAACTGGTCCGAAGCCCAAGTGTTTAAACCAAAAGGCTTAGAATGAGTTACACCAAGCAGTAATAAATACAATTGAGTATTTTTAAGATGATGCAAAAGTAAAATGAAGTAGGTAGAAACACAAGTACAGTAAAAGCAGATAATTTTTTTTTTTTTTTTTTTTATCTGAACAAGTGCTGAGATCAAAGAAACAGATTTGAGTGCTGAAACTAGAAAACTGGCTAGTTATAAGAAAAAAAAAACAAGCCAGAAGGCTTCCCTCAAACACAGAAGGGCCTGGGGGCTCAGAAGCCTACAAATAGTCTATACCACTTAACAGGAAAGGCAGGAAATAAGCTTAATTTTTTTTTGTCTGTTTCCCAGATGCTCTCTTTGTACACAGTAGGAGTGCCTGAAATCAGAATATGATCTCACTGCACTCAGTTGAGTGAGCAAATGAGATGGGCCCAGAGGCAGCATGAGGGGCGGGCAGTTTCAAGGCCACCAAGATTAACACCAAAACAAAAACAGGGAGGGTGGCTGGGAATAACTGAAGAGCAGAATAACTGCCACTTGAGTTAAATATTCCTTCAACACAGTTCAAATCAAATTAAATACTGTATTTTTTTAAAAAAAAGTGCAGATAAAGGTATTTAAATTCTCTTATACGTCCAGTTGAATACAACCAAGTTCTTAGCTGGCCAAAGCTGAGGTTTTTAAGCAATAAAAAATTCACAATGCACCACTTAAAAAAGGCAAGGACAGGAAATCAAAGAATGTGGATACCCCCACACCTATAATTACTAGCAAATAACACACTAGCTTCAGTTCAAGTTACTAAAGAGCAGAATAACTGCCACTTGAGTTAAATATTCCTTCAACACAGTTTAAATCAAATTAAATACTGTATTTTTTTTTTAAAAAGTGCAGATAAAGGTACTTAAATTCTCTTATACGTCCAGTTGAATATAACCAAGTTCTTAGCTGGCCAAAGCTGAGGTTTTTAAGCAATAAAAAATTCACAATGCACCACTTAAAAAGGCAAGGACAGGAAATCAAAGAATGTGGCTACCCCTACACCTGTAATTACTAGCAAATAACACACTAGCTGCAGTTCAACTTACTAAAGAGCAGAATAACTGCCACTTGAGTTAAATATTCCTTCAACACAGTTTAAATCAAATTAAATACTGTATTTTTTAAAAAAAGTGCAGATAAAGGTACTTAAATTCTCTTATACATCCAGTTGAATATAACCAAGTTCTTAGCTGGCCAAAACTGAGGTTTTTAAGCCTTATATATATATATATATATATATATATATATATATATATATATATATATATATATATATATATATATATATATATATATATATATGTATATATATATATATATATATATTCATAGATTAGTACTATGCTAACTGCCCTTGTGAGCCATTTTAAGCCTAGCCAGTTATCCCTTGTTAGACTCTAACCCTGCACATTGTGTTTGTAAGGCAAGCACCTTAACCATTTGGCCACCCTCCCAATCCATACGTTAGTACTAGGCTAACAGCTCTTTTAAGTCATTGTAAGCCTAGCCAATTAGCCCTTGTGAGACTCAAACCCTGCACCTTGTGTTTGTAAGGCAAACACCTTAACCATTAGGCCATCCTCCCAACAACATATAGAGGGTGCATTCAAACATCAGGTCCACACTCTTTAACTCACCTTCCTGCACAGCTGCACTGTTCTGCCTTGTTACAACACAGACAGGTGTCACATGTGGACACAGCCTAACATTGGGGATTATATACATAGGGAGAGATTGCAGGTAAGCCTATTACATACTTATGGCATTTGTGCATGCTACATTACACATTAACATGACTGTCCTGAAAGTGGTGGGCTCTAAAACTCATGTGTCCATCATAACGGCATTACTTCCACCACCAGCTATTGGCTACACTATTATACATGTCTTGCAGTACACAACACACACTATGATGGCTTACATATTGTCATTCAGTGCTGATCTGCGCAGTTGAGAGGTATGGCCCACTGCCCACAGGGACAGACACTATTGTCCATAGCAGTTGTTCAGCAGGACATCATTACAACAACACCTGATGGCCATATAAATCATTCCACATCATCTATCCCGTTATTATAGACCAAGTACTGCATTCAATTACATGCATATATGCTTTGCATATCAGTTGTGGGATTGTCGTCTCTTCTGGATACAGTTTGCTGTGTCCCCTTGGTTAACTTGGGAAGTCTGTAGGTTCAGTTGTTGAACAACTTTATATTTACTGGATACGTGTTTGTTTGTTTTCATTCTATCTCTCTCTCTCTCTCTCTCTCTCTTTCTCTCTCCACTTCATGGATTGAGCTGCTTTGAATAGATTGCAGCATGGATTTTGTAGGTGATGCACATGATCAGGTGATGGGCTCTGCACCAATCAGTGTCTACCACTTGCTACCTGCATGCGGCCTGCTGTGTAGTACTTCCAATTACCACTGTCATGGTAACCCACTACTATAAATTATTAAATCATGTGGGTGTGGTCCCTTTACCTTTCCTGTATGGAGGACATCCTTCCTGTGTTTGGGCAGTAGTGTTACAGATAGCAGGTAGCAATACATCTTACAAGAGGACTTGCAGACACAGGACAACTACATATCTGTATAAGGTACCAGACCTACAGACAGTGTGAGTAGTGTTATTATATGCTTTGTATACCACTAGTGTTACACAGTTTGTCTGTACTTGCTAGTTTATCATGGACTGCAGCCTGTCTGCATAGCTCTCAACTGTGGGCCTATCCACATGATGGCCAAAGGATTGGCTCTTATGTTTTGTCTGTGCAACACACAGGTCTTGTCTCAGATATAAAACTGGCATTCTGTCTGTTGAATGCTATCAATACATGGCTATATCCATTTGTTTTTCTGACTTCATATTCCTGAATAAGGGCATGTTGCAACCAATCATGTAACACCAGCAACGTTCTCAGTGTATAACAACAATATTGCAAATATGGTTCTGTGTTCCAGCCTCTGTCCTCCACCTATATAAAAGGCTTTGTCCATATGTCATGCAGTAAGAGGTTGTTAAGTAGTGGCCTATGATTATGTTGTGCTCCCATTTCTGCCATCATTCCAGTGATGTTGTGGTCCCAACACGTATGGTGGGGTAGAGTCCATATTTATGTGGGCTGCAGCTGGACAAAATGTGTGTTTCCTTGTACATTCCAGAGGTCAGTGTATGTAAAACTGTTATATGCCCTTGTAAGTCATTCTATGAGGAAGGGGTATGCACCATATATAATCTAGGCTGTTACAACATGTGAGGGATATCAATAGTTAGACACCTTAAGGTACATGGCTGTAAATTTGCATACATTTCACCTTGGGAACATTGGTGGACTCATGCTTTCTGTCTTACAGACTGTTCTGTTTGTCAGTGTGATAGTGATGTTTTAAGTTAAGCATTGTTATGTAACAGAGACATCTTCATTGTGACAACTTAATTCTTTTCCCTTTAGCAGTTGAGTACAGAGTGTAATTGGAGGCTGCTGAACTGCATCTTTATTACTTAATGTTGATTGATTCTTATCTTCTGGGCCAGTGTTTCTTTACTGTTGTACCACTTGAAGGTCTTGGCCTGGACAGCAACATATGTTATGCTTTCGGATTATTGTATAAAATGCTTTGATTGAGAGTTGTATTACTCAGTTAGTATGTATTTCAAACACCTAACAGCTATATGACATGGCATATACAACTGTAAAAGTACACAAATAAACATCTGTTATGTATGCAAACTTGTATGTGGTGTCATATCCTTTGACTTCTCTGTGGATATATATGTTTTATGCAATAATTGTATTTTGTATTAGAGAATCATATACTGCCGATTTTAAAAGGTGGCAACTGTAGGGATACTGGCTGTTCAATATGCTGTGCACCATCTAAATATGTATCTTCCTATACATATCTATACTTAGTAATGCATGTATATGTGTGTATGCATATATATATATATATATATATATATATATATATATATATGTGTGTGTGTGTGTGTGTGTGTGTGTGTGTGTGTATTTGCATATATGTGTGTGTGTATATGTATCACTGGAATGTTTACTGCTTCCACATTGTACATTCCCTATGGTAGATCGACTGTTCTACATGATATCTTATTGATACTATTCTGACATCATACAGGTGGGATGGATTATTGTTAACTTCTTGTGGCTATGTTTTGTAGGGTCCTGGGTATGAGACTTGCAAGTGTTGGTACTGTGTAGCAAGGCAGATTTGTTTGGCTGTGGAGGAGGGGATGATATCAATAATTACAAGAGGTGCTTAAATTGGGCCCCCTCACCACCATTAACGGTCCCTTTGGTCATATATGCATTTGTTTTGCTGTCTTATATATATCTATATATATAAAAAAAATATATGTATACATATATATATATATATATATATATATATATATATATATATATATATTTGTTTACATATATATTGCTATGTATATATAGACATATATATTTATATATATATATATATATATATATATATGTATATATATATATATATCCACAAAAAACGATAAAATCCCACAGAAAATATAAAATAACCACCAAAAGGAAGCAGTAATTCAATCAAGATAAAGGCTTTTTCCAGCTAATAATCCAAATGTCAATGCTGAGTTAGAACTTCTTTATTTCAAATAACAAAACGTGAGCGCTTTCCTAGAGATACTCTCCGCTTCTTCAGACATTACAAAATCAAGCAGCCATCATCAGTTATATAGCATGTGACCATGTATATTGTTTGGAAAGGAAGCAAGATTGTAGTGTGCTAGCTAAGCATACACTTTTAGAAGGATCTGACCATATATTTTATTATCAAGTATTGCATGTACAATATCCTAACATTAGGCTGGGTGATATTGTTAATCTAACAGAACAGGCTGAGTTAAAATGGATCTTTAGACTGGCAGCACACAGGGGGAGGGGTCTAAATGAAAGTGTTACTATTAAGCCGGTTCTTAAAGCCAGAGCCCTCCGGTAGATGGGCTCAAAATTCATATTTTAAGGGTTTTATATACATTTATTTTAAAGTTATGTATCTTCGTATTGTTTATGTTTTTTTTAGTTGGTGCACTTTTGGCTAAGTGTCATATAGGATACTTTGGTATCTAATGTATTCTTTAGGTTTTTATAGAAGAAGGCTGTTTCAACAGTACTACCAAGTAGTAATTTTAAGACTGTAGCTAATTTGGTTAATTGAATCATTGCTTGATTGATGTTTGCTATATAACTGATGATGGCTGCTTGATTTTGTAATGTCTGAAGAAGCGGAGAGTATCTCTGCGAAAGTGCTCACGTTTTGTTCTTTGAAATAAAGAAGTTCTAACTCAGCATTGACGTTTGGATTATTAGCTGGAAAAAGCCTTTATCTTGATTGAATTGCTGCTTCCTTTTGGTGGTTATTTTATATATATATATATATATATATATATATATATATATATATATATATATATATACATACATATTTCTATACACACACACATATAAATATATTTCCTCTACTGTTGAATGACTGTGCTGGATAATATGTTTGAGAAAACATCAGCATTATATATATCTGACATGGCTTATTGGGAAATCACTTTGGCTATGGTGTGCACGGTCCTTGGTTCGAGACTTGCAAAAGCTGTTTATCTTGTTGCTGGGCAGAACAAGGGCTGTTAGATACAGGCTGATTAAGGCACGTTTAAGCAGTTGTAAGTGGGTTTGCTTGGATTTGCACAATGGTAAGCAATGCTAACTTCTGGTTAAATATGTTTACAGTGAGTTAGCTTCAAAATTGCTTAACCTGTTTGTGCATTGCTTACCCCCACGCGAACAGGATTAAACCTGCTAACTGTTGCTTAAAAGTGCTTACTCCCACTTACCCCTGCACTAATTTCTTTAAAAGAAAAGAAAAAGCGGTGATAGGAAAGTGGTGAAAATAGGGCACAAAGAGGGAAAGACAGAAGGGAAAATAGCTAGGGATATGCAGGACAGGTGTAGGGATGGTCCATACCTGTCCATTTCTTCTACAGCAACAGCTGTGCATATACACTAATTTGGAGATAGATTTGGACACTCACACCCCTGAGAGAGGGGTAAGGACAACAATAATATGTTGTGAAGCCAATTAGACCATATTACATGTGTCCAGTGGACACGTGTGTGAAATGGACAGCTTTGTATGGGGTGAGATTTTTTTTTTGGGAACAGAATGCCCTTTTTTTTAAGGTGAGAGTGGGATGTTGGGGAATGATACTAGGTATATTTGGGGAGGTAGGTTGGGTAGGATGACAGACAATGTAGACAAGACAGCATACAGGCCCAGTATATGACACATGTGGGGGATAAACACCTTGAATGGGGAGGGGTGTTTGGAAGTCAGAAGCCCATGAGCCTCCAAATGGAAACAGTGGGACTGAGGTCCCCACCTATGGGCAGACAACACTGCACCTTCATGGCCCCAATGATGTCTGTGCTGGGGATTGGTTAGGAGAGGCAGGCTGACCCTTTAGATGCACCACTTCGCCCTCAAGCTGGTGTAGTTGATCTCTGAACTCCCTGCAGAGCTTGCTGCGCACCAGACCCTTGACCAGATGACCGGTGACAGTTTACTGTCCGAGTCCACTCCCAGGTGGGGCAAGCTCCATCCCCTGAGGCAGTTCCACCCGAAGGTGGTGCAGGACCAGCAGACGAGGAGGCCCCGGGGTGGGCCCCAGTCATGCTGTTGCCTGGTCCCACGGCCAGATAAGGTGGGAGAGGTAGAACCGCTGTGACCGGTCTTCCCAAACATGCTATGATGTTTCAATTTTAAAACGTGGGTTAGCAATAGTCAACACATTACAAGATTAGGTATAACAGCATGCATAGATATTCCCATTAACCCAAAACATCAGATATGGAACAGTTGCATAGCAAACAGAACACATGCATATATGGAACCACAGTGGCCATTACAACAGCATGCAGGTACATTGATGGCAGCATGCCACCAATGTGGGAATATTTCAACATGGCACATGCATAGAAACAAATTTCAATATTTATCAAACAATAGGACATATGTCCCAACAGTAGATTTAGTTGGACATATACCCACTGAGTTGTGTATTTAGATTATTGTTGCAGATATAGTGGGGGGGGGTGTCAATTAACAACTTGTATATCCCTGTAGTTCATAATAATTTCTTACTCAGTGCTGTAATCTGTACCTTGCAGGTATTAGTACACTACCCTATGGCCCTAATTTGGACAGTTTTATGTTTATAGACAACTATATACGTGAACTGTGCTTTACCTGCAGTATACACCTCTTACCTGGTATACCTGTGGAGGTATCGTTTGTCAACACTACCTGACTGTTTTTATGCATATTCCCAGATTCCAGGTTGATGTTATGCACATACCTCTCAGTCTCTTATTGCACACACTCTGGGCAAGGCTTTACAACATGCAGATGAAATTGGGACATATTTTGACAATTGCTCTCATAAACCTTTGGTGAGTTGCTACAATGACAAGTTTGTTTTCATATACATTTTCTGAATATTTACAGGTCTGACAGTCAGTTATATGTCATTAAATGCTGCCTAAATGTCAGAGATCATGACACTGATTTGCCAGGGGGACAGGGTAGCAGGCAGCGGATATTGGTCAATTATCTGGACATTCTGAACAAATCTGTACAGTTGAGGGGTATGATTCTGTATACAGCTTACTACCACTCCCAGAATTCAAACCATAGCTGTGTCTGCTAAAAATAAAACAGTGTACATCACAGTTGAGTGTGCTATTTAGATATTGTTGTGTATCGTTTCACTGATTTCTGTCTATTAGTCTCCTGTGGTTTTACAATCTGACCTTGTAATTACAACACTCTTATACAGGGATTTCTAGACAGTTTTATTGTGTAGCACAATGTGGATGCCTGTGATGAGTAATGCATTATTATTCAGAGAAAAAGCAACACTAACAATGCCATAAAATACCAGACTAAACAGTACCAGCTCAGGATTTCAATCTTTTATTTCCAGGCACAGTTTTCTTCTCTGATAGACCTGTGGAGGGAATGTCTGTTAACACTACCTGAATGTTGCCACACATATTACCATATTCTGCATTATTATTATTATTATTATGCACATTTGTCTCACTCTGCTACTGCACAGACTCTGGTCATAGCTTTACAACATGGGGCTAGAGACGGGACATACTTTGCATATTACTCTCATAACATTTTGGTGAGTTGCTAGAGTGACAGGTTTGTTCTTATAGATCTATTTCTGACAGTTATGTCTGACAATTAGTTGTATGTCATTATTTGCTGCCTAAACTTCTGGGATCATCCCACTGATTTGCCAGGGGGGCAGGGTGACAGGAAGGAAATGTAAGCCAATTATCTGAACTTTCTGACAAAATCAGTACCGTTGAGGGGTATGATTCTGCATACAGCTTACTAACAGTCCCAGGATTCGAACTATGGCTGTGTGTGCGAAAAATACAACCAATTACATCTCAGTTAAGTGTGCTATTTGGATTTTGTTGTGTATCTATTCGATGCTTTTTGTCTAAGTCTCCCTCAGTTGTACAATATGACCTTGTGATTACAACAGTCATATACAGACATTCTTACACGTTTTATTTATGTAGCACAGTGTGGGTAACAGTGCTTAATACAACAGTACTATGAAGAGAATGCAACACTACATTACCATACCATATGATACCAGAGTAAACACAAGCAGTCCAGGAGTTAGACCTTTATTGCCAAGCTGTTACCCTTTTATTTACATACAACCTATATGAGACTCTTCCTGCCATATTGTCTGGTTTATTCAGTACATCCCATACACAATACAGGTTTTATACTGGCAATTAACTTTCTACTACTTTTAGATTTATTTCTTATGACAGTACATGCAAGATTATTACTAACCTGCCTCGCGATGCAGCCTCTGCAGCCTACATGCATGGGCTTCCTGATTCACAGCCCGGTCCGCTGCCGCTGTTAAAAACATAAGAGGAATATTTAGCCATACCTATCCATAATATACATGAGCTGGCAATTATTAAACAGGTAGTAGAATGAGTACTTACAAGCTGCTGGGGCATCACCCTGCCTAGCTTCTTGGATCCACTGATCCAAGAACTCCCTCATTCTCCATTCCAGGTCACCATAGTGATGCCTGACCTGCTCACCAGTTTGAGGGATGCCAGTGGCACTGGTGAGGTCACGAGCAAGACAGTCCTAGGCTTCCACTTTATATTGGGAACCCTGGTACTGGGCCTGCAGCAGTCTCTCTTCATGGTCTTTTGTCAGAGTCCTGCCATGAACTTGGACTCCTGGATGCCCCAGCGCTGCACTCGGAAGCTCGATCCTTCTCCAACACCAGCCATAATGCCTACAGTAGGAAGCTGCAACCAGTTATGAGATGTATTCCCACCTGTGGGGTTTAAATAGGGCCAATTTCCCGCACTTTGCTGTGATTGGATGGTTTTGAAAATGTTAAGCTATGGGCAAACCTGCATATCTAAGGTTGCATTGCTTATAGGGGTATACTAATGGGCAAATCAGTTTAGCTGGGCTATGCATTGCTTACACCTAGTAAGCAGAGGTGTGCAATGCTTAACATTGCTTATTTTTAAATGTGCACACTATTTGCTGTTTGGCATCGATTTATCATTCATTACACATTATATATTTGTTTAGTATCCATGATTTATGTGTATGTGCAATGTATGGGGTACTTGTGTTTATGGTGGGATTTCACCACTTTATTACAATGACACCTCACAGCTGGACTTAATGCAGTACTCCAGTATATATATATATATATATATATATATATATATATATATATATATATATATATCTTATGTAGTAGGTTATACAACATAAAACTGATTATAGATTCCTTTCACATGTAAATTATGATTTTGCTATAGTAAGGATCTATTTGGGTATACCTCAATTTTATGTAGAGCTGCGATGGTGTACTGGTTAACTGCTGTGACTATAGTGTACAGGGTCCTGGGTTTAAGACCTGCAAGGACTGTTTATTTTGTTGCTGGGCAGAACAGGGGATGTTGGATACAGAGTGATTAAGGCACTTTTAAGTAGTTGTAAGTGGGTGTGTGTGTGTGGGTTTGCATGATGATAAGCAATGTTAACGTCTGATTAAATATGCTTACAGAGAGTTAGCTTCAAAATTGCTTAACTTGTGTGTGCATTGCTTACCCCTGTGCAAACCAGATTAAACCCACTTACAACTCTTAAAAGTGCTTACTCCTGCTTACCCCCATGCTAATATAGAAAGAAATGAAACATGGGTCTTGGGAAAGTGGTAGATTTGGACACTTTATATTTATTTTACACTATTTGCTGTATGTCATAGATTTATCATTCATTACAGATTATAAATTTGTTTAGTATCTCTGATTCATGTGTATGTATACCGTATGGGGCACTTGTGTTTATCTGTGGATTTTACCACATTATTACAATGACATCTCACCTCTGCACTTAATGCAGTACTCCAGTTCACAAATATATGTTATTTAGTAGGTTATACAGCAAAAAAAATGTTCATAAATTGCTTTCACATGGAAAACAGAATTTACTACAGTGAGGATTGAACCGGGAATGATTGATCGCAAAGTGAATGCTCAGACCACTACACTGTTGCTGCGATTGAATGCATCTTGCTATTAATCTTCTTGTGCTGTTTAAGCTACAGTATGCTTAGCTAAGCAATGGGCAAACCCATGCACCTACGGTTAAATTTAATCTGTTCGATAAAAAAATTTCTAGTGTTATTTTCTCTGAGAAGGGGACAGGTTTCACTTATTGCTGTGGATTTCTGCATGCAACTGCACATTTGGCAGACAACCCCCCCATACCTCTCAACCTCTTCAGGCAAAATATATGAACAATGCTTGACAAAATGAGGTACAACTAGGGACATATTTTAAATATTGCTCTTATAAACTTAAGTAAATTGCTAGAGTAACAGGATTTGTTTTAATATAACTTTTCTGAAGGATTTGTTGTCTGAAACTCAAATGTATGCCATTATTTAATGATTTCAATTCTGAGATCATCCCAGTGATTTGCCAGGACAAATGAGGTACTGTCCAAATGTATGAGTGAAAAATCTGGACATTCTGTGAAGATCTGTACACTTGAGAGGTATGCAACCCACTATGAGCGTTCTTGCTCATTGTAATTGCTGAACAGCAATTCTTGAGTGCAGGGGCATGTATATTCTGAGAGCTCTGCACTTAGACACACCCCCTGCACTCATCCACGCTCCATGTCCGTTTAGGACCATAGGCAGTGCTCCTTCATAACTAAGCTATTCCTGCATGGAACCTTACTGCATCTCAGGGAATATGTAAGATTCTAACAGAGATCTGTCAATGCAAGATCATAGGAAATGTTCCTTATGCAAGATCAATATACATCTATCATAGAGAAGATTATTGTCACTGTAAGGTCTCCTACCAGATGTCATTGTGGACTTTTACACAGCTGTTATATTTTGCTTTTATGATGTTCTAAAGTATTAACTGACCAGGAAAATTCTCACTTATGTGACTTATAATTCTTTCAGACACCTAAATGTTAACCGGATATCTAGAATTCACATATTGTTTTATAAGGACTGCCATTTTCCGTATGTATAAAATAGTTGTCAGTATAGTTTAATAGACAGAAGTAATGAATATTAATTATTTTATTATCCTGTTATTCATAGTTTGCAACATGCCTATACTATTGTACCTCAGCAACTTATATAACAAAATATTCTATCAGATCACTGGAAAATCTTTAACAGACTATTAAGTACATATTAGTAATCAGTTTGAGAATGCTATACAAAAGTCTAGATAGAGTTAATGTAAAAGGAATTTAAATATTTATTTTTCAGGGCAATGTTTAAAATACAAAATGACATCTGTGCTAAAACCTGTTATGGTATGTCTACTTTAATGTTACATTCTGGATTAAATGTATAATTCCACTTTAGGCAGAACATTATGAGCAATTATATTTTTAGTAATTGAGAGGATTATGCAGATTGTATAGGCTTATTTATTTGTCTATATGATTGATACTAATTAAATATAAAGTCTTGATTTCAATTCAGATCATCTACTAAGATGTACAAGCAGCATTATAAGTTCATGTGCATATGTATATGCATGGACACAAATATGTGTTTATATGTGAGCTGCATGTCTTTATGTGTGTGTGTGAGGTTGTATATTTATGTTTATATTTATTTACATGAAAACAAAGGATAAACATTAAAAATATAATTGTAAAAATATTTTATAACAACTGACATTTCATTGAGACTGAAATGTTTGAATAGAACTACAGAGAAACAGTGTAATCTGGGTATTTTATTACACATACTTTGGGTATTGATTGTAGCTAGGTGGATGGTTTTGGGGAGGATGATTGTGGTGATGTAGATGAGCAGATGTTTCTGGAGACAGTGGAAAAATGATTGTGAGGGATGTCACCTAAAATAGAGAGAGAGCGAGACTAGATGTAAAAGATGTGTGATCAGGTTCAATGAGGAGGTAAGTTAGGAGTGTAGTTCAGGAAAGGTCAACTATTGCCAGCAAAGTGAAGTGGGTTAGCAGAGAGAGGTACTGGAGGGGGCTTAAATTTATAGAAGAGAGTTGTATTTAGAGGGTATAGTTCATGGAATATAAAGGAGAAGGAATGAAGGGTGATTGTTTGAGAGGAAGAAGTTATATATAGTGATAAAGAGTTTGAGGAGCCAGGGAGGATAGTAAGGTATAGAAGGGGGCAAAGGAGGAATATGAGGAAGGCTGAAGTGAGAAAATAGGTGGGGAAATGGAGCAAGATGTAGAATGAGAGATGTGTAGAAGTAAATGTGAGATGAGGTGGTAAAGATTAGTAGGCAGAGGTAGGGGTGTGGGCATTGGGAATAATGAGACAGAGTTGGGGAGAATAGTTGGAGAGCAGGAAGTAAGTGAGAAGGAGGAGGGACACTTGTTAGTGATGATTGGAGGTGGGGAGTATAGTGTGTCTGGGTAAGGGAGAGGTTAGGAAATTTGAGAGGTTTAGAATGCTGGGGATGAAGTGAGTTGACTGGATGAAAATGAATTGGGAGGAGTTATGGAAGTATAAAGGCAGGACCACTGGGGGGGTGGGGTGGGAAGGAAGTGGAGTGAGTCCACAGGGCAAACAGAGAGGGCAGAAACAAGACAAATCTAGAGAGGGAAGCAGTGGAAACCTATCAGTGAAGACCTCAGAGTGGGTGAGTAATAATATAAACTCTACCTGTAAAGTGAAGGAGAGATGAAAAAGCAAAGTTTATTAAAGTGGCATGTGTGTCTTCACATTGACTTGCTTATTAGTAGCCAGTTTTCTGCACAGATTAGAGTAGGGAGATACATATACAAAAAGCATACCCTCCCCTGAGTTAAATTAACTAGCCTATTTATAGTACTACAAAACACACTACAGATTGAACAGTGCCCATGTTCTTTATCTATTACTGCACTTAAGTGGAGTAAATAATACCGACTATGGATATAATAAATAAATAAATAAATAAATAAATATTGGACTTTGGAATATATGTCAGTATATACTGCAGAAATAAATACAAATTGACTTATTATCCGTCCAGACCCTGGGACTAGTGCCCAAGTTCATAAGTCTAATCACTGTAGGGTAGAAACTGTTATTGAATCTTGTTATTGACTCTTTTTGTGTTTGCCTTTATGTCAGACAGAGGAAATGATCAGAATGCATCATTCTTCCCTGCATATTAATGCATGCTTATCAAGCAAGGATTCAGCTTGTGTGAATGTATAACATAGTTCTCTTGTCTATAGCTGGCCCTGCTATCTGTACACCATGTACACTACATTGTTTATACACTGCTGTTGTTCCGAACTATTTGTTTGCTCTGTATCATAATTAAAGTGGGGCCTCCCAAACAAGCAGATTGATCAAATGTTGATGAGTCCAGAATCATTGCACCATGGCATATTGACAGTGTGGCCCACAGACTCATGGACACCCTTTCTCTAAATAACAAAAAAACTTATAGCTGGTGTAGCACCTTCCCCAACATGCACAACCAGGGTAAGGCATTTATGAACTGAAACCTAGCCTTAAAGGTCTGCAGATAGTTTCTGTGCTACTAAGCTCTTTAAGTTAAAATTTCAGATTTCATCTGTATATCTTGGGACTTTTCTCCCCAGGCCTCCACTGAAAAGGGTAGTCATTCCAGTTGGAATATCTTAGTAAACAAATGCTAAATAAAAATAATAAAATAAAAAAAAAATCTTATATGGCTGAATATTCCTATATCTGCTCATCACTTATGGTTGAATTTTCAGACATTGTCAGCACATATCACATGGTTTAAAGGTTCAGATATCACCCACTGTACCCTCTTATTAGTGTCAGTCAGATAGTAACACGAGTCATCTCAATTTTTACAGAGTAATAAATTACAACACAAAATTAGGTCAAAACTGTCAACTATTGTCAGTCATATGAGTGCTATGAAAGCTAATTTCCCTATATATATAACATAAACATGAAAATGGTACAGTGCTCTTCAGCAATCAGCATCTTCAAAGTTTTTCACTTAGCCATAGTCCTGCATGTAAATTAGCTCCTGTTGCCCTCAGTACTGAAGCAAAATAGCCCATGCTGTCCAACTCCGCATAGCACAATAATGATAGTGATGCCACTTATCTAGTCCCTCTAAATAACAACATTTCTGGCTTTACAGATTCTGAAATGATAAGTTTGTATGGTGTATCCTTGAATGTGACTCAGTTCCATATTCAGAGCAATTCATGTCTTTCAGGTCACTGATCTTAGATAATAAATTGCATTTTGTATGACCTTACTTTAGAGCAGACACAAGTCACATAGTTGAAAATAAAACAGTACAGAAAACATGGTCCATTTTTAAATTCAAAATGTAACATTTTATGCATTTTTTTTTTGCAAAAGATAAAGATTCTGTTCTGAAGGAAAAGTTAGAGCATATGCAGAAATTACTTTATAAAGTTTTCCTTTTGTGTGCTGGGGTATCTTTAAATATATCATACACGGAGGGACAGTACAGGTAAGATCTAGTCCTGCTTTCAGTGGAACCAATTTACAGCAAAATGAAGAAAGTTTGCACTGAGTAATGAGCTAAGATATGAAGTCATGATAAATCTAGGTTTCCTAGGAAAGTCATTTTTTATTATTATTACAGAAATGCATAGCAAAAAGGGTTGAGTTGTCTGAAAGACTTACCACATTAGCTGTCAGGAGATTTTTATGACAAATGGTTGAGATTAAAAGACATGTTGCAAATTGTGCACATTTGTTTATTTTCTTTTATTTTATTTTATTGCTTTGGCTTCACTATATTTCTATTCTTTAACACAACCCAACCTCCAGTGTAAGTTGAATGCTTCATAATCATCTAGCAAGCTGTTCTAAACAAAGAGAACCCGCTCACAATACAACACTTAGCCAGCGCATTTGTTTTTTAATGTTTATAATTACCTTTATGCATAACTTTAGCTCTGCTCTTCTCAAAATAGCACTTTATAGTGTTTGTTGCCTCACATAATTCGGATTTGTATCCAATCATTAGAAATTATTTATCAAATATGTAACAAAGTTTGTCACTGTAAAATGACTGAAAGCACTATCTTCATTCATTTGCAAATGTGTTTCAAAGGAATGTTTTGACTTGATTTTCAATACAATGTTTGAACACATGGTATAACAAGTTATACATTTAACTTTTTGTGTTTATTAATAAGGCAGAGAGGTAGAACACGATTAACTGGACAACAATGATTGATAATTGTTACTTAGTAATATTATAACCCACTAATAAAAATCTTTGAGTATTTAGAAGGCATACTTATCAGCATGTGTTTCTTTAGAATTCATCTGTAATTACAGCATTTGACAGTACTAAAATGAACTTTCCAATGCGTATTATGTAAGACAGCCGCAGTCTTGGTATCTGATGGCAGCATACATCTCAAGTGTAAAGATTTTTGCACAATATCCAGATTTTTCCCTCATATTTTTGGTCTGTTCCTCATAAAATTTGTGGTTTTCTGTGAAATAATTGAGGATTGAAGTCACTAAATAATGAAAGACATTTGAGTTTCTGATTTCATATTCTTCAGAAAATGCATGCTAACATGACACCTTTTGTTTTTGCAACTTTCTAAGTTTATAAGATAAATAATGAAACTGTGCCTCTATTTTTGGGCCTTTTTCACCCATTATTGGCTTTGTCCAGTTTTCTTGTGCTAAGAGGTTGAGAAGTACTATGACAGGGAGAGTACTAATGGCATAACAATGAAACTTATCAATATTCAAATGCGAGTCAATTTTTCATCTGAGAAGTACTTTATATATTTTATGTGACATGCATTTACTGTAATGATGTTGTAGCCAACTTAAAGGTCCTTAGCAATCAATGGGGGTGGGATGATGGCATAATGGTTAAGGTATTTAGCTTGCAGACACAAAGTGCAGGGTTTGATTCTCACATGGAGTAATTGGCTAGGCTTAAAAGCATGGCCTGCAAGAGCAGTTAGCCTAGTACAAACCTATGATGGTACGAACACCTTTAATGAAAGACTTAACAATGGAACAACAACAACATATTTTGCTTTGGAATGCCTGTTGTTATACAATATGGACAGAGTTTGTGACTGGTAGGGTAACATGAAGCAAAAGGACTATTCAATCAAACCAGAAGCATATGTAAACTGAGGCAGAGGAATAACAGCAAGGCAATAAATGGTAAGTATTGTAATGAAATGAGATACATGTGTTATGAGAGCAGTAATGTTGCTACAGATTGCAGTTTAAAATGATGCAGCTATATTATACAAACAAAACAGTATAACACTTCACCTTAGTGCATTTCATATTTAATTTTAGGAGCAGTTCTAAAAAATATGTCCGTATGCCTGTCACAAGTGGTGTCCCACAGGGCTCAGTCCCCTGTCACTCTTGTTGACATCTACTTTTTCTGAAGTACAAGCAACACAGGAGGGTTATGGCTGACAAAGTTTGCAGATGACTAAAAACAAAATAGGCCATAAAAAACTACATCTGACACAGATATCCTCCAGAAGGCCCTCACAGAAATGGAACTGGTGCCAGAGCCATGGCCCTGAAGTAAACAAAAAAAATGCATCATCATACCTTTGAAAAAAAAGGCTACCCCTAGCTACCATATAGGTGGCAATCCACTGAGCACAGAAAAGTCATCAGAGATCTGGGGACCCAGGTTGACAGTAGCCTTTTTGACTCATATTTGCTAAAGTAGTTAGGAAAACCTTCTATATCACCCACCTGATCATGAAGGATTCACATCTAGATCAAGGGGTCATCATCCCCCTGTACTCATCACTTATTAGACCTATGATTGAGTACAATGCCCGTTCGGAATGTATCTGACCAGACACCTGCGGATAAAGGGTCTCAAAATATGTCTTATGCTGCCCACTGAGAAAGAACTTCAGTCTCAGTCTCATCAGCTTTGCTCAGAGGTGACCTGTGCCTGACATATAAGGCCATGTCAAACCCAGATTTGATGAATATGCTTCACCTCAAAATCTAGATCCTCAGAACCACAAAGGGCGGGAGACTTAACCTTTGACACGGTTTATAAATAGCGTGCTGGAGGATAGATTCATCACCCAGAGACTCCCTATGCTGTGGAACAAAATCAGTACATGTGAGAGCAGAGCACCTCTGTCTTGTTCAAGAGGAATCTTGACCAATGGATGTAGGCTTATAAATGCCCTTTATGAACCTATGAACCTATGAACCTATGAACCTATAATAGGAATATAAGCAGAAAACTCAGCTTTGCACTCAAAACTTGAATTGGTTATCTGTCCTCGATGCACATGCCATCGTACCTTTACAGACACATACACACTGCTCCAAATGTTAATACTGCTATGTCAAATGTGAGTCTGCATCACCTCGAATTGTTGTCCTCCTTCATAGTGATAGCTCTAAAACATTTTGTAGTGCATGGAGCTCCATGATTATGCTCTGATATCGTAAAAAAGACAAAACAGTTAAGTACTTTTATAGTGCAAGACCTGCCTCCGGATTCACAAAGCTTGCACAGAGTGCAAGATGAGTGTAGGAGCTCACGCCAGAAATATGTCTGCTGTGCAATCCAGGAACAGCCGGCAGGGGCATGCATGAGAGCTGCTAAAGCTACTCTTGCACAGACAACATCATGATATGCAAATTACCTAATTTGCTGGTGAAAGCCATGCAAATGAGATACATTTGTGATCCAACAAACACAAACTGTCCGTGGAAAATTAGTGTTACCTGCAGAAATGTACTCCGTTGGTAAAGGAGTACATTTCTGCAAATAGCTAAATGGAGCTATGACAGCTCCAAATAAAGGATGCATACAGTTGAGGAAGCATGCCAATGGCCAAATATAAGGCCATTGGCATTGCAAAATGTTTAAAAACATAAAAAGTTAACTTTTTCCCCCTGATCTCCGATGTTTAAGAATAGCGCAGGACCATGCAAATGTGCGGCTCTTTAAAAAACAAGAAAATCATTTAAAAAAAGACAAAAATAAGCATTTTTACTAAAAAGCTTATTCTGCCATGCAGGTGAATGGCAGGCTGAAGACAACATGGTTAATGACTAGTGGTTGCTAAGGGGGGGGGGCTCAGTGTGAGAGATGTAACCATGCATTACTAGGCAATCCTATGCAAATGAGGATAAGGATAGTGAATAACAATTTTCCCCAGCATGTGATGCATGTCTCAAGAGTGTAAGATTAGGAGTAGGGGAGTAGAAGACTAGAATATAGGTGACATCATGAGGGGGTGTGTCAGACAGGCTGTAAGCTAATTGGAGCACAGTGGCTTGTATTTGCCCTGAGTTGCTTAGGATTGCAAAGAGACGTGTCTACAGTTGTCCTATTTGAAAACCTCAAACCCAAGGTGCACACTGTTAAAAGATAGGAAACTCCTTGCAAACATGCATACAGAGTGTGCACGCATGTGCGCACATTTGCGCTTGTTTACGCGGCGCTGCCCCGGGTGGAAACAGAAAGGCAAAAGGAAGGAAAAGAAGTAGCAGGAAGTTAACCAAGGAGAACTAGCAGAGCTGCCAGGTGAAATATATCAGAATCAGCCAATTACAGAGGCAGCAGACTGGCCCAGCCCAGTCCAGCACTTTAAACTCTGCAAACACCATTCCCCCCTGTTTTTTCTCAAGAACTCTGCAACACTTCAGTATACAAAGAGGGAAAGCTTAAAAAGCTTAAGTCAGACAAAATGTTAAGGGCTGCTCTTGCTATCATAAAACAACATGTGCAAGGTGTTGAGGGTGGTGATGCTGCGAATGCTGCTGAGCAACCCACAATGAGGAGAAGGAGAAGAGTGTACAGACCCAGGGTAACCTACCAGGGGCTACATGAGCTGGAGATAGTGGAGCGCTATAGGGTGGACAGGGACCTCCTACAGCAAATTGTTGAGCTGTGCCGGCCACGCCTCACACACAGAACCAACAAAGGGGAACTCATCCCAGTGGATACCAAGGTATGTGTTGGCCTAAGTATACTAGCTACAGGTACCTTCCAAAGACCAACTGGTGATATGATGGGGATTTCACAGACATCAGCATCCAGGGTACTCCACCAGTTCCTGGATGCCATGACAGCACATGTCGGTGACCACATATATTTCCACAATTCCCATGAGGCATTGGCCAGCAATATGCGTCTTTTCAACCAAATAGCAGAATACGCTGAGGTAGTGGGTGCAATAGACTGCATGCACATACGCATAAAAGCACCACCTGGTGAGCGGGGTAGGGTCTACATCAACTGCTAGGGCTTCCTCTCTATAACTGCCAGTTTGTGTGCAATGCCCAGAGCATTATAATGAATGTGTGTGCTGGATGCCCTGGAAGCTATCAAGATTCCCACATTTGGCATCTGACCCAGCTGCACCAGTTATTTGCCAATGGGGACATTCCCTACTGTCACCTAGTAGGGGATGCTGGATACGCACTGGAGCCATGGCTGATGACACCCATCAAAATTGCACACACACCTGAACAAGAACTCCATAATGAGGCACATGCACAAACAAGAATCATAATTGAGCGTGTGTTTGGGATGCTCAAGTCACAGTTCCAGTGCCTGGACACATCTGGTGGAGTCTTGCAGTACTCACCAACTACATGTACCCAAATTGTTATGGTATGTGCCATGCTACACAATATGATCCTGCGGAAACAGCTGCAGCAGGAACAGCATGGGGCAGGGCCAAACAGCCCCCCAACATTGCCAAGGCCTGCACAGGCACAGCATGACTTGGAGGATGAACAACCTGAGCCTGCCCCAGTAGGCAGAAGGAGACATGCCCAGTATGCCCTGGCCTTGGCAAAGAGGCAATGTACAGCACATACGCTGACTCAGTAGGAACCCTGGAAATGACACCTCTCTCTGACTCACACATACAGTAAAAGGGATGCCTAACTTGACACTACCTGTTTTCAAACATGTATAGGGAGTGTACTATGTGCATCTGACATAGGCAGACCTGCAGCACCACCATCAATACTAGCACAGACACAATGTAAGTCACTCACACATACCAGCTGGGGGGGGGGTCACATACCTAACAGTCACAGCCAGCAGGACAGTTGTAGACAAACACAAACACAAATAAATGGTGTATCATGCCCTCTGAAGAGGCATATGGGTAACCTCCTCCCAGGCTAATGCAGACAGATAACAGCAGGCCAGGCAATGTGATGTGGGTTGGGTAGGCTGTGAAGTCACAAACTAATATGCATGTAACTGAAAGCTAAGGTCTGTACTACAGTGGCATGCCTCAAGCCAGTGCGATAGGCAACAGTACAGACTGAAATGGAGTACCTGACATAGCAGTGCAGGCCTAGAAAATGTGTATAAGTGTCAGGTGTACCCCTCATCCTATGTACATCCACAGTAACAATCAGGTGTGCCCCCCCAGGTAGAAATGCACAAATAATAGCTGTCCCCCCTGTATGTAGAAATGTTGATAAGTCTATGCAAATTGACTCATGGAAGCCCTGCAGGCACAGCATGCTTCCTGTCGATGGACAACACAAAGGTGAGCCCTGAAGTAAAAACCAGCTTGATTTTTCACACACGTATAGTATATATGCCCATAGTGGACATGCTCACACACTTAAACAAATATAGCAAATTTCAGTCAACAACATACTGAAAGGTCATACTGTGCATGCTTACATACAAACAAATGAAGCAAATTTCAGTCAAAAACATACTGAACAGTCATACTGAGCAAGCTCACACACTTAGGCCATGTCTGAGTACAGCAGTGGGCCACACATATCTGGCAGTTGCAGTTCTTACTCCAGACACATCACTATTCACCAATCTTGCCTTGCACACTTAGTGATATGAAAACAGACCCATATAATATATTGGACCCCTGTCATAATCAAACTATGTAATACAAGTACTTAAGTTGTTCAAAGAAAGTTAAAATCCAAAGAAGATCAATAAATCTCCGATCAGTATCATCAAGAAACAATGTGCACTCCTAACATTATCCAAGCCAAGCTCTGCCAAAAATATTGCCAAAGATTCCATAGAGAACCATGAAGCTTTCTTTAGCTATTTCATAAATATCAATGTAAACTCATATATGTTCTGAGTTAGTACAAAGTGTAAATGAATACATGTACATGATTGACATTGCTAACATCTTGTCAGACAGGTTCATACATATTTACCCCCTCTCACTGACAAAAGGGCCCATTACCATACCTGGAGATTGTGAAAACCCAGAAATCACATATGCAATGGTTAAACAGCTCTATCCAGACCTAAAAACACGGCATCTATGGGATGACATGGAGTCCCTGGCTGTGTCATATGTGAACTCCAAAACAAAGAGACCCCGCACCTGAGCAGTCTGTTCAGACTCACCCTCTGTACAGGATATGAAACTGTTGAATGGGTTACAGCAACATTTGGCACACTCCACAAGTGTTGGTGCACAACAAACCATGGGAACTATTGTCTTATATGCCTAATAAGCCTGATCTGCAAGGCCATGGAGTCCATCATTATGGAACTCATAAACAGAGCTATTGGGAGCCTAAAAACACCGAACCCTACCCATTTTGGTTTGGTCAGGGGCAGATCATGGTCCCTAAACCTACTAGATAGTTTTCAAGGCAGTTACCCAGGACATACATCAATGAAATGAGCTCTACATAGCCTACATAGACCTTGAAAAGCCCTTTTCCAACATCCCACACGCATGTCGTATCCACAAAATCAACAACCTGTGCATAAACACGTATGTCATCTGATGGATTGCCAACTGGGGCACAGATTGATCCCAACAAGGTAAGAATTGTGGTCTCCATGTTGGACTGTAAGCCGGTAACAACTGCTGTCCCCATGGCTCAGTCCTGGGACCCCTCCTGTCTGGTGTATACTTTTCAGAAGTACAGTCAAACACATGAGGGCTATGGTTAGCAAAATTTGTGGATGACTGCAAAAAATTGTCATAATTGATGTTTGGGACAACAGAGACATCCTTAAAATGGGTCTCAGTCAGACAGATGTGGTGTCAAAATTATGGCCTCGGGTTACAGTCATACAAATACCACATAGGTGCCAACACCCTAAATATGGAGGTAATAATAAGGTATCTATGGACACATGTGAATAGTTATCTCTACTTTCAGAAACACATTCACAAAATGGTTTGAAAATCACACTATGTGTCCCCACAAATTGCCAAAGTCTTTGCATGTAGGTCAAAGGAGGATCCCTCTACTCATCAGTCATCAGACCCATCAGAGAGTACCACGACACACTTGCGATGAATCTGACTAGGCACCTTAAGCAGCTGGAAAGACCACTGATGTACCTCAACAAGAGGATTACTGGCCTCAAACAGTTGCCCCATGCAACAAGACTGAAGTAACTCAATCTGTACTCTGTTGCATACTGTCTACTCAGGCGATCTGTGCCCAACATACAGGTCCATGTCCAATGCAGAACTGATGCACATGCTCTATCTGAAGTAAACCAAAGCTCATTGTGCCACATGCTCTAGGGATATAATCATCACAACAATAAATAGAACATGTTGGAAGGATACATTACTAACTCACAGACTTCCCTTGCTTTGGAACAGGTTCTCAACCTACATTAAGCTGAGTCTCTCACTGACACTCTTCCAGAGGAGCCTTGATGAGTGTATGTGAAACTGAACTGTCACACCATGGATCACTTCATCAGGTCTACTATTCAGAGGCATAGGGAACTAACCCCGGGTGTGGTGATAGCTGCACACTCTGGCAATACTAATATATGCCTTCAGGCAGATAGCGTATTACCTACCTTTGTACCTATATATGTAGGAGGAACACAGTATAATAAGCCAAAGATGGATGGGCAGAGATGTGTATAAGAGGGTGACCATGACAAGGAGCCATCCAGGACTGTCCCACCCAGCACACATCCCAATGGCACAAATGACATGAGGTGCACATCTCACCCACTGTACATAATAGCCACCGTTATCTGTAAGCATTACAGTGTATGTGGTGCATGTGCCTGCTGTACAACATGACTGTACAATGAAGTACACATCTACTATCTGTAGACATGTACCTGTCACATAGGTTCATAGGTATGTAGTAGACTATCTTCAGGAATGCATATATTAGTCTAGGCAAGTTATGTAGCTTTCACCACCCCATTGGTTAGTCTCCTAAGCCCTAGTTCTAATAGTTAGTACCATAAACCCCTTTCTAGTGGGGCTGCTGATGTGATCCCTGGTGTGAATTGTCTGTTTCCCATCCAGTCATCAAGGTTCCTATTGAAGATTGTCAGCGGGGGGGGGGGCTCTGTCTGATGTACATTGGGACTCTATTCCACAGTAAGGCAAGTCTCTGGGATGGTACTCTATCCCACATGCATATTGTATTCATTGTTGTGATGATGTTCATTTCCCTGGAGTGTGTAGTGTGACTCAATTTTGTTTTCCTTAGATGGAGCATGTTCAACAGTTATGTGTTGGACATGGCTCTGTATGTTAGGCAGTGTGTGCCTCTGAGTAGGTGGTATGCAACAGAGAACAGATATAGTTTTTCCAGTTGTGTTGCATAACACAACTGTTTGAGGCCAGTAATCCCCTTGGTGAGGTACCACTGCGGTCTCTCCAGCTGCTGGATATGCCTAGTCAAGTACATCCAAAATGGTGCATTGTACTCAATGATTGGTCTGATGAATTAAGAGTAGAGGGCCACCACTACCTCTTTTGATCTTGATGCAAACCCTTTGTTGATTAGGTAGGCCACATAGGATTTACTAACCACTTTGGCAACATGGTTGTCAAAGGAAAGATGACTATCTACTTGTGTCCCCAGATCCCTTATTACCTTGTCAGTTTTTAGTGGGTAAAACCTATATCGTAAGTTGTGGGTACTTTATTTTCCCAAAAAGGGATTACTATGCATTCTTTCGCATTGAGCTTGAGGCCATGATTCTGACACCACACATCTGTCTCATAGAGTCCCTTCTGGAGAATATTTGTGTCATGTGACCTCAATTATTTCATAAGTGGGTACTATGCTTTCTCCATGAAAGCATCTGTTAGCCTTGTCAGAGCGTGCTGGCACTTTCCAGACCTTAGGTCACTTCTGTATGCTTGTGACAAGCTTAGCCACTGCAGTGATCCCTGGGCTACGTCTTCTGTTTCACATCCACTCATCACGGTTTCTATTAAAGAGAGTGAGTGAGGGTTTATGCTTGAGGTATATTTGAATCCTGTTCAGAGCAAGCAAAGTCTGGCAAAGATGACTAATCATTATAGGTTTGCAACAACCTCTGTTGATCTGCATGCAAACCCTTTATTGCTTATGTGCTCCACAGAGGGATTTCCAAAACCCTTTGGTAATGTGATTATCAAAGGAGAGATGACTAAACACATGGCTCTATGTATACATTAGTACATGATCCACATTTTGGGGGCTACTACCTATGTGGTACTCTGGGGATACTTAGTTTTCTAAAAGTGGATAACTATGCTTTCTTTGACTTATAGCTTTACAGCATGATTTTGACACCAGGTATCTGTCTCTATGATACCCTTTTGAAGGATGTGTGTGTCATCTGGAGAATAAAGTATAGCCCACAGTATGCATTTTCATCAAACATGGGCAGACATATCCCTACTGTGTTTGCCTATACCTAAGAAAGCTATATGCCAAACAGGAGTGGTCCCAGGACTGAGTGCAGGTGAATACCATTTGTTACTGGCATAGAATTGTACATGGAGGCTGCAAATGTTACTGTGTGTCCTATATCTGTGCGCCAGTTGTCAATCCATCATCTCACAGTCCTTTATGGTCAGTCTGTTGAGGTTATGTATAATACCAGAATGTGGGATGGGTATGAATTGCTGGGTGAGTTATAGCTTGGCTGTGTGGACCTCCCCTCCCTCACCTATAGCCTTGTTAACTGGCTTGAAGTCTACTAGGTGTAGGAGCCATGATCTGGCTTTTAGAGAACCTAAGTGGGTATGGTGCAGTGTTTGCAGGTTCATAATGTCTCTGTTAATGAGTTCCATAATGCTGTGCTCCATAGCCTTCCTTTGTCTGGGTTATAGGGTGAGAGTTTCCAGGATCTGTTGTAGCACTACCCTTAATCAATTTATGTTAACATTTGCACTGGGTGTGACAAGGGTAGACAGGATTACGAATAAGTATATTAGAGGGTTAGCCCAGGTTTGAAGGATAGTAGACCAAGCCAGACAGGCAGGATTACATTGGTTTGTACATGTGCAGAGGAGGGATGCAGAGTATATTGTGAAATAGATGCTAAGGATGAAGCCGCCAGGTAACAGGAAAAGAGGAATGCCTAAGATGAGGTTTATGGATGTGGTGAGAGAGGACATGCAGGTGGATGGTGTGACAGCGCAAAATGCAGTGGGCAGGAAGAAATGGAAACAGTGATCCACTGTGGCAACCCCTAATGGGAGCATCCGAAAGGAGAAGTAGAGGAAGAAGTTGTAGCTCAACCCTTGTGGACCGTGAACACCATTACTGTGCGTCATTCCACAAGTATGTAACCTGCATAGAGGCTGCATCTGAACAGAGTGCTTAGGTGAGTGG
The DNA here is from genome assembly GCF_019279795.1 of Protopterus annectens. Lineage (NCBI taxonomy): Eukaryota > Metazoa > Chordata > Ceratodontiformes > Protopteridae > Protopterus > Protopterus annectens. The sequence goes on from NC_056732.1 coordinate 1,214,932,940, forward strand.
TTACTTCATATGCCAGCTTGTGTATGACACAGACAGGGATACTGTCCATTACCATTGCCACTGTGGTTTGGACTTTGATAAAGAGATGCTTTAACTAGAGTGTCTGTGAATTATCAGGTTTTACATTCTTCAGGTCTGGAAATTTTGCCCATGTGTAACAACAGGGTGGTGAAATCCGAATTCAAACTGTCTGACAAGATATTGGTAATGTCATTCAGATAAGTATACCTTGTGACCATTTACATTAACTTTGACCCGATCTGAGATTTCCCCTCTGGATTATAAACAACACTAAAGAAAGCTTTAGTGTTGTCTTTGGAATCCTTGCCAATTTGTATTTTGAAGCTTGCCTTGTATGATTAATGAGGGCTTGTATTTTTCCAATGATAATGACCAGAGAGGTTATCCCTTCTTGGTATGTAACTCTTTTTTGGTACAACTTCCACACCTTCTATTATATATTTAGTTTATGGCAGGGGTCCATGAGACTAATGCACTTTTACTATATAAGTGAGTATTTCTTGCATTTGTGATAACACGGTCCATGCAACCCTGTAGGTAAACAGTGTGCATTACTAAAGGATTATGCAGCTGGGACAGTGTTAACCTTAGTAATGCAAACCAATGACAGATAGCAACAACAGCATTACCCACAGCACAGTGTCAACCCATGTCATACACACACATGTGTACTTAAGTTCCAAAATGTGTGTAATACAATGCATACTGGCCACTAATAGAAACTATGGAGTGGTAACACTGGCCAATACAGGGCATGTCACCCTGCCCATGTGTCCAATATGCATGTACATGCAGACAGTGCACCTTCACCATGTTCACAAATTGACACCTGCAAACCTCTGTTGCACACACCCCACACTTACTGTCCACTGTATAATGCACGCTGACACAACTACACACATCAGCCAAGTGGCACATGGGCAACCAAAACACAGTTGGAATAAACACTGGTGAAAACAATGCAACATTGCTAATTACAGCTTTAGTGCATCATGACTGCTCAGCTACACCTTTAAGGATATTATTACTCTTTACTGCTGACAACATGCTACACGTCCAACCATTACTATACTTTATTAAAGTCACCCTGTGCATCAGCACCATGTTAGCCTGCTCCTGCATCAATGTTGCAGATGACAGGTGGTGGCACAGGTTTCATCATATGCACAAGGTGTGTTGTTGGTTTGCCAGAGGACTACACTGAGCCACACAATCAACATGTGTGTGTGAGTGTGTGTGTGAGGACAATGAGTACTGTTATGGGTCAATGTTGATATCATGTGTGCAGGTATGTGTTTGCCCTAGGTTTCTGGTTTATGTGTGTGTGTCTGAATGCACACAGTTCCACCATGTGGCTGCCATATATGGGGATTTGTGAGACAGCTACAGACTGTACCTGGCAGGCTTTACAGATCACCAGCTCTGGCCAAGGATACGGAACCTGTGCCTGGTAGGGGTGCTACAGACAGTATCAGGTACTAATCCAGATTGGGTACTATCCTCAGAGGTTGACAAATGTCCACTGAATCCAGTTCCCTGCTGGGACTGGCCAGAGCCATGAACAAGTGGTCTGCTAGGACGGTCTATGGACAGCCCCCCCCAACATTGCTGGGGCTAGTACTGGCACTACGGGATAGGGTGTGACATACTGGACGTCCACAGCGACCACCAGCTGGTGATGTTGCTGGCATATGCCCACGTCGATGACTCAACCATCCCACACTGTCCTGACACATGGACATGACATTGTGGATGACATCCAATGTCTCACCCCAACATCTATCAATGACCTCAGTGTAGTTACATATGGCACCTGCTAGGTCATGGATACTGCCATTTACAAAGGTGTAATGAGCCCTCTTTGCCCTTAGCCCCTGTCTGGTGTACTGCTCCATTCATGTCTGTGCCTCCATGACAGCCTGCCTGGAACATGCGAGTGGTAGAAAAAGGTGTGGCACGTCTGCCAGGGGCATGATGACCAGCAGTGCTCTGACGAGAACCCCTGAGTATCTGCCTATGTGGTATATTCCAGACATCTGGCTATGGCTGCTGTGTCCTGATACATGTGCCATAGATACCACACTGTCCTGGCCAGTGCCAACCGTACACTGTCCCTCAGCTAAGGGCAATGGTGATGATGGATGTACAGGCAGTATGACTGTGTGCATGGATGGGGTGGAGACTTGTGTACTGTCAATTGGTGGCCCAACAACAGACCCTGACAAACCTGCATGTGCCTCAACACACCTATCCTCATGATCACTGTCTGTCTCAGTGACATCAGGTTCCCTGCTGTACTGAACCAGCCCCACCTCAGCACCTGTGAGAGGAAAACAGGAAGCACACTTTAAGACCTGAACTTGATGTCAGACCACATGCACACATACACACATGCACACACACAACACTACACTCCTCCCGAAAGCAGACACACACAACACCAGCAATCACAAAACATACACAATAGCAGGTGATGGTGGAGTACAGTATCACAAGCAAAACAGTCATATCACACCTGTCAGCATGCAGGACATGTGTTGCTCAACAGCATGCAGTGCAAGTGTAGTCAATCTGTGTTACTAATAGTATACATGGTTTTGATGCATGTGTTTTGTTATTAGGTGATGGCCCTCCCCCTGGAACACAATGCATACATGGACACAACATTGCTGTGCAGGTATTCATAACCCTGTGATGTACTGTGCTCCATAACTCACAGGTGTACATACCATTGCTGGCTGTGTATCTGCGGGTCAGATAGGTATCCAATGCTGATTACAGCTTCTGTGTCTTTAGCAAATAATTGTGGACACATGTTAATTGTGGACACGTTTTTAGCACATGCCTGATGAGTATTCACACATCATCAGTGGTGCATGGATAACTGAGAGAATACCATTCAGCCACATACCCAATATACGGTACTTATGGTGAGTGCAGATCATATTGTTGACATGCCAGTCTCATCCATGACATGGCATGCTAAAACATGGCTGCATATTTAAACACTACACATACCCAATATGTGTCATATGACCTAGCCACTCAATAGCATCACAAGACATATATGTGTCAGTTGTGCAAATGGTGATTGGTATGCATACTGTTTAGAGGTGGATATGTGTGCACACACACATCATTATGGTGCTTAGCAATTACAGCTATGTGTAGTACTGTGGTTACAATTACTGGCTGGGGTATAGTACCATAGGCCATCATCACGAGGCATCAGGTGGTCACTCAAGGCTACAAATGTTTCACAAACCAGCACAAATCATGCTGTGCCAGAACTGTACTACCTTGGCTAAATTCACCATTTTACAACCAGTTGTTACATGATTTTGTAAGGCGGCCAATAAGGAGCATTTCTTGACATGAATGTGTAGTGTGTTGCAGAGTGTTTAAATGCCCCAGGATAGGCCTCTACCCCTCAGGTATATTCTGTGTAATGTGTGGATGAGATTTTGGATACTGGAGTATGTCTTTACAGAGGGTTTGTGAATCTTTTATGTGTAGCATGTTAAAATGCTCTGTGTATGACATAGATGTGTATGTTATGTGCATGTTGAGTATCAGCTGTGCCTATCCAATGATCACTACAGTCTAGCTACATTTGTTTGAGATGGTCTGGGTATTGCATGTGTTTGGTGCTGCTAATCACATTAGTGAGATCTGCGTGCTCTTTCACCAAACATGCACAGCATGCATTATGGGTAGGTGTGTTACATGTGTACATGGCCTACACCTTAACTATGACATGCACTTTTTATTTCCAATAATAAATGTAGAACACACTCACCAGCATATGTCCACTGCCTTGATGTCACCCCAGAGGTACCTACATAGAGATGAGACAGTTTGTCAGTGGCCACAACTGTGGAATTGCTACTGTGTGTTTGCAATCTTACAGTACAACAGTTTACATTCACAGGGCTACAGATTATATTCCAAATGATCAGCATTGCACAACAACAGGCTCTGCATCTTTGAATGACACACTCCATATCTCACATATGAATGATCTACCAATGCAGATAACAGTAGTCTACAGATATGCTTTGTTACCTGCATGCTCCATGTGTGCTTGCTGGGTGGCTCCAACCTCCATCATAGTGTATGTCTGCTGCTGTTGTTGTTGGGCAGGTGCCACCAGGCTCATGAGCAGCTCCTCCACTCTGGTGAGGGGGGGGGATGGATGCTAACACCACCCCCTGTTGCAAGCTGTTCTGTACGCACAGCAGTGGCACACTTATGGACATGTCGAAGATCACTGCAGTGGTGGTCTACCTGCTCATGTGTGCGGTTATGCAGGCCTACCTCATTGACCCTGTGGACAAGATCTTGCCACATTGCAGTACGCTCCTGCTGGTCCTGGCTGGTTCGTGAAAAGAGTAAATGGTAGTGCTGAATCATAATACTTGTGATGACATCATCTTCAACCCTACTGTAGGTTAGGTTCCTGTGGTGGGCCATAATCCCTGAAAAACATAAATACAAAAATATGTCTGAGCAAGTCATATGGCACATTTAACATTATACAGTACATATATCACTGAACTGCAAATATATATATATATATATATATATATATATATATATATATATATATACTTACATACATAATGCAATATGCTGTACCTGAGCACAGATTACAATAATTACTCACACACATACATCTACATGTTGGAGTACATTTTCTGTAGTGTTGTATGATTGTACTGGATGTTATGTTTGTGAATACATAAATGATATGTATATCTGAGATGGCTTAGTGGCAAATCACATATGCTGTGATATGAATGGTTGTGGGTTTTTTCCTAGTTAATACTTTTTATTTTGTTACTAGCCAAAACAAAGGTCAGGGGCTACAGATGGAATAAGGCACATTTCAGCAGTTGCAAGTGGGTTTTCAGAAGGGTAAGCACAGCTTATGGAAGTTTAGCAACCTATAAGCTAACCGAGAGTGAAACACTGTAACTGCCACTTATCACTGCTCACCCCACAACTGCTTGAAAGTGCCTTGCTCACTCTCTGTCCAATGAACCATGTTCTGCAGAGCAACAAAATAAAATCACTGTATAAGACTATACAAGCGTACCTGGCACATTGTATGCAACATGATGCACCACCTAGCCACAGCAGATATATATCAAGCTGATGTGTAAAGAAATATATTATCCATCACAATCAGTGTAAGGTCCAGTAAATGTACTAATATTATACCACACAACTTGTTAATGCCAAACCTGTGGCCAAAATATGTGAACAATTGGGAATATAGGTCATATACTGCTGTAGTACACTATGAATGTTGCTAGATACACAGTTATATATATTACCACACATATGTCAAAGGACATGTTACAGACATACCCACACACATGTCAGACATAATCACAGGACACAAAGGTATGACAACCCAGATAAGCTTTCAGTGTGTACTATATAGTATTGTGTGTCAGTACTTACAAAACCTTAATCTTGAGAAATGTAGTCTGTGATGAATACGGGGACCACACAAAACAGTAGATGCAAGCAATGTGGACATACACCATACTTTGCTGTACAGGCCCAGAGCTTCAGTTAGTACTACAGTACACACAGGATTTGCTTTCAATATCAGTACCAGTCAATAATCATAGATGTAGTGCTTTAGCCTCCAGTGACACACCCTAGTTAAAACCAAGAGACTTAATCACACTGTATGCAATAGCACTTGTTCTGCCTAGCAACAGAATACACAGCTTTTGCTAGGATCAAAGCAAGGACCCAGTATACCATAAAATAAACAGTTTCCCAGTAAGCTATCCCACAGATATATATCTCTGATGTATTCACAAACATATTGACCATCACAGTCAGTCAACAGTACAGAGAATCTATTGCAACAAGTAGATGTAGTTGTGTATGAGTATGTATGTATATATATATATATATATATATATATATATATATATATATATATATATGTGTGTGTGTGTGTGTGTCTGTGTGTATATATACATATACGCATCCATTTGTCTACATCTATATAGATATATATATATATATATATATATATATATATATATATATATAAGCACATATACAATTCACCTTTCATAGTGAGAATATCAATTAGACAAAGGATGTAAGGTGTACAGTAATGTAATAACATTGCACAGTCTTGGGATAAATGCATTGAAGGTGTTCACAGCCCAAGTAGCTTTAGCAGGCCTTACTGGCTTCAACATTGCAAACTGAATGAACCACCCACAGTGTTTAACCACCACATGTCATATACCAGCACTGTATGCTGTCTTGTTTGTCACACACTAAAACCTACATACAAATATGTGCATACTAACCTTCACCAATATATATATCCCCCTTCGCAAACAGTTGCAATATGTCCCCTGCTCTATGCACATATACAGATGTGAATATATATGACACATATATATTTCTCTGTATGTGTGTGGCATACACACACATGGTCCACACTGTTGTAAGTCCCTGGACCTCACAGCTGAACTGTTGGTCCTTGCTGCAACACAAACAGGTGTCACATATGAACACAGACCAACATTAGGGTGGGTATATATGGCAACAGATGCTAGATAAGCATACTAGACTGCTGCAGCACTTGCCAATGCTAAGCTACACTTTAATATAACTATCATGCATGTGTTGTTCTATCACACCCATGGTTATGTAATGTCAGCGCTAATCCGCCCAACAGCCATTGGCCACACTACTGTACAGAACACAGATAACATGGATCAGATCTTTGACATTTAATGCTGAGCTACACATTTCACAGGTATGTCCCACTGCCCACAGGTGCACACAGTATTGTCCACCAGCAGTAGTTAAGCAGAACATCTGTGTAGAAAGAAGTACTGCTGCCACATATGAATGTTTCACATTATGTAGACTATTCTTCAATAACATCTACTACATGCCAGTAAATACATATGTGTCACATACCTTTCCTTTGTATAATTTGGTAATATTTATTTTTCCTTTTCTCTCTCTCTCTCTCTCTCTCTCTCTCTGTCAGTCTCTGCAATAGAATGATTGAGTTTGTCGGCATAGATTGCAGCCTGCTTTTGTAAGAATTGCACATGAGCATGTGATGGCCTCTGCACCAATTAGTGCCCACCATTTGCAAATTGCATACAGCCTGCTGTGTAGTAATTGAAGTAATCACTGTCATAGCAACCCAGTACTATAAATTGCTGACTCATGTAAGCATGGCCCTTTCAGCTTTCCAAGATGGAGATCATCTTTGCTTGGTGTGGACATCATTGTTTAAGACAGAAGGTAGGAATAGTTCTTATATCAGACCCTGCACACACAGGTAAATTCTACATTTGGGTAGGGTTGCAGAAGTACAGACAGCGTAAGTAGTATTGTGTGCATTTTATCTTGCTGGACCTATAGGGTTGCTGTGTACATGTTACTTTATCAAGGAATGTAGTCTGTCTGCGTAACTCCCAACTGTGGACCTATCCACATGATAGCCAGAGAATAGCCTGTTATTTTTTGTCTGTGCATCACACAGGTCTTTTCACCAATAGATCAATGGCATTCTTACAGTTGGCTGCTACCAGTACATGGCTACATCCATTTGTATTTCAGTGTTTTATTCCTACAAAAGGGTATGTTTCCAAAACTCCTTCCAAAGCTATTTGCGCAGTGTGTAACAGCAGAAAGGCTAATATGCTTCTGTGTTTCCGCCTCTGCCAGACCTCTCAACCAATCAGGGGCAAATTTGAACAGAATCAGGGAAAAGTCAGGAAAAAATCAGGGACAATCAGGGACACTTTTAAAATATTAGTGCTATTACGTTGATACATTGAGAGAATCAGAGCATATGAATTAATACACCTTTTCTGAAGTAAAAGAAGTGTATAACTCTTAATTATTGCCATCATTCATTAAGTGTAATTCACCACCTTTCTGCCCAAAGTCTCTAGTTTTAGTAGAGAGATTGAACGTTCTGTTGCAGAACCTCTACGCCAGCTTGAGGCCCGAGTGGTGCAACTCACAGGTCAGCCTGCCCATCCTACACAGCCCCCAGCACAGCCACCTTCTGGGCCGTGAAGGTGCAGTGGAGACTGCCCATGAGTGGTGACCTCAGTCCCACTGTTTCCATCTGGGGGCTCATGGGCTTGTGATTTCCAAATATCCCTCCTCGTCAAAGGTGTTCACCCACCACATGTGTCGTATACCGCCCCTGTATGCATCTTGTTTGTCTTGTCTGTTTGCCTCCCCAACCTACCTCCCAAAATATACCTACTTCCCCTACCCCACATTCCACTCTCACCTGAAAAAAAAGGGCAATCTGTTCCCAAAAAAGAAATTACACCTGATACATAGCTGCCCATTCTGCACACATGTCCACTGGACACATAAAATGTTGTTTAATTGGCATTACAACATACTTTGTTGTCCTCACCCTTCTCTCAAGGGTTGAAGGGCTCATATCTACTTCCAAATTTATTGCATATGCACAGCTGTTGCTGTTGAAGAAATGGGCAGCTATGGACCTTCCCTACACCCGTCCTGCACATCCCAAGCTATTTTCCATACTGTCTTTTCCTCTTTGTGCTCCTTTTTCACCACTTTCCTATCTCTCCCTTTTTCTTTTATTTCAAAGAAATTAGTGCGGGGGTGAGCGGGAGTAAGCATTATTAAGCAGTAGTGAGAGGGTTTGCATCGGTTTGCGCTTGTTTGCGCTTGGCTAAGCAATGCGAGGCATTGAGCAAACCCGCACAAACCCACTTACGACTGCATAAAAGTGCCTTAGTCACTCTGTATGTGAGGGCCCTTGTTCTGCTCAGGAACAAAATAAAACACCTCTGTAAGTCTTGAACCCCGGACCTTGCACACACACACACACACACACACACACACACACACACACACACACACACACACACACACACACACACACAAACACTACACAACATGAAGTACCACTAAGCCATGGTAGATATACATTAAGTTGGTGCTTAAAGAATTATATCATGCATCAGAATGAGTGAATGTAAAGAAAAATTAGGAATACCATGAATATTAGTGTTATTATGTTGAAACATTGAGAGAATCAGAGCATATGAATTAATACACCTTTTCTGAAGTAAAAGAAGTGTATAACTCTTAATTATTGTCATTATTTATTAAGTGTAATTCACCACCTTTCTGCCCAAAGTCACTAGTTTTAGTAGAGAGATTGAACGTTCTGTTGCAGAACCTCTATGCCAGCTTCAGGCCCGAGTCACGCAACTCACGGGTCAGCCTGCCTGTCCTACACAGCCCCCACACAGCCACTTTCTTGGCCGTGAAGGTGCAGTGGTGACTGCCCATGTGTGGTGACCTCAGTCCCATGGTTTCCATCTGGGGGCTCATGGGCTTGTGATTTCCAAACATCCCTCCACGTCAAATGTGTTCACCCACCACATGTCATATAATGCCCATGTATGCATCTTTTTTGGCTTGTCTGTTTACCTCCCCAACCTACCTCCCCAAATATACCTACTTCCCCTACCCCACATTCCACTCTCACCTGAAAAAAAGGGCAATCTGTTCCAAAAAAAAAAAAATACGCCCCATACATTGCTGCCCATTTTGCACACATGTCCACTGGACACATGAAACGTTGTTTAATTGGCATTACAACATACTTTGTTGTCCTCACCCCTCTCTCAGGTATTGAAGGGTTCATATCTACCTCTAAATTTATTGCATATGCACAGCTGTTGCTGTTAAAGAAATGGGCAGATATGGATCTTCCCTACACCTGTCCTGCACATCCCGAGCTATTTTCCATACTGTCTTTCCCTCTTTGTGCCCCTTTTTCACCACTTTCCTATCTCCCCATTTTTCTTTTCTTTCAAAGAAATTAGCGCGGGGGTGAGCGGGAGTAAGCACTATTAAACAGTAGTGAGAGGGTTTGCGCGGGTTTGCACTTGTTTGCGCTTGGCTAAGCAATGTGAGGCATTGCTCAAACCTGCGCAAACCCGCTTACAACTGCTTAAAAGTACCTTAGTCATTCTCTATATGAGGGCCCTTGTTCTGCCCAGGAACAAAATAACACACCTCTGTAAGTCTCGAACCCAGGACCTTGTACACACACACACTACACAACATGAAGTACCACTAAGCCGTGGTAGATATACATTAAGTTGGTGCTTAAATAATTATATCATGCATCAGAATGAGTGAATCTAAAGGAAAATTAGGAATGCCATAAATATTAGTGCTATTACGTCGAAACATTGAGAGAATCAGAGCATATGAATTAATACACCTTTTCTGATGTAAAAGAAGTGTATAACTCTTAATTATTGTAATTATTTATTAAGTGTAATTCACCACCTTTCTGCCCAAAGTCACTAGTTTCAGGAGGGATTCAGAGGGACAGAGCTAAATTTGAGTCAAACTCAGGGATGTCCCTGAAAATTAGGGACAGGTGAGAGGTGTGGCCTCTGCCCTAAACAGATATGCCAGTGTTTGTCCTGCTGTGATACTGTATGGGGTTGTAAGGTGATGGTGTAACATTATTTCCTGCTAGAATGGCTGCTTCTCTTATCACAGTCATGTAATGTAATCCCACAACAACTGTTGGTCAGCATCCACAGAACAAGTTGTGTGGTATGGTATTCCTAATTTTCCTTTACATTCACTCATTCTGATGCATCATATAATTATTTAAGCACAAACTTAATGTATATCTACCGTGGCTTAGTGGCATTTCATGTTGTGTAGTGTTTGTAAGGTCTGGGGTTTGAGACTTACAGAGGTGTTTTATTTTGTTCCTGAGCAGAACAAGGGCTCTCACAAACAGAGTGACTAAGGCACTTTTAAGCAGTTGTAAGCGGGTTTGCGCAGGTTTGTGCAATGCCTCGCATTGCTTAGCCAAGCACAAACAAGAGCAAACCCACGCAAACCTGCTCACTACTGCTTAATAGTGCTTACTCTTGCTCACACCCACGCTAATTTCTTTGAAAGAAAATAAAAATGGGGAGATAGGAAAGTGGTGACAAAGGGGCACAAAGAGGGAAAGACAGTATGGAAAATAGCTTGGGATGTGCATGACGGGTGTAGTGAATGTCCATAGCTGCCCATTTCTTCAGCAGCAACAGCTGTGCATATGCAACAAATTTGGAGGTAGATATGAGCCCTTCAACCCCTGAAAGAGGGGTAAGGACAACAAAGTATGTTGTAATGCCAATTAAACATTTCATGTGTCCAGTGAACATGTGTGCAAAATGGGCAGCTATGTATCGGGCGTAATTTTTTTTTTTGGGGAACAGATTGCCCTTTTTTTCAGGTAAGAGTGGAATATGGGGTAGGGGAAGTAGGTACATTTGGGGAGGTAGGTTGGGGAGGTAAACAGACAAGACAAACAAGACGCATACAGGGGCGGTATATGACACATGTGGTCGGTGAGCACCTTTGACGGGGAGGGATGTTTGGAAATCGCAAGCCCATGAGCTCCCAGATGGAAACAGTGAGACTGAGGTCCCCACCCATGGGCAGTCACCACTGCACCTTCATGGCCCAGAAGGTGGCTGTGCTGGGGGCTGTGTAGGAGGGGCAGGTTGACTCATGAGTTGTGCCACTCGGGCCTCAAGCTGGCGTAGAGGTTCTGCAACAGAACGTTCAATCTCACTATGCACCACAGCCTGGACCATATGAAGGGTGATAGGTGCCTCACCATCCACGCTTGCGCGGGGGGGGGGTAGAGCCCCATCTCCTGCAGTGCTTCCACCTGAAGGTGGCTCAGGGCCAATGGAAGAGGAGGCCCCAGGCTGGGCACCGGATCTGCTGGTGCCAGGTGCCATGGCCAGCTAAGGTGGGAATGGTGGGTCCGCTGGGGCCGGCCTTCCCATACGAACTATGTTTTGGAGAATTTAATAAAGATATGGGTTAGTAACAGTCAACAGCATTCCCAATTAGTTATAACAGCATGCAGAAGTATTACCATTAACCCAACACACCCGATTTTCAACAGTTGAAAAGCAAGCATAGCACATGCATATATAGAACAATAGTGGACATTACAATAGCATGCAGGTTTAATTGTTGGCAACAGGCCTCCAATATTGTGGTATTTTAACAGGGCACATGCATAGAAATAAATGCAAAAATTTATAAACCAAAAGGACATATGTCCCAACAAATGTTTTGAGATTAGACATACCGATTGAGGTGTGTAATTGCATTTTTTATGCACATACAGTAGGGTTTAAAAAGATAGCTCAATTAACAACTTGTATATCTTTCTAGTTTTCACTACATTCATATTAACTGCAGTTATATGTCCCTTACATGTATTATTACACTACCCAATGTCCTTATATTGTGCAATTGGATTTTGCTAGATCATTATATACATGAGCTGTATCTTACATACAAACTGTCCAAGATGCAGATGTTACTGCAACATATTTTGAGAATTGCTCACACACACTACTGCTAAGATGCATCACTGACAGCTCTACTTTCATATAATTATCTACATATGTTCAGGTGAAAGTATCAGTTATATGTTGACAGCTCTCTACATTTCTGGCAGCACACTGACATTTCTGGGAACACAATACCAAGCTACTCATGTGCCAGATTAACCTGTACATGCTGGGCATGAACCAACAGTTGAGGGCTGTAAATATGCATACAAGCTACTGGCACTCCCTTCATCCATGTTGTATGGGCCTACCTAAGTGTGGGTTGGCACGGCTTAATACAACACTACTATTTGCAGATTGCAACAGTACAACAACATATCAAAGAAAATGACAGACGCACTCCATGAATCATACATTTATTAAAGGATTATTACACCTTTATTTATTGGGTTACAAGACTTTTTGAAGGCTCTCTCATTTATTTTATATAACAGTACATACAGAATAATTACTAACCTGCCTCATGATGCAGCCTTTGCAGCCTATCTCCATGGGCTTGCAGGTTCATAGCCCGGTCACCTGCAGCTGCAAAGTAAATGCAGTGATATTGAGACATACCTATCCATAGTATAGACAAGCATGGCAATTCTTAACTACTTAATACAATGGCTACTTACTCAGTACTGAGGCATTAGGCATCGTATGGGATTTCTGGATCCACCGGTCCAGTTCATCGCTCCTATGCTGCTTCAGGTCAGAATAATGGTGCCTGACCTGCTCACCAGTCTGAGAAACACCAGTGGCACTGGTAAGATCACAGGCAAGACTGTTCCATGCCTCAGTTTTATATTGGGTACCCTGGTATTGGCCCTGCAGGAGTCTTTCTTCATGTTTGTGGATGAGGAGCCAGACCATAATTTTGGACTCCTGGATGCCCCAGTGTTGCACTCTAAACCGAGTGCCTTCACCTACGCCCGCCATGCTGACTGCAGAAGGAAGCTTCAACCAGTTATAGCAAGTATTCCCACCTGTGGAGATTAAATAGGCCTCATTTTCCTCACTTATTTGTGATTGGCCAGTTTTGGATAAGCTCAGCTGTGGGCACACTTGCTTAGTTGATGTTGGCAATGTTTAAAATCCCTTTGATAGATATGTCTCTGTTTAAAGTGCATGTTTGTCAAATGCTATCATGGCTTAGTGGTTAAGTACTGTGACTGTAGTGCACAGTATCCTGAGTTCAAGCTCTGTCACTGCTTTTTATTTTCCTGCTGGGCAGAACTGAGTGGTTAAGGAACAGCAAAGCAGGTATGAGCGTGTTTACCCGACGTTGCTTTGCGCGAAGGTAATCAGCAGTAACGTGCAGTTAACCTGTGTTACTCCTCCTTAGCATAGCACAGCTATGCAGAAATGTATTTAAATATGCTCAATACTGGTAAAATGTGGCTAGCAGTACTTTATATTGCTTAAAATAAGGTACTCATGCCTCAGAATGCATAAATATTTCACCTTTATATATATATATATATATATATATATATATATATATATATATATATATATATATATAAAATATATATATATAATTCATGCACTACCAAATTTAACATTTCAATGCTTTTTACAAAACTTATACATAAAAAATGTCAGGAAATGTTTTTGTATACAGATTTCACACAGAAAATGGAAAGTGCAGTAGTGGGACTCGAACTGGGAATGCTCTTCTTTGTGTGACAGCTCTAACCACTACGCTATTGCGATGTTGCTTAATTTGCATATATTTTTCTTATTATCCTCTTCTGGTGTCTAAGTTGGTGTAACTGTAGCTAAGCAATGGGCAAACCCGGGCAAAACCACGCAACTACGGGCAGCTATATTGGAAGAAAAAAAAAATATTTTTATTTTTTATTCTGTTAGTTGTTGAACATATGGGCGTGTGTAGTGTTACATTGTACTCATGTGAGCGGACTCGCTCATTTAAATGTGAAGTTGCTACATTTCTTCATTGCAGGGGTGTGGATATTTGGACTGCTCGGCAGTCCGACACGCCCCCCTAAACTCGTCCACAATCCATGTAAGCTTTAGAGTTGAGGCAGCATGCCCTCATTAATATGCATGGTGCGCTGCTGTCATACTCTTACACTGGTGCTTCTGTGCAAGACTAATCTAGTCTTACATGGAAGATTAGTAAATCCGGGGGCTGATCTTAACAATTGTTAAGCACCCTAGCTTCACTTGTAAACATTGGATATTAAGCTAAGCAGTTAAACCTGCCATTACTGGCCAGCAGGCAACAGAAGAAGATGAATTAAGACATATTTGTTTCTGCCTGCTATCTGTGCCAGTAAAATGTCTCTAACTTTCTGCAACATAGGAGAATATGCTGTACTGCCTTTCTATCAGACCTCACTAAGTGCTTTATTAATTTGAAAACTGGCAAAACACTTTGCACTTTATAGCCCTGTTACTAATAGTGCATGGAGCACATAAAGCTCCATGCACTACAAAATATGATGATGGGGTCTCTGATCATAACCTGTTATTATTTGTTCTCTGCACGGATGCCAAGATTCACCTTTCAAGCTTTACTGTCGCTATGAATTTTTTGGCATCCATGTCTTGAAAATAATCCAGTTAGGATCGGTGACCTAATCATAATCTTCTATGTTACAGATCAGATGTTTTCTTAATAAATGATAATATTTAAATATATCTAGTTTAGAGATTACCTTAGGCACTTTCAGATGTGTCATACTGAGCCAGGAAAGGCCAAACTATGAAATGAACTTAGTTCAGTACAGAGAGTATTGCTTAGTTATACTCTTGTAGAGCAGCTGTCTCTCAGAAGACTGCATTGATTATCAGTGGTAGGCCTACCTAGCCCTACTAACACATACATGAGCTGATTACAATGCTAAAATCCATAGTTAAACATGCTCTACATTAGACTAAAATGCCTTCAGGTTTATGGGTACTTACAAGACTATCGATCTGTGAGGATCTTAAGAAGCCTATCTTTACATTCCCACAGTTGCTTTTAGACCATTTATTTTTTGTACACAGCACAAGGGCATGTTGGAATATGTAGCTGCCCCTATCCATGAAGGACATGGATGCTAATCTGGTGGTGAATCTTTATTTTCCCACCCATTCATCCAAATTATGCTCAAATAAAATAAGAGAAGTAATATGCAGAAAAATAAGGGAATAACCAAACCACGGAGTGCACAAAATACTTCCGACTTTAATGGTGAGAGTTTTCGCAGTTCAACAGACTGCTTCATGAGACAATCAACAGAACCATTTCCACAACTTTATAAAAAACAGTCAACCAATTACATAGCAGAACTCAACTGACATAATTAATTGACTAATTAATTAATTGATCCATCCCATGTAGACATAAATCTCTTTTAAAATCCATTATATAAAATTTAAAACTACTAAAAGTGACATATTCAGTACATAAATTTTATCTACATATTCCCCTGGCCTGGAGTATGGCTTCAGAGACAGTTTGCCTTTAAGTCCCTTTGGGACTTGCCCTTGCAACTCCCACTCTAATATCACCCACCCCATCCAACCACTACCATCCTGTGTGGGTCTACCATAGGAAAAGAGTGATAAAAGTGTAATTATCCTCCCACTTTTTTGTACAGTTACACAAACTTCACAAAGATGAGTTCTAGTTTATTAAACTGTAGTAACATCTTACAGTGCTGTGAGCTTTTCAATATGTTTACATACAATTCTGACTGTATAATGACATTTACATTGCATATTTAAGTGTTAAAACCATATGTAGTCTTATAAATGTTGGTTGATGTTTTACTTATCTACTGTCTCACCCTGGCTGTGTATTTCACAAGTAACCTTTGTCAAGTACCTTAATGTCTGTATTGTTTTATTTATTTATAAATGTATTGTATTGTAAAGTATATTATTTGCTTGTTATTACCTTTGTCACTATGGCGCAGGTCATGGCCAAATGGGTCCAAGGGCTAGTTAACTTACCAGACTAATAGTTTTTGGAGTGACTGTTTATTCTAGCAGTGAAATCTATTTTGCAACTGTACTGTTCACAGCTAAACTAGTACTAAATAACATACTGTACTTATATAAAGCAGAATTCAGTTTATGTTCTCATCTCATTGATACAGGAGATCAGTTTGTAGTTGTTTACACATGCCAGCTTTCTTCCATTTACTTTCAGATTATGTTTTTTATCATGCATTTCCCACACCTCTTAAGAATAAAAATGTTGAGATTGCATCATCTTGTGTAAAAATGAAATACATAGTTTTACAATGTAATGAACTATTTACCTTATATATGAGGCACTCTGACATTTGAATTGCTACATTTTTTCAAGGATCCTAAACATCAGCCTCAAGGCAAAAATGCTTTATAATGTTTGCTTGAAATCTGTTAAAGCACCATGTGCAAAGTAATATAGTGTTCTGATTCTTACCAGTCTACTGAATATGCAGAAACATGCACCACCACACCATACCAGCATGTAAACAGCTGCATAGATACAGCTGTACCACATAGGGATAAGTGCAGGGCAAACCCGAGAAGCAAACCCACATGGTGGAACCATAGTATCAACAAGCTTTATAATAAAATGAAAAGGATTTTGACCAAAGGTAAGAAGAATAGTTCCAGGAATGCTAGAGCCCTTGTCACTGAACTAAACAAACAACACAGGAGCATAATAAAATCTAGCAAAGCCAAGTTTGAGGCTAAAATAGCTACCCAAGCCAAAGACAAACGCAAGGCATTTTTTCAGTTCTGTTTCTAATTTCAAAAGCAAAATGCAGCAATGCACTGAGTTGATTTTGAATGATGCTACCTACACTGATATAGCAAATCTACTGGCCAATACATTTAGATCTAACTTTATCCCTTTCTCCCCTACATCTGTCCCTCAGATATACCTGAAACTGTCTTGTCTCCAGCTATCACACAAGATCAAGTCCTAAAACTGCTATCACAAGCAAAAATACTGCATCAATGGGGGTAATCATTTGAAATATTGGAACCTCCTAGAGTGAGTCCTAAAATGTACATAGAGAGATAAATATAGATATAGATATAGATATAGATATAGATATAGATTTAGCTATAGGATAGAATAAATAGCTAAGGCAAATTATAGCACATTTGTAACAGTAATTAGATTACACACACATACTCAGATCATTACACCACAAATACTAGCATGATTCAGTCATACTCCATGTGGATGTAAATGACTGTAGACATACCTTCCTGAATTATATGAATTGTGGCATTATAGAGCTCTCGCAATACATGTCCCAGGCTAGTATGAGGCTATTATTGAGAAGCATTTTACCTTCTTCAGTGATGATGCCACAATACAAACAGAAGATGACTGGCGTTAATAATTGGCTTAGTTTCTGATGTCATTCTAAGGAAATGAAATATTTGTCAGCACAGAAGGAAATGGTCAACAGACAAAGATGTTTTGCCAGTGATGGTCTGCACCTCTCCCCTCTAGGTTTTTAAATATTAACTAAAACATTGTCCTTCCCCATAGTGTTTTTTAGGCAATGCCAAACTGATACAAACTACTTCTAACATAGCAAATCAAAGCAAAGGAAATCTAAATATGTTATTCATCAGAGTTAGGAGTCTAAACAAGAAACTCCACTCTCTACAAGCTCTACTCACCCTAGAGAATGCTGACATATGAGCAGTTACTGAGACATGGTTTATAGTCACTGAGAGCACACTGACAATGAAAGACTATAATTCCTTCGACACATTTAGATCATCTTCAACATAGACAGGGACTAAAGGTAGAAGTCTCTCGATTTACATCAAAAATAAATATCCCTTAAGGCTGGTCAAATAGGATGATGCACTTGAGATTCTCTGTGTTCAAATCACCATAGTCAAAATCCCATACCACTTCCTTGCAACCTATAGGTCCCCTTCTATGACTCAGGAAACCCAAGAAACTTATTTTAACTTATTGAAAACACTCACCATCCAACCCAATACCATATTCATGAATGACTTTAATTACCCGACTATTAATGAAAAATCATGTACAACATCAAATGTGCAGACACAGAGTTTCTTGGAATTTGTAAGCACAAACTCCCTGGACCAGACTGTCAATATACTGAACAGGGTGCACAAGTACTGGGTCTGATCTTCACTAATATGGAAATAGTGCTGCACACCCCCTAGTGTAATGCCATCCCACAAAACAGTCTCCTTTGAAGGAAAAAATGAAACCCGGAACCTCAGCTACCCAGGGAATGTTCAGACACTACTCTAAGGTTAACTTCTTACTATTTAGTGATAAACTGGAAAAAAATGACAACCCCCATAAATCCTGAGAACACTGATGCCAACGTTGAACTTTTCTCAGTAACCCTATACAAGCATGCGAATTGCTGCGTAGTGGCAGCTGTACTCACCAGAAATAAGTACAGAAGTAATTCAAAAAAAAGGCAACCTGGTGGAATTACAATTTCAGTAAGTTCTATAATAGAAGGAAGTAAATCATGGCAAAAATGATAAGGTGTAGCACCCAGCAGGTACAAACAGTCCTATCAATCTAAACAAACAACTAAAAAAAATAGAGTCTACCAAAATCAAATCTGAGGTAAATTTGGCCTACCAGTCCAAGAACAATCACAAGGCATTCATTAGCTATGTCCACAACCTCAAAGACAATATACAATTGTGTGCAGAGCTTGTTGTTAATGAGACACCTATACTCAACCAAAAGATAGAGCAAACTTACTAGCTGAAAAATTCTGCTTCTAACTTTATTCCTGCCTCTCCATCAACCTCTCTTCAAGAAATACCATCAAATATAACTCCCTGTACTATGCTACTAGGGAACAGGTCATCAATGCTCTCTCTAAGTCTAAGAACACTGCCTCAATGGGCCCAGACAACATCCCAGGAGGCCTTCTAAACAGAACAAAACTTGACCTATCAGGACCTCTGGAATTAACATTTAACTATAGCCTCCAATCAGCCTTTGTGCTTAACAAATGCAGAACTGTAGCAGTCATCCATCTGCACAAAGGAGGGCCATCTATGGCCATCTATAGACCCTGAAAATCACAGACCCATAAGTCTCACTTGTCTCATATGCAAAGTCATGGAAAAAATATCATGGAAATTATCAGTAATGACATAGGAAACCTCCAGATACCAGACCCAACCCAGTTTGGTTTTATCAGGGGTAGGTAATGCCTACTCAGCCTGGTGGACTTCATTGAGAAGGTCGACAAAGCAATGGATGACAGCAAAATCATTCACACTGCCTAATTTGACCTAGCTAAAGCATGTGATACAATACCCCACTCAGGCATTGTTGACAAACTCAAGGGGTTAGGGATAAATCCTTATGTCACCAGATGAATATCCAGCTGCCTTACAGACAGGACCCAGGAAGTTAGAAATGGGGAGTCCACCTCTAAAAAGAGGCCAGTCACAGGTAGATGCCCTCAGGGATCAGTCCTGGAACTGCTCTTTTTTGGCATTTACTTCTCTGAATTGAAGGCCAATGACAAGGGCCTCTAGCTGACCAAAACCTGTAGATGATTGCAAATTAGGAACAGTCATAGAATCCCCACTGACACTAATTTTCTCCATTAAGTGCTGACACAGACTAATAACTTGTGTCAGAGTCATGGACTAAATCTAAATGCAAAGCAATGCATAATAGTATCCTTCAGGAAATCATCCACCCCGGGTAACTATCATACTGATAGCACACCCCTGAGAGTTGACCCAGAAGTCAGGGACTTGGGGGGACACATAGACAGTTATCTAGCCTTTGATCATCATGTGCTTACAGCAGTGAGGAAATAATTCTATATTATACAACTTATAAACAAAGGTATGAAGTCCAGGTCAAAGGAGGTCATTGTTTCACTGTACTCAGCATTCGACAGACCTATCATCGAGTACAACTCCCCATTTGGTAAGTACCTAACCAGGTACATCCAACAATTGTAACATCCACAGAGATTCTTCAATAAAAGAATATGGGCATAAGTAATATGACCTATGCAGACCATCTCAAAGTCCTATCCCTATATTCTGTCTACAACAGACTGTTGAGGGAAGATCTATGCCTAATATACAAGGCATTGTCAGGCCCCACCCTAATGGACCCCTTACATATCTGCAAAACAAGCAGCACCAGAATTTCCCATTCTAAAGACTTAAACCTTGCCTGTGATGTAAATAGGACCTGCTGGAGAGACAGGCATATATCCTAGAGACTACCCCTTTTCTGGAACAGGCTCCCCATCCATGTGAAGCAGAATTCTTCCCTAACCCAATTTAAGTGTTACTTAGACAATCTTATATGGAAATGGAAATGTATTCCTGGTTTAGCACCTATGTTTCTAATGGACACAGGCAGCTGCTAAATGTATCATCTACTCTGTTTACTCTTATCAAGGGTACCAGTCCAGAACTTGTCAGAGATTTGGGATGCATGACTAGGTTTAAAAAAATATAGTGGTTGTTTGCCTGCTATCTGTGCCAGTAAAATGTCTCTAACTTTCTGCAACATAGGAGAATATGCTGTACTGCCTTTCTATCAGACCTCACTAAGTGCTTTATTAATTTGAAAACTGGCAAAACACTTTGCACTTTATAGCCCTGTTACTAATAGTGCATGGAGCACATAAAGCTCCATGCACTACAAAATATGATGATGGGGTCTCTGATCATAACCTGTTATTATTTGTTCTCTGCACGGATGCCAAGATTCACCTTTCAAGCTTTACTGTCGCTATGAATTTTTTGGCATCCATGTCTTGAAAATAATCCAGTTAGGATCGGTGACCTAATCATAATCTTCTATGTTACAGATCAGATGTTTTCTCAATAAATGATAATATTTAAATATATCTAGTTTAGAGATTACCTTAGGCACTTTCAGATGTGTCATACTGAGCCAGGAAAGGCCAGACTATGAAATGAACTTAGTTCAGTACAGAGAGTATTGCTTAGTTACACTCTTGTAGAGCAGCTGTCTCTCAGAAGACTGCATTGATTATCAGTGGTAGGCCTACCTAGCCCTACTAACACATACATGAGCTGATTACAATGCTAAAATCCATAGTTAAACATGTTCTACATTAGACTAAAATGCCTTCAGGTTTATGGGTACTTACAAGACTATTGATCAGTGAGGATCTTAAGAAGCCTATCTTTACATTCCCACAGTTGCTTTTAGACCATTTATTTTTTGTACACAGCACAAGGGCATGTTTGAATATTTAGTTGCCCCTATCCTGGTGGTGAATCTTTGGTTTCCCACCCATTCATCCAAATTAGGATCAAATAAAGTAAGAGAAGTAATATGCAGAAAAATAAGGGAATAACCAAACCACGGAGTGCACAAAATACTTCCGACTTTAATGGTGAGAGTTTTCGCAGTTCAACAGACTGCTTCATGAGACAATCAACAGAACCATTCCCACAACTTTATAAAAAACAGTCAACCAATTACATAGCAGAACTCAACTGACATAATTAGTTTACTAATTAATGAATTGATCCATCCCATGTAGGCAAAAATCTCTTTTAAAATCCATTATATAAAATTTAAAACTACTAAAAGTGACATATTCAGTACATAAATTTTATCTACATATTCAGTATGGGCTTCAGAGACAGTTTGCCTTTAAGTCCCTTTGGGACTTGCCCTTGCAACTCCCACTCTAATATCACCCACCCCATCCAACCACTACCATCCTGTGTGAGTCTACCATAGGAAAAGAGTGATACAAGTGTAATTATCCTCTCACTTTTTTGTACAGTTACACAAACTTCACAAAGATGAGTTCTAGTTTATTAAACTGTAGTAACATCTTACAGTGCTGTGAGCTTTTCAATATGTTTACATACAATTCTGACTGTATAATGACATTTACATTGCATATTTAAGTGTTAAAACCATATGTAGTCTTATAAATGTTGGTTGATGTTTTACTTATCTACTGTCTCACCCTGGCTGTGTATTGCACAAGTAACCTTTGTCAAGTACCTTAATGTCTGTATTGTTTTATTTATTTATAAATGTATTGTATTGTAAAGTATATTATTTGCTTGTTATTACCTTTGTCACTATGGCGCAGGTCATGGCCAAATGGGTCCAAGGACTAGTTAACTTACCAGACTAACTAATAGTTTTTGGAGTGACTGTTTACTCTAGCAGTGAAATCTATTTTGCAACTGTACTGTTCACAGCTAAACTAGTACTAAATAACATACTGTACTTATATAAAGCAAAATTCAGTTTATGTTCTCATCTCATTGATACAGGAGTTCAGTTTGTAGTTGTTTACACATGCCAGCTTTCTTCCATTGACTTTCAGATTATGTTTTTTATCATGCATTTCCCATACCTCTTAAGAATAAAAATGTTGAGATTGCATCATCTTGTGTAAAAATGAAATACATAGTTTTACAATGTAATGAACTATTTACCTTATATATCAGGCACTCTGACACTTGAATTGCTACATTTTTTCAAGGATCCTAAACATCAGTCTCAAGGCAAAAATGCTTTATAATGTTTGCTTGAAATCTGTTAAAGCACCATGTGCTAAGTAATATAGTGTTCTGATTCTTACCAGTCTACTGAATATGCAGAAACATGCACCACCACACCATACCAGCATGTAAACAGCTGCATAGATACAGCTGTACCACATAGGGATATATAAGGTAAATAGATGAGAACATAAACTGAATTCTGCTTTATATAAGTACAGTATGTTATTTAGTACTAGTTTAGCTGTGAACAGTACAGTTGCAAAATAGATTTCACTGCTAGAATAAACAGTCACCCCAAAAACTATTAGTTAGTCTGGTAAGTTAACTAGTCCTTGGACCCATTTGGCCATGACCTGCGCCATAGTGACAAAGGTAATAACAAATAACAAGCAAATAATATACTTTACAATACAATACATTTATAAATAAATAAAACAATACAGACATTAAGGTACTTGACAAAGGTTACTTGTGCAATACACAGCCAGGGTGAGACAGTAGATAAGTAAAACATCAACCAACATTTATAAGACTACATATGGTTTTAACACTTAAATATGCAATGTAAATGTCATTATACAGTCAGAATTGTATGTAAACATATTGAAAAGCTCACAGCACTGTAAGATGTTACTACAGTTTAATAAACTAGAACTCATCTTTGTGAAGTTTGTGTAACTGTACAAAAAAGTGGGAGGATAATTACACTTGTATCACTCTTTTCCTATGGTAGAATCACACAGGATGGCCACCTGTTGCAGAAAGAATTAATAGCCCCAAAAACACAAAAACTGACAGGTCAGAAAAGAACCATAAAGATCATACAGTGGACTACTGAGGAAAAGGAAAAAGTATATATTGTTACAATTATGCAAGAAACTCAACATTTCCAGATAGAAGATATTCAAAAAGATTAAGTGAGGAATTAGAAGAAAGAAAAATTATTGCACAAGAAAAACTGTCAAACCCTTCAAATCCAGATTTGTGTTTATTAATACAACAGATCCATGAAAAACATTATAGATGCCAAGAAATGTGGGTCCATTGGAAAAAGAAGCAACATAGGAAATATGTATTATGTATTTATTTTATTTATTTATTTATTTTATTTTACATTTGTTGACCGGGATAGTCCGACTGGATACATGTCCATTTTCAGCGGAGGCCCGGGGAGAAAAGCTCCAAGATAATAATACACATCGAACATTTAGTAAATGCTAGTTTCAAGCAGATTACAGTCATAAGCAATACCAGCATTTAGCACATATAGTACTAACGTATTATAAAACACTTTACAAAGCATAACATTATTTTCAAAGTTAAACATACATAACATTACATTCAGGTTTAAGACACACTGAGCAGCAGTTATACAATTGACCCTTCCTGAAATAGAGTGGTAGAAAAAAATTAGAAGTAGTTGAAGGTAAGGCACCTAAGAAAGAGAGAGGTCACTAGTGGGGGTTAGTGCAAGGACATAACCAATGAGTTTTGAAGTATTTCTTGAGTTTGTTTTTGAATTGAGTTAGTGAGGGCTCTAGGGTCAAGTCAGCTGGGAGTCTGTTCCATATTTTTCCAACAGAGTTGGCAAACAGAGAGTCCCCAGCTGAGTAGTTGGATTTGTATGTTTAAACTAGGAGTCTAGTGGATGATCGCAATGGCTGGATGCTGGTGTAGGGGCTGATAATATTTTTTTAGTGCAGGTGTATTTTCTGGTTGGCAAAGGACTTTATGTGCCACTATTAGCTGGATGAACTGCAGTAGGCTTGGCAGTTCAAGCCATCCTAGGCGATTTAGGTTGTGACAGTGGTGTGTAGGCTGTGTGAGTAGCAAATCTGGCAATGTGTTTATAGCAGGATGATAGTTTATTAAGATCTATTTTGTTTAAGATGGAGAATAGAGGTGAGGCATAGAGAAGAGTTGATAGCAGATGGGAATCGGCAATTGCAGTTCTAGCAAGTGAGGTAAGGAAAGGTTTGATTCTAAGAAAAAAAAAACTAAAGTTTTTTAATGGTTTAAAAAAGAAACATGGAAACCAAACCAATAAAAAAAAATGTCAGACATATTTGAAGAGAAATACAAGCAATACAGGCAAAGGCAACCAGATATGGAGAATTTCACAATACAAAAAAAACGAGATCAGAAAGGGGGGATTTAGAACAGAAAATTAGTAAAGCAGAAGTTAAACAAATAGCAACTGAAGTTATGGAATAACTGTGAAGTGAAGGATTTAGAGTAGAAACACAGGTTATGTCACAGCATGATGGAGCAATGAGTCCCCAAAGTAAGAAGAAACTGGTGGAGCAGGAGACATTTGAAGAGGAAATATGGACACTGGAAAGAAAACGGATTTAATATGGTGCAATATTTATACAAAAGAAAACACAAAGCTAATCAATATAAAAAAAGCAGCACCAGAGACATTTGAAGAGAAATGCATGCAAAGGCATCTGGATATGGAAAATGTTCACAACACAAAAATGAGAAAACAAATGGTGAAAGTAGCAAAGATTAGTAACAGAGAAGTTACAGAAGTAGAAACTGAAGTTATGGATTACCTGTGAAGTAAAGGATTTAGGGTCGAAAATGCAACTCTACTAATGTCACAGCATGATAGAACAATGAGTCCCCAAATGAACAAGAAACAAATGGAAAGGGAAACATCTGATAACTTGCCACATGAAAATACTCTGGATCCTTCCATAGGAAACTAGTACAAAAGTTCAGCTGGAGTTGCACAGCAAGGAAAGGAGCTGAAAATAGTGGCAATTCTGGCACAGTCAATGTTGCAGAGTGATAGGCCAGTATGTTCCCATATGAAAGAGCAAGAGATGATGCAGCTGAAAAGAATATGTCACAGGAAGATGTTCTGAAACTTTCTGTAGCATGAACACAGGAAACAAAGAACAAAGAATGTGCCCTCAATTTTGAAGAAATGATCTAAGGGAAGAGTTGCTTGACATAATAGCGATGGATAGGCATATTAAGACTGATGAAAGAAATAGATTACAGAAAGTCAGTAATACCTAAAATGTTTGAAGTCTGATAAAACAAATGAACACAGAAATCAAGACTATTAACAGAAATGCATGTGATATAACAGAATGAAATAGGATATATTACTGTGCAGCTAAGTTAGTAATAGATAAAGTCTTACCACAAAAACACATAAAAAGGGAAAGGAATGAAATAAATCAAATGCCATCATGGAAACTTCAAATAGTGAAAACCATGAAGCAATTAAGACAAGAAGTGTCACTGTTAGAAGAGTAAAGAAGGGGGATCATCAAAAATATTTAAAAAGATAGATGTGCTAAAAGCAACATGCAGTATCCAGACTAGGATCTATTACACACTATTGTGAATAATAAAGATATCAGCACAGGGAAATCAAAAACCTTAAAATATATGCAGATAAATATAAAGGAAAAGTACAAAATAAGCAGTTCATTGATGACCCATAAAAGTTTTATAAAGAATTGGGAAACAAAGCTAAAAGAATAGAAACACCACTACAACAGAAAAAAAATGCAAAAAGAAGTAAATAGAAACATTTTAGGAAAATATCTATGAGGAACCCGCAGAACATAACAAAGATGCTGAATGGATAGAAGTAAGTGAAACAGAAGTTCAAATGTACAGAGTCTGAAATGGGATGAAGTAATGGCCAGAGTTACTGAATCAGAATTAAGAACAGAGCCTCAATAGAAAACCCCGGCCGAGATGCAGTACCTAACTTCTGACTAAAAGTATTAACATATTTGCACAAAGATTTAGCCCTGAGTAACAGGTACTGTATGCACATTCAGAACACACACCGACCTGGTTAACAACAGTGAAAATGATATTCCTTAAAAGTGAACCTACAATCTGTTCTAAAAACTATAGACCAGTAATCTGCCTTCTGTCGATATATAAACTATATACTAGAACTGATGCAGACAGAGTTTATTGTCATTAAGAAGAAAACTCAATCACGGCAATAGAACAAAAGGGTAACAAAATAAAGTCATATGGAACAAAGACTCATTTGTTGTTAAAGTGTCATAATGGAGAATTGTAAAAAGGGGAAGAATCTAAGTATGGCATGGCAAGATTACAGAAAAGCATTTTACAGCATCCCACATTTATGAATAAAGGAGTGCTTACAGATGTTTAAGATACATACCACATTGGTCATTTACATTGCAGTGACCAGCTAAGCCATGAATAAGGACGAATTCTTATCCCAAGGTGGATATTGGTGACTCTGTCACCACTACACTTTTCTCCTGCCCATAACCCATTAAGCTGTCTACAATAGCTCATGGTTGCAATTTGGCTTCCAGAAAACAGCAAAGTGTAAAGACTTCTCATCTTCTTTTCTTGGATAATTTAAAACTGTTTAGTTAAACTGACGAGGAGCTGAAAGCACAACTGCAAGGAGTCAAAGCTTTCTTAGATGATATAAGAATGGCATATGGTCTAGATGATATGCAAGAGCAACATTTAAAGCAGAAAAGCTGCAGCACCAAGAAAATATCAGTCTGGGACAAAATTGTGATATGGGAACTTGAGCTGGAGGGAATATATAAATATTTGGGAACTGATGAAGGATCAGCAATAAAACATGTAAGAAATATGAACAAAATTTAGTAAGGAATATTTATGAATATTAAAATGAATACTGAAAACAGGTCTGACATCTAAGAACAAATCCAAGCTATAAACCAATTCACTCTTCCTGTTCTAACTTACATTTTTGGGTGACTGACTGTCTGACCCCAAAAGGTTTTGGATCAGTTAGACAGGAAAACAATAAAAATGCTTCATGCTTATCAAATGGTATATACAAATCAGTGTGTATACCAAGAATATGCATTCTTTGTTCTGAAAGAATTACGAGTCTCAAAATTGATTACATGCATAGGTCTACAATCATATGACTGAATACATATCTGATGACTTCACCACATCCAAACACAGTGAATGTTTTAAAGCATGAACAGAGCAAATCTATGATACTTCCTTGATTAGTTTAGCAGAAACATACCTGTGTCAAGCAAGAATGGAAATCAAACCAGAAGTAGATAAAAATCAGACAGCAACTGAATGTGCCATAAAACAAAAGAAAGAATATAAGGTGAAGGATCGATGAGAAGGCAAGAAATGTGGACAAGGCATAAATCTAGTTGCAAGTACAGACAATGCCTAGAGCAACCTCATGTCGACCAGGATCAGATGCAGGAATGGTTATGAATGGCTGAATTTAAACCAGAAGATAAAAGGCTAATAACGTCAGCCAAGGATAGTGGTCTACATACACATTGGTTTCCAAAGCCCACTGAATATGTGGGAGAAACAGACAAATGCATGTTCTGTAAAACAAAACTGGAAACAGTGGCACATCTTGTTACTGAGTGTGATACACTAATGCCAGAGGGCCTGTATGCTGCAAGGCTTAATAATGTGCAAGCCTGTTGCATCGGGTATTGTGGAAACATTATAATATGGAAATAGCTAAGAAACATCAGAAACACAAGGCGCAAAGCATCATAGAAAATTATGAAGTTTATATCACATGGGATCACCCATTACCAACAGTTCAACAAACAGATGAGAGAAAACAACATATAGCAATCCATGAAAAGAAGACAAAAGTAGCATCAGTCATTGAAATTGCTCTACCCACTGATTACTGTGTCTTATGTGCAGAGAGGCACAAAGACATAAAATACCAGGATTCACAGGCAGGAATGAGGATAGTGTGGAAGAAGGATACGCAGACAGTTTGAATAATAGTTGGAGCAATGTATCTCATACAAAAGAATTTGCAGTTGTATTTAGATATATGTTACTGATACATGTAACTTTATATGAACTGAACTGCAGAAGGAGTCAATTCTGGGCACATTGCAGCTGCTATGAGGACCACTTTAGGCTAACATCAAAGTTTGAAACAATACTAATTTCATGAACTTTAATCATACTTTGATTTAAGAATGGGGTCCATGCGCATCATGGTGTTAGAAACCCAACAAACTCTGGAAATTAAACAATGTAGAATAACACAGTCTGAACATGGAAATACTGGAATGGAATTACAAATTCAGTGAAACCTGAGAACTAGTGTACCAATGTGCAAGTCCATGTCACTTTCGCATATACATTTTCTTTCTTTGAATGGATGGTCTATGAGTGTTTTCTTCAATGTCAGCAGTTTGCCTATATTTGTGGTAGCTAGTTGAGTAACAGCTGGAACTATTCTTGAAAAACTCTTTCACACATACTAAGTGTGAATGAGGGACTGTATAACCAAATATTGTCATATATTTCTCAGGAGTATGTGAATGGTTTCTAAACTATACCCTGCTGAGAAGCGATGAAGAGTAGCCATCATTTCATATTTTGTAGATCAGTGTTTTGTGGCACGTAGCCAATTATGTGAACTGAGTAATATAATGATGCTCATATTTGTACATTTTATTTATTTTCAGCTGATTGAATGAATGAAGTATTGTCTGCAGATAGAAGTGCAGTTAAAGGGAAGTAATATTCCAGGCTGTGAAGTACGTTTATGGCAATGGCTTACCTAGCCACAGTGGTCAAGTTAGATAATTTGTAAGAGACTTTAAGATGAGCTAATACTTTCCTGACCACAGCTTCTGAGTGCTGATGGACAAAGATCATTTTGCCTTTCTGTAAGGATGACATATTTTAGTGGGTACTTAAAATTTGATCAGATACTATTTTTCAAGTATTTTATCTGTAATACAGAGGTTGGCAAAAGGACAAAAATCATTTGCAGAGACTGGAGAAGATGGTTTAGCCAGGGGAATAATCATGGCCTGTTTAAAGCTATAAGGGAGGACTTTTGTTGTAAGTGACAGACTGAAAATGTATGTCAGCTGTTTTCTGAGAGTAAGGTTAGATAATTTTCGAATTTTGGTTGTAAAGTGTAATACTTCAGGTTATAGCCCATGTCCATGTTTTTTAAGGAGTTTTGTATTTATTTATTTATTTTGGCAATGACCGTGATACAGAATCGGCAGAAGTCAACAATCTTGTGATGTTACAATGGTTGTAAAAAAGACAGGTATATTCTGACTTAGTTGAGAAATCTTATTCTTGCTGAGAGTACTACAACTACCTGCTTTGGGGAAAACGTTGGAAGTGCCAGATAGTTTTGTTGCCTTCCAAAATTGTTTTAATGGTTCAAGATAAGGGATTTAGACTTGTTTGATACATTCACTTTTTTGCAAAACTGATTATCTCCCTGGATTCTTTTTGTTAAATATTGGTACATGTTGAATTTATGTATATAGAAGAGTTCTTTTTTCATTCTAGCCAGGCCTCATTTCTGAATATACAGCTACATTTTGAAATATTGGGATGGACTCATGAATGTCTACACTTAGTGCTGCTATCATGCAAGTGATAGCTTGCTGTTTGATATTCAGTAAGCAGCTCTGCACTTCTTTCCCACCCTCAAAACAAGAGTAAGCATCACAATATGCTGATGAAGGCATAAGTTGCTGCAATACATACTAATTAAGTAATTCAATGTGGCGGAGCTATTCAGGAACATATAAAGTTATTGTATACACTCAGTGCTCTGTTTTGCCCTGAAATCCTAAACCCTTTGGAATATAGCCATGAAAGCACTTAAAAAAATTATGGCAGTTGCTGATATCATCATTAGCCTGTATATGCAACAGGCTTTAATTCAAGGTTCTGCTGCTGCCAGACCTCAGCCAAGAAAGAGAAGGGTGTTCACACCCCATGACTTATCATGGGCTGTATGATATAAAAATTATAGAGGACTACAGGATGGACATAGATGTACTAGATGGAATACAGAAACTTTGCTGCCCTCACCTGAGGACCCAGCCAAATTGAGAAGAAAACATCTCAATGGAAATAACGGTATATGTAGCATTACATATACTAGCTACAGGTTCTTTCCAGAGACCCATAAAGGATATCTCCACCAACAAAACAAAATTAAAACTAAAAACTGAAAAAACACCACGGTCAGTATAAAAGGCCCAATTTTTATTAAAAAACACTTTAACATTTAAACACTCTCCAGCACCTCGGCTAAAAGCCCTTTCAAGAGTTATAGAACAAACTCAGGTTAAATAATTAAATACATGCTCACATTAGAAACAACAAATCAAAACTCTCATTAAATTAATAAATTAACTTAGATAAACCAATCCCCCAACCTTATAAAAACATTATCCAATTGCATTTTAAATGTAGACCACTCAGTGTCAGTATCCCATATTTCAAAATGAATAAACTCTCTTTAAAAAGCAACCTCTGTTTTAAATCCATATCAATCAAAACTTTAACTTTTTTTGAAATTGTACCTTGGAGACAATTTTCATCCCTCCCCATGACAAAGAAAAAAATGCATGGCTACCGAACTTTCTACTTTTTTTCGTAATATCCCTCAAATACTCAAAAAATCTCACCCTTTCTGTTTCGCCTATATAAAAGATATTGCACGGGTGTCTAAGAAAATAAACTATACCCTCCATGCCACAACAATACAATTCCCTGGGGGTATAAACAATACCATTTATTTTCTCAAAAAATGAACTGTATATTGACATACTGAACAATTTCTACATGAAATAGTACCTACCCTGCTTCCAATTTTCATAATTGATGTGGTATAAAAACTATGGACTAACATGTCTTTGATGTTCCATCCCTGCTTATAAGACAATGGCAATTTAATTGGTAAAAGATTGACTAAACTCTTATCTTTTCATAAAAAGTACCAATAATATTTCATAATATTGAAAACTGCACCAGAAAAACTAGCATATTCTGCAACAAAATGCATTTTATTTTTCTCATTCACTTGATTAGGTCTTCTGGGTAAATTCAATCTATTATTATGAAATGGTTGGTTATCTAACAATTTATTAAGTGTATCCTGAATATCCTGAATCTCATAATCCCTTTGATTAAACTGTAAACAAGTTTTTAAAAATTCACTCTCCAGTACCTTCTCATCATTAGAAAGTCTTTGTATGTGAAGTAACTCACTATAGGGTAAAGATTTGATCAGGTGTTGTGGATGGCAACTTGTTCCATTTAAAAAAATGCTTGCCAGTCTCAAAATTTTTATGTACCCATGTCTTTATGCCAGCATTCACCACACCTTCTAACTCTAAATCCAAAACAACTACTTTACTCCCCTGCTGCATATCATCAAATTGCAAACCAAACACATTTTGTTCTAAATCCAACAGAAAATCATTAAGTAATGATTCCCCACCATTACATAAGAAAATTAGATCATCAATAAATCTAAAATATTTTAAAACATACTTTTTATAAAACTCCAAGTTATAAAGAAATTTCATTAAAAAAACCCATAAATAAATTTGCATACATGGGGGGGGGGGCAAATGGTGCCCCCATGGCTGTGCCTTTCAATTTACGATAAATCCTTCCATTATACTGTAAATAATTATTTGTTAAACAAAACTATATCAGAGAAAATTAAATTTTCAAAACAAAAATTCAGAAAAAAAATTTAAAAGGCAGCATAAAAAGGCAGTCACATAGACAAGCTGGTGTCACATAGACAGCCTTCATCAGTGTAACACAAAACAAAAATACACCACAAATCAAAGCTGTCATATAAATAAAACAGTCATTTGTCATTCTTACATTGTCATCCAAAATCTTGGACTTCAAAATTTGATTTAATTTTTTATTTTTTTTTTTCTTTTTTTTTTTTTTTGAATTTGCCAACACATTTTTAACATTTTTAAGTAAAAATAATTATAAGATGTGTAAAAAAGTAATTTGATAATGGATGTAAAGTTGATGTTTATATAATGTTTTTATAAAACTGTTTTTTTAAAGCCTTAAATATGCTAAAAAGTTTGGCCTATATAGAAAGCTAAAGTTTGGCCTATAGAAAAATAAAAGCCCCACATTGTAAATAAATTAAAAAACAAGTGCTACAAATTAAAAGATCTTTATATTCTATACACCAAGAACTTCCTGCTTGTAATTTTTTTATTTTTCTTGGACCATTCTCAACAATATAACATGGGGGACTGGATAACATCCTACAATGGGATAACATCCTAGGTTTGGTGCCAGTAATGGTAGTTTGTATGTATGTAATACCTCCAATATAAAAAAGGTACTACCTAAATTTCTAAAGAAATTTCTAAAAGAAAACAAACATTAACAAACAATTTGGAATAATTCATAATATAATAGAAGAAGATATGAATAGAAGATTCAATACATAGGAATTTCATCCATATTTTTTAGTAGAGTGTGAGTGAATCTAATTGAATGATGAGTTGAAACAATATCACATAAGTAAGTAAATAAATCCTATTCATATATCCAACTTTGTGTATTTATTGCATCAAAAACATGACCCATCTTGTATCCCCTGGTCCTGGTCCGGCTTGCTTCAGATTTTTTTTTTTGTCTGGTAGATGTTTCATCAGAGCAAATTAATTTCAGTCTGATAAACTGACTTATTTTGATTTTTATTTTGGATGTGGGGATGGGATGAAAAGCATGTAAAAATGGCATTGGGTGATATTGTTATCCTGTTTTCCTGTATACCTAAAGGTGTCATCATGGTGATCTGTTCAGATCAAGACATCAAAGAAGTATTGTTTGTCATCATAGTGTGTAAAAATAAACTCGATACCCCATTGATTGTTGTTGAGATATGCCAGGAAATCATACAACTCATTTAGTTCACCCCTCCATACTGCCCAGCAATCATCAAGATATCTTCTTCAAATATCAAGATGTTCTAAGTAAATATTGTATACGGAGTTGTAAATCAGATTATTTGATACATTAAACAAAACTATGCCATCTCAATGAGAAAATTTGCTAAAGGATTATCCCCTAAAAATATTTTAAAGCCTCCATACCCCATATGTGCTAATATATGCATAGAGGCTTTGCACATCCATTGCTAACCAAAATTTTCCTTCTGACCAATTTTCAGATTTAATCTTTTCCAGAAAATCAAAACTATCATGTATATAAGAATCCAACTTTATCACAGATGGTAGTAAATATTTATGCAACAGAAGCACTATGTTATTTAAGAAATAATCACTTGCTGATACAATGAGCCTGCTGAGTGGAGAACATAAACTTTTATGTATCTTAGGCAGACAATACAATTTCACCAAGGTACCACCAATTGCAGAAAATCTCTTATCTGCATCCTCCTTAGATAAATAACCCAGCCTATAGCCCTTTTGTACCAGGTCTTTCAAACCTACTATTGCTTGCTTATAATGTGACATTGTAACAACTTCATATATATCTGAATGTGCATTATTTAAATTGTCATAACACATTTTTTCATATTGGGAATAACACACTATCACTATCTTGTTACCTTTATCTGATGGTTTTATTACCAGCTCTTTCCGCTGACACAAATTCTTTAAAGCTACCCATTCTGCCTTACTAAGATTATAACTCACTTTATTATTATTTCTTTCAAAATCTTTAAAATCCCCTTATAATGCAAAATTCACCATCACTGTAAAACTTTTAATACCCTCGTGTGTAAAGGGAGGAATAAAATCACTTTTACATACAATACTTTCAGTATCCAGTAAACAATATGCTTTCACATTTTCATCTTCATAAAAAGAATCACAAGAAAAAAAAAACATTTCACTACTGTCACCAAAAGAAACATCATCCAAATCTCCTCTTACATTTTCCCCCATTTGTATATTATTACCATTGTGAAGAGAAAAATAAGACTTCAAATGTAATTTTCTAATAAGACAAAAAACTTCTATTTTAATCTTATGCAGAATAGGTACAACGGTAGGCACAAATTTCAGTCCATAATTCAATACAGAACATTCCACATCAGTTCATTCCATTCCTGATAGATTCAATATCAAACCTTCAGTAACATTACTAGGCACCTGGTTAGAAAGAACATCAAATAGTCTTTAAGTTAATACCATTTCTTCTTTTGTCATGGTCCAGAGACTGCCTGTCCCTCGTCATCTCAGAACATTCTCTTTTTCGTGGTGTCCCCTCATTCCTCCATTCTCAATGAAAATTCCATTCTAAATATGGACGATGTTGAGTCCGTGGCAAAGGTGGATATGTAGATTCTTCACCTAAAGAGCTGATAGTTTCTAAGGATGCAAAATACACCCTACATTGCTAATGATTCACTCCATCATTAGGGGAGTTTCTGCCCTCCGACGTGTCTTTTTATTAGTCTGTGCCTGAAAGGCTAAACCACTATTATATCATTAATATCTCTTCTTCATTTTGTCATTTTCTGAGCAATTAGTTTCCTAGAAAAGTCATTACATTTTTCATTTATACCCCTAACAGTTGCTCAAAATGTTAACAGGGACATCTGATATGTAAGTTAAGTACATACAGAGGCAATCTACTCATTTCTCCTCCCTTGACTTATCATGGGCTGCATGATAGAAAAATTGTAGAGTGATACACAATGGACAGGGATGCACTAGAGGAAATATACAACCTCTGCTGCCCTAACCTGAGGACCTGGGCAAATTGAGGAGAAAACATTGCAATGGAAATAATGGTATATGTAGCATTACATATACAAGGCACAGGTACTTTCCAAACACCCATAAGGGATATATTAGGAGTATCACTGGCATCAGCTTCAAGAATCTTAAAGCAGTTTCTAAATAAAATGCTACAACATGCAAATAGTCATATCTTTTTCCCACATACCCAGAGGACACAGCAACACCATGCAACAATTCTATGGTATAGCATACTTCACTGAGGGTCTCAGTGTAATAGATTGCACATGTATAGAAATAATAGCTCCATCTGTTGAACAAGGAAGGAGGTATACCATCAGAAAAGGATACCACTCTGATAACTCATAGGTTGTCTATAATGCCCAGGGGATCATCTGCAATGTGTGTACTGGTAACCCTGGCAGTTTCCACAGCTCACACTTATGACCTGTACTCAAGGTTTGCTAGTGGTGACTTTCCACAAGATTATCTAATGGGGAATGTAGATTATCCATTGGAACCTTGGCTCATGGCAACCATGTCAATCCTCTGCCAAACTACTCACAGTCTGTGCCATTGTGCACACTGTAGCTCTTAGGAAACATCATCATTAAGGACAACAAGGCCCAGGACTGCAGTTTCCAGGACAGCAGACATGACCAGCAGCTTCGGCAGATACAGATGATGAGTCTGAGGAAGAACCACCAACTGAAGATCAGACATAGGCATGCACAATATGTCATGACTCTAGCTAAGAGTCAGGGGATAACACACACACACTGAGTGCCTAAAAGGAAGACTAAGAGCCTTAGCACATACACATATTAAAACTGATGCCTGCTAGACTGCACAACCTTTACTTAACCAGGTAATAGTTGTTTTCTGCAGCATTAGGCAGAATGAACCCCCAAAGACAAATATTGTAGCTGTAAGTATTTACAAGGTAAGTGTGGAAACTTTAAAAAGATATATAGAAATGCAACATAAATATGTGATTCTGCCCAATACTGTGGATTGTATATTTCAGTTGACTGATACACATAAACCAAAAGGAGACAGTCAATGTTAACATCATTTGCACAAGTGCAAGTATAAATCCATTTACTTCCTGCAAGATTTTAGAGCTACTGGAACTGTAAAGACTTATAACTGGTGATATAATTGCTTTACTGTATATATCTGTGTTGTACTTATGTTTCCTTTTTTTCTGAGAAATGTAACTGTTGTTTTTCTGCAAACTGTCTGAAATTCACTCATTAATATAAATGTAATATGATAAAGCCTCTGCTGAAAAAGGGCTCTACACAGTTGGACTGTCCTGCTCAGTAAAGGCAAATACATACGTACATACATACACACATACACACATACATACATACATACATACATACATACATACATAAATAAATAAATAAAGTGTAGCAAAAAACAATAATTAATTAATTAAGCAACCACCACCAAACTCTGGAATTCGAGAATAGTAGAAACCACAAAAAAGATGGACCAGCTTCCACTGAACACTTATTAAAAAAAAGGAATAATGTGCAATTCCTCTAGCATCTTGGCTCCTCGGCCTTTACAGAGTATAACACTTCTTTCCAACAAACACTTTATATGGAAAAAACATACCCACAAATGAATCAATCAAACAATTAAACAATTACATATAATAAAATCAGATTACAACCAATTAAATAAGACATTTCCAGTTGCATTCCATGTTAAGACCCCTAGGGGGAAAAGTGTCAAATTTCAAAATGAAAATGTATTCTTTCTTTAAAAGTTTATTTTAATGCCAAAAATACTAAAAAGCTCATAACTTATCTGCTCTAAAACTACTAAAACTGTAGCTTGCAGTTCCTGTGGATCCCCATTATGGTAATTTTGAAAGTGTATAGCTATAGAGCTTTCCACTTTGCACTTTTTATATCTCTGATGTGTTCCCTCACTCATACAGCAAAAGATATTTCATCAAAAACATTAATACATGGGCATTTTGAGCATATATCACCCCCCACACACACACACACACACACACACACACACACACACACACACACACACACACACACACACACACACATTCACAAATAAACTTATCCTGAACCTGAAATCTTCTACCATTAATTCTTGGGAAACAATGGACTACAAAACCACAACAGGAGCACAAAACCACAACATGAGCATCTACCACAGGAAATCTTCCTGTGAACACAACTTCAGTATTTAAGTTGACCATTGGTAAACTAAGTTTACCATGTACGAAAATATCACTGATACTCCTACCTCATTTATATGAAATTTGGGGTTGGTTTTCCACCATAAAATCTAAATCCTTGTGTTTTATTAAAATAGACCAAAAATATTTTACCAAACTAATTTCTCTGAAAATAATGTATATCTTGTGACAAAAAATATTAGTTCTTGTCCTGTCTCTCTTTAACTGAACTCCTCTCATTTCTAAAATAGAAACAACCATTATTTCTCTGTCCATATAATTTCTCTTTACATTTCCATAATAACCCCATATCATACTCTCTTGTGTAAAATGTTAGAATCTCTTTCTCCAATTCCTGCTTAAAATCCCTTTCATCACTACATAATCTCTTCAATCTTAAAAATTATCCAAAAGGTGAATCACTTAATATATGCTTTTATAGCTTTTAGTATTTTTGACATCAAAAGGAAACTATTAAAGAAGGAATCAATTTTCATTTTGAAATTTGGCATTTTGTCCCCTAGGGGACATAACATGGAATGTGACTGGAAATGTCTAATTTAATTGTTTGCAAAGTGATTTTATTATATGTAATTGTTTAATTGTTTGATTGATTAATTTGTGGGTATGCCTCTTTCTATATAAGGTATTTGTTGGAGGGATATGTTATACTCTGTAAAGGCTGATGTGCTAGAGGAATTGCCAATTATTGCTTTGTTAGCTGGTCCATCTTTTTTTTGGTTTCTGCAATAATTATTTAATTATTTAGTATGATTGCATTACAATGAATAACACAATAAATACATTCAGTGTCTACATATATATAACCAATCATTTACAACTGTCCAAGGAGTCACTCACATGGTTCAGTCCATCTTGCATGTCAGAATGCCCAGAATTTTCTACTCAGACTATGTCTTCTGAGGCCCTGGTAGAATGTACCTGTGCCTTCATGACAACCCTACACATTATGTAGCATCTATTGACACACCAACATCAGGAAGACAGTGGAAAGCAAGCCTCCTCCTAGCAACTCTACCAGCACCCTATGTGGTACATCACTCTCACAATGGCTAGGGGAAGACTTAGCCAGTTCAGCAATTGGAGTTACCACATTACCCTGATCAACCATGCCACCTTCAACTTGTCCTATCTCTAAGGGATCTGTGTCACGGGTATGCATAGGTATACTGACTGTGTCTAAAATATGGGCAGTAACTCTTCATCACTGCCATCATCATTAGAAGCTACCAATACACCAGGTAGTAGGAGTTCCACAGTGCCAGTGACAGGCTAACCTATGATAACAAGTAATGAACCAAAACAAAGAGAGAGAAAGAGAATACAAAGCGATCAAACGTAATGTTATGTAAAAATTAAGTTAAGCAATATTACATGCAACTGCAATTAAAAAAACTACTTAAATAAGCAAGTATAATCTATATTACTAGGAGAAAAGGTCTGCACCTACCATTTGCAGGTGGGTATTGCAGAACAGTGCCAGGTGTGCCTAGATGGAAGAAATGGAGATAAAAGGGGATAATAAGCAGTAAAATGCAAATGACACAATAAACAGCAGCATGTCTGATTTGCACATATTCATAGCCATGTCCTCCCACTCCATTAATATTACTGACCACTTGCTCCCAAACACTTTCACTGGAAGATTTGTTAGCTCTGTCTCTGTCAAAAAGGTGTGTGTTGTGTCGATGTTGGGCCTTCACAATCATGTCATTTCTACATAAGTAAATGGCAGTTTACATGGCCTGAATGTTTTTGATGACATATCCTGTATACGATGAAAAATAATAAACAAAAATGGAACATAAGCAAAGTGGCTGATAAAACATCCACAAATGTATGCAGGTAATTATGACCAAAAGAAATTGTACATATGGCTCTCTAGGACTACACATAGATAATGCACACCTATAAAGATCCCCAACCAAAAAATATATATATATATATATATATATATATATATATATATATATATATATATCTATATCTATATATATATATATATATATATATATATATATATCTTAATAGTAAAGAAACTCTTTTGCAAGTCTATAATAGACAGCAGCCTTAACAAAATTAAAATCAAGACATTTACACATGTTTAACAATCAGGCTATGCCCTTTGGTTGATGTCAGGCATATATCACTGTCTGAACATATTTTTTGGACTGTAAGTGTAACCTGCTAGTGCTATTTATATTACACTTTTTTCTATAACAACAATTCAGATTTCTTAGAGAAATATAGCTATAAAGGCAGGTAACATTACTCGAGTTTCCTTAAAGAAACACAAGTGCTATTATGTACTATGACAACACCAATAGACAGAATGCAAAAACAAATAATTGTTATTAAGAAATGTAAGTTGTTGATAATGTTAACAAAAAATGTTTATTTGTAAATAAACATCACATACTTTTACAGAAATAATATTCAGTATGAAAGTATGCAAAATATAGCAATCCCAATGATGAAATTACAATATCGAAAGTCTCTGGATCCAAACAGTGTCCCTTACCATAATACGAGTGCCTTACCAACACAGTTAGCTTATATAGTGCAGATTCAGCCGTGTGAGCACTGTGAGTATGCAAATTTGGCATCAACTCATTACCATTTATTCATGAATCTCACAATCTGCACTAAATGCTAGGCAGATAAACATGATATAAGTACCTGTCTGATTCTGTGCATGCACCCTAGCAGGAAAAGATCAAGGACTTAGAAGTGTTGCTTGCTAAGTGCTTGCAGGTGTGAATGATAACTCTAATTACACAAATAATTAGTGCTTAACACTGCTGCCACTTTGATGTACACTTACTGAGGGCAAGTCAGGGACAGGAAAGTTTCCAAAAAGTCAGGGATTACATTGACTGACTTATAAGATAAACCTTTATAGCAGTTTTATTAATATATGCTTATGAAGACATTGTGCCTCTGATTAAAACATTGTCTATTACTCTAATTAAGTACATAAACCATTTAAATGTTCAAGACAATCACAAAGTCAATCAAAATGACATTGCATTTATGTTATAAAAACAAAGAAAACAGAATGATGTTCAGAAATTAAAGAGAATAAAATGTCTGCATTATTGCAACTATGGGTTACTATCGTGACAGGAAGTATTAAAATTATCTGTTGTCAATAAACCATGAATCTGCATATCTGCACATCTTGCTGACTTTGTGGTTTCAAGGCTTAAATACGGAGAGGATGCTGTTTGTGTGAAAGTAATGATGCTTAAGGCTCATACGCTTATGTTATAGTGCAAAAAATTGAAGGAAGCATCAGAAAGGTACATTTCAAATATGTGGTTTCTATTTTTTCCTCTTTTCATCTTTTGATCTTGGCATTGCACAGTGCTGCGTATTAGTGGTCATTACCTATTAA
Organism: Protopterus annectens; assembly: GCF_019279795.1. NCBI lineage: Eukaryota > Metazoa > Chordata > Ceratodontiformes > Protopteridae > Protopterus > Protopterus annectens. The sequence goes on from NC_056732.1 coordinate 1,214,974,100, forward strand.
TGCCAGCTCACTCTCAAAGGTAAAAAATCAGAAATTTAATTTGGAATGCCATCAGTAAAAGAATGAGGCCTGGTACAGATGTGCTTCTGTCAGCACTCTGGACAGTACTGAGAAAAGAAAAAGCAGCTGTCAGTTACCAGTGTGTGTGGCACAAGGTGTAAGTGCAGTGAGTTTAGAAAAAGAGGATGTGTAATGCACATTTCAAATCCAGTTTACAGATACTTTTATTGTAGGATCAGAATGACATTTGTCACAATGTTTGGTTAGGAATGTAACACTAAATACAAATGAGTATCTTAAGTATGATTTTTGCAGCAAATGTATCATTAATGCTTGCTATATAAATTCAATATTGTGTGTGTAATGTATGTTGGACATGACAATAATGGTAGTTAATTTAAAGATATGCTTGCATAGGTAGGATGTGTCTACTAGTTCTGTTATAATTATTATAACATATCACATATCGTAACTATATATTTAGGTCACAATTTCTTGTGAGTCATGTATGCAACTTACCCAGCATGTATTTCTCACGTCATGCAACTGCATGCATCTGCTTTGTATTTACAATCACAAATACATAGAAATGCAACACCATGACATACACATATAGGCGTCAAGTACATCTCCATTTATTTGTAAATTAGTATGCCTTAAATTTACACTTAAAAAAGAAGCTTTCCTGTGGCACTGATAATTAATAAGCATATAGGTTAATATTTTAACCTTCTTTTTCTTGTAGTTTGATTCCAAGGAGGTGTTACTCAATTTTCTAGAGTGTAAAACCCAACAGCCAAATATCCCGCAATTCATAACATTTTACACCAACCAGCAATAATTATAAGACACTCCATAAAGCACTTCATTGTTTAACAGTAGAACATGTGCAAATAGGGTGAACATCACAGGTGGCCAGATCTCACTACCGTATTTCACATCTTCATTGTTTTTTGATTCAACCATTTCCAGTGTCTCTACCAAGCTGTTTGTTGTGCTTTTAATTGTGCAGACTGAACTGGCAATGCATGTCCACTGGTTGTTACATGTGAAATCTAGACTGGCCACTAATTCAGACACAATGTTCTCACTGCACTTCTGCAGACATGGCTGGCGTAGGTGAGAATAATTAATTTAAAGCACAAAGGTGGAGTGTTGAGGAGTCTAAAATTTTTGTGGCACTCCTTGTCAAGTGCTACAGCCATTGACTGCTGAATGGGATTATACCAGGTCTCAGTATTAGGCTTGGAATAGGTAGGCTAAGGCTGTCTCCAGTGCAACCATTGCAGTCACATAAAGTGGCACAAGCAGGAACCTTTAAGCTGACTCACCTCTCAGTTGTATAAATACAGCTAAACATCACCAGTCAATGCTGTATCATGAATTAGTTATTCATTATGCTTTTGGATTTTTTTTTCTCTTCTGTACAGCTGCAGAAAGATATAGCCCTTAACCATGAGGCACATACGCAGAGGCAGGCTTACCTCAGCCAGCCAGGTAATACTTTTGAGGCCATTGGTCCATATCAGCTTGAGCAGGCATACCTAACCTATATATGGAGCATACATGCCTGCTCCAGTAGCTGTAAATCCTTATGTTAGGCAATGAGAACTGCAACTTACTGTGTGTGTTCAATTCCCAGAAGCATAAGATAGTTTTTATTACAAGATAGTATTTCTAAAATCTAAACTGCAATATGAAATGACATTAACAATTCAGTGTTGGTAACTGGAATTTTTAGACTGGAAAGTATATATCCAGTACTTTATCATCAAATAAATGTTTCCTTTTCTTATATAATAACACTGAGATTGATTTAGTTTATGACACATTAAAGCCTTCACATCATATCGGGATGTGTCAAATGTGAGCATGTGTCTGTGTCATATTTGTTTATGTAATGAAATAATAAAATAATGTGACATGCTATTGATCTTATTTTCTCTGTGTCACCCTCAACCCTATCTCTCCACTCTTTTTGGATACATTGCTGCTGAAACCAAAATGACCATCAGCACAGTCAGCTAGATTGACCACTAGGGTACAACACGCCATACCTACACAGGTGGCTGTGATAACACCTCCACAGGAAGCAGAAACACCCAGCACTTCAAGGTCATAACCTGTCAGCATTGTTTCTACAAGCCCTGTCTTACCTGCCCCACCTGTATCTAGTAGCGCTACCCCAGCTGCAGGTTCAGCGGTACCCTCTTGGAGCAATACTAGTGGTAGTGGTAATATTGTCACCTATCAAGGCCTGACAGGGCTGGTGAAGGGCATAATGAAGAAGGGCTTTGCTGCATGAATCAATAGAGTCAAAAAGGTCCTGTGTCAGATTGCAAAATTAATGCCATGCCCATCATGGACCCAGGAAACTGACACAGGAGGCAGTCATGACAGTTCTGAGGGTGAGGACTAGATTCTCACTGTGCTCAGTCTGGATGTAAATGTTCCTCTGATGTCTGCTACTTATCCTCAATCATTTATCCCCTGACATTTTCTGTCCATTACCATTCCTGTCTGTGTTGTATGTCTTGAATGTCTGTGCCTGCTATCTAACCTAACCTACTACCTGACTCACTTATTCCTAAGCACCTTCCCCAACAGTCCTCCCCACCAAAAAAAAATATATAGGCAGCTCTCCCACAAAACAAAATGATGTCCCATATACAGCTCTCCATTTCACCTATGTGTTTTCTTGACACACTTGATTTGGTCCGTCTGGCTAATAAAATTATTCTGCTGTGGTCACCCAAACCAGGTGTGTTGGCTTTCCCAATTCATCACATTGTGAGTACAGTTCTACACTGATGTTGTAACAAGTGGATAGCTATGGTGCTGTCCCACCTCCAACCTACAAATTCCTGTATTCTTTCCTGTGTTCTCCCTTCTGCTTGTCCTCCATTTTTACCACTGTCCTTTCAACCCCTTTTTCACATGTTTAATATGGTCAAAAATAGAATCACACACAACACACATGGACTGAAATGAGCCATATGAAAAGCCTTCATATTTTGTTCAGAGAGTTTGAGGAGAGCTGGGCATCTTGCACCAATGCTGAGTGACGTTGAATGGTGTTTCATGTTCTAAGGCAAAACATGGTTAGTTTTTGCCATCGCATGCACTAGTTCAGTTGTCTTCACACGAATGTGCTTAAACCTGCTTTGTTATACAGGTAAGGAGTAAAGCCACTACTGTCAGACAGTTACTGTAGCACTTATTAGGCTGCTGGATATCATGAAGTTAGAGGCCGTTTGTGGTACGTTGTGATAATTCACATGCCTGTAGACTTGTACTTTAGCATAGTGTCCAGTATTCAATTCAAGAAGTAGGATATCATGAAGTTAGAGGCCCTATGTGGTGAGTTGTGATAATTCACATGCCTGTAGACTTGTACTTTAGCATAGTGTCCAGGATTCAATTCAAGAAGTAGGATATCATGAAGTTAGAGGCCCTATGTGGTGCGTTGTGATAATTCACATGCCTGTAGACTTGTACATTAGCATAGTGTCCAGGATTCAATTCAAGAAGTATGTCAAACTAGTATTTAATGTTATTTTATGTTACTAGTATGTTTGTAAGTGCAAACATCTTTATTTGTCTGAAATGACAACACTTAATGACCAAAGCAAGTAGAGGAAATTAAAATAGATAACACAATGTTAACAGTTGAGCACTGCAGCATTTGTGGTGATATATTTGTTATACGGGAAGCAGTAAGAGGAACACTCCATAAAGAAGTTTAGAAATGTACCACAAACAAAACTCTTTGTCTCTCACCCTATCTCCATCTTTCACTGTCTCTTCTAACCTTCTCTCACATCACTTTTTGCTCTTGGATATTTATTAGGCTGCTGGATGTAATGTTCAACTCATGGTATTTTACACTTGTCATTACTGTGATGAAGTCTAATGCCTATATCATCTATTGGTTCAATCTGTTGTCAACATCTGTTCAATTGTATTTTTTTAACTTTATAAAGTAGCTTTCCTATGGGGCTATTCTGTGATAATGCTCAGAGTTACAGACTGACTATTGCATACCATCAAGGGTTCTACTCTAGAAATCCTGTAAGCAGAAATGTTTTCTGTCCGTCTTCCTGTCCTCCTTTCTTTTCCTCCACCCCTTCTCTGTTATCAGCCTGAGTCCTTTGCATTTCTCTGATGCCTTACTGAGCAGCGACACAAAATAACAAATAGCAGTTCATGTCTTGCGGCAAAATCTTTTGAGTTTTTGCCTTCGGCTGCATTAGCACAGTTAGCTTTGCACAAACGTGTCTAACCCGGCTGCCCTCTAGCAAAACAGACAAAAAGTATCAAACTGTGATTAACTTACTCCTGCATATCCATATGGCTGCTGGATGTCACATAAACTCTTAAGAATTCTTGCAATTAATATAACTGTAACGAAGACTGATGACTATATTCTCCCTTTCTTCAACTTGTTGTCAGAGTCCCTTAAAATGTCTGATTTTAATGGATGAAACTATGAGTTCCCATGAGGTGAGCTAAGATAATCCTCTGGTCTGCACACATTTTTAGGAGAATGTCAAGAGTTCAAATCCAGAAGTGTGTTGTACAATTATATTATATTTTTCCATAAAAATAAAATGTGTGCAACTGTTTGCTACATGTTATGAATCCACTACTATCCTTATATCCTCATCATGCTTCTACTCTCTTTCTCCCCATCTTAATCCATTTTGGAAACACTTTATTGTGCAGAGCAAAACTGTAAAGTGTGCAAACATTAAAAGGATGCCCACTTTTCAGCAATTTAATTTGTGGTGTGTTCATCACAACATATCTAAATTTCTGGCAAACCAGTCAGGATTGATGTCATTAAGTAAGATGTTCAGACTTTATATATGTTATAAAATGCATCATTCTAGAAAAAATGTAAGTTTATAAGGGCAGTATTTACAAATTTCCCCTAACTTTTGGCTTTTGTCACTCATTATCTTTTGCCTTTGTATGTACAAAGCCTGCCAACCCTAAGAGTAACACACACCAGAGAGATGTGCAAAAATGTCTCTGTCCCTTTCTCCAAATCTCTTCATCTTCCCACCTTTTCTGGCTCATCAGTCTTTTTCCTCAATATTTGTGCAATGCCTGGTACTGAGCAGCACCTGTAACTTACTGGAAATGGCAGTGGACAGATTATGGCAACATCTTGTCAGTTTGTGCCTTTGTCTGCATTAGCCTGTTGCCCTTTGCACTACTGTGCTTAACCCCACTCCTGTATGGAAAGATGGACTGACAGCAGTCTAGTAACACTATGAGGAGACAGTTATTATCATCTCTTCAACAGGAAGTAGAGTTAAATTTACACCATATGGTATGTTCCAATTGAAAATAGTACTATATAGCATTTTGCCAACAAACATCATTGTTTCATAGTGTTTTGTTTGTAAGGTTTTCCACCAATATTCACATGCTTGGTCCATTTATTTATTGATTTATTTATTTTACATTTGTTTATTGGGAAAGTCAGACTGGACACAAGTTTTTTTTCAGTGGAGGCCCGGGGAGAAAAGCTCCAGATACATAGACTAAGTAGTCTATCAGTCAGTCATGTTTACATAATACACTTTGGAATATATAGTGACATACTAATGCATACATACATACATACATAGTTTTTAACAGTGAAAAGTGAGCTACATTTAGATACAGCATTTAGTTTTGACTTATAGCAGTTTGTGGGCAAGCCACGGTGGTGCAGCGGTAGCACTGTCACCTCACAGCAAGAGGTTCTCCCATTCGATTCTTGGATGGAGCACCTTCTGCGTAGAGTCTGCATGTCCTCCCTGTGGTTGAGTGGTGTTCGAAAGACATGCGTGAATGGGTGTGCCTTTGTTGAAGTTTGGGTGTCGGGCTGGCACCTCGGCACTGTAAAACTCTACTGCCAATCATTAGCGGACTGGAGTTCCACTGTGGCGACCCCTAACTGGGAAAAGCCAAAAGAAGAACAACAAGCAGTTTGTATATGTTTTAAAATTATGAATAATTACATATTTAGTGTGCTATGGAGATTCACAGGATTTCAAAGCTGAGGATAAAGTACAAATATATAGAAAGGTGGGTGAGAGTAAATGAAAGAAGAGGGGGAAAAGGAAAAAAAGTATAATAGTTAGGAAATAATGAACTGAGAGTGAGGGGGTTGGCAGAGAGAAGTAGGTAGCATAGTGATTATTTAGGGTTTTAAGAAATAAATCATGAGTTACATACTCATTCACAACCTGCTGATATCTGCCAAGAAATTACTGCAGGATATTAGGTAAAATCCAACCTATACATGTGAACAAACATAGTACAATAGACACATTTAGACAATATTGCTGTATTCACACATATGGTGATAGGATCAATGTTGTTTTATTGCCATCCATGTTCTGAAGTATATTAAGTATGACTCATACATGACTGTAGTAGATGTATTGACTTCATGTGAGGAAACCTGGGTCAGGGAAGGCAATGGCCTTTAAAACAATTATTTTAAGTACATTTCATCATAAATGGCTATTTTGTGACTGCCTTTATTAAAATACACCTTGGGTCATAAAATGTCATCCTATTGGAAAAAATCCATTTGCTCCTTTTTTGTAATCCAAGTAAGGTGGGTCCTTATTCAATAAACCAAAGTCAAAGCATATCTAATCCTGTATACCTTCCTGTTCTGGTCAGAAGAGGGCAAGACAGTAATAGGTTGGGGTCCTATGAGGGAGGGAAGTAAATCTTTTGGTAGGCGAGGATGGTGATGAGTTAGTATTAGTGTTTCAATCATTGGACAGCAGTGGACATAGCGCAGTAACTGTAATGTCCAATCACAATCAATAATATGAGTTGGTGGGAGGTTAATAGGTCAGCTGTGACTGTGAATTTAATTGGTGAAACCATATATATATGAGGCTCAGTCACATATTGGAAAAATAAAACCCTTTAGTTAACTAAAAACTTTTCATGTTAGTCTTTGATGGGCTACTTTAAGCGGAAAGTTAATAGGTCAGCTCACTACAAAATGTGATTGGTGAACCTACATAACTAATGGCCAGACATTGATTGAGACTATAACTCTCATGTTGGTAAATGATTATCTGTGGACTTAAACAGGATGGTGCAAGAAATAAAATGCATCAAATGAGGTGGTCACATTGAAATGGATCTTAATGCTGTGTTAAATTTTCCACCAGTTATGTCTCTATGTATTGTTCGCTGCTTATTTACAATTGAAACAAAAGTAAACAAAACTACAAAAATTTGCTTCAAGTAGCTCTAAAGAAAATTTCTCCTGACGTCCGGGGGATAAAACTTTCTTTAATTTTGCCTATTCACTACCAATGCAACAGTGCAAGAAAATTGAACATTAGTGTGTTGAGAATAAACAAGCCATCTAGCATTTGCCCAGTTGTTCTTGTAGCTTTATAAAGATGTTGGCAATAAAGAATAATCAGTGATGGGCCATTAGTTATGTAGGTTCACCAATCGAATCTTCTAGTGAGTTGATCTATTAACTTTCGATTTAAAGTATCCTATCCAAGACTACTTAGCTAGAAACTTTTCATGTTAAAGGGTTTTATTTTTCCAATATGTGATTGGCCCTCATATATATAGTTTTGCCAATTAGATTCACAGTCAAAGCCAACCTATTAACCTCCCCACATCTGACATTATTGATTGTGATTGGACACTACAATTCTCACACCATGTTCACTGGCACCCAATGATTGTAACACTAATAGTAACTTGTCACCATCCTTGGCTACCTATAGTTTTACTTCTCTCTCTCATAGGACCCCGACCTATCAAAAACATGGTTTCAGGATTTCTTTTCCAGTGCAAAGAGACTGAAGCCTGTCACATAAAACCACATCACTCCTCTGGGATTCACTATTACCCAACCAATAATAGAATTACACTATGATTATATCAACATTGATGTTTCTTCCCTCTCAAGCTGTGGCCCTATCCTATTTAATTTTGGATAAACTCTCCCATTGGTTCTACCCCATCTCATAGCCCCACACTATTTGTCACCCTTCCACCCTATCAATTAGCATTTAGCCATTACTTGTCCAGTAGCCTCAATGTCAGCAAGGACCAAATCATAATTCCACTCTCACAAGGGTAATTACACTAACTGAGTAACTGATCTAGCCTATGGAAAGAGCTGAGTAGCTTTTTCTCATCCAATCAAAATTGGAGAAGATATAATGCTGTAAATTGGTTACATTAGTAAACTGGCTTGGTAAGTGCCATCATTAGTACATTTTCCCACAAAAAAATCAGGTGGTCAATTATCCTGAATGTCACTTAATGCTATATTGTTAACAAAATCAGAGCTGACACCTAATGCGAAAAAACATTTTAAAAAACACATGAACCAACCCCTTTGCATCACAGTCTCATCTCCAGTGAATTACTGCCATATCCTTTTCTGACCAAAACATGAAGGTATATAGTGTTAGGTATGCTTTGACTTTGGCTTATTAAATACAGACTCACCTTACTCAGATTACAAAAAAGGAGCGAATGGATTTTTTCCAGTAGGACAACATTTTCTGACCCAAGGTGTATTTTAATAAATTCACCACATAGCCATTTATGACAAAATATACTTAAAATAACTGTTTTAATGCCCATTGCCTTCTCTGGCCCAGTTTCCCACCCATGATTCCTCTCCATAGGTCACCCTTCCTCCTATAAAACTCAGTTTTTCCACATTATGGCCATTAGTCTCCAATAACCCAATATCCTAACACAAGTCGTATCCCCAGTTTCTCAATACACTGATTAGGTCTCTGGACCAACCAACGGTAATGCTTAAAAACAATGGAATGTAACCAATCAGGTTCTATAACTTGTGTAACTCTAAGTAATGATAATTATGTCCAAATGTTACATGGATATTTTTACGTTAGATGCATGATAAAATTAATGTAAATTATGTTTACAACAGTGCTCACCTGTTCCCTTCAATAAAGTCATATCTGAAGAAAATAACTTCAACTTCTTAGTCTCTTATCAAGTATAGTTGTGATTATTAAAGAATCAACTCAAGCAGATGACTATGGGAGAAATAATTGCAAACACAAGAAGATCTTGATAATTATTTTTATTTCTGAGTTACTTCTAAGCTTGGTGTTTGAGATTAGCAGGATTAGCTTTGACCAAGCTAATCACAACTGTCTGATTGTAGCCAGCCTGATGGATGTGGGCATCCTCAGACAGTGTAGCAATTGTTTCATGTATACTGAGAAACACTTAATCCTGAAACAAACAAATACTATATGTGACATATGTAGTTATAGTATGCAAATGGAGGCAAAGCTCTCACATACAGACAAATCAAATGCCAAACAGGTTGTCAGCACACACACATCACTTCCCACAATAAATAAAGGTTATATATATAAACCCACATATGCAGAGGTACTGGCTAGAAACATACCAAAAACTGAGAGACCTCCCAAATGCCACCTTCAGAAACCATATATATACACAACAAAGGAAACAACAACCACAACACAAAATAATACACACACCAGTGTCTCAACAAACAAGCCTATAAGGTGAAACATCACAAAACCTAACATACTGGTCATAGTAAACTCCATAGTGAGACACATGGATGTACCCCTCACCAGGCTGGATAAGAAGAAGGTTATGGTTAACTGCCTGTCAGGTTCCAGGATCTGTCAGATCACACAAGTACTTAAGTCACTCAATCACAAGCACCAGTATGAGTCTGTCATAGTCCATGTGGGTGTGAATGATCTGAGACATATCTTCCTGGGCTATATGAAGAGTAACATGACTGAGCTCTCAAATTAGGTGCCATAGGCAGGTATGAGCCTAGTCTTCAGCAGCATGCTACCTTCACCAAGGATGATGCTACAGTACAAACAAAAAATGATTGGCTTTAACAATTGGCATAACTTTTGGTGTCCGTCTAAGGTTTTCCAATATTTGTCAGTCTGGGAGGACGTGATCGACAGGCCACTGTGTTTTGCCAGAGATGTTCTGCAACTGTCTCTTCTAGGCTTTCAGATACTGGCAAATTTTTTAGTTACTCCTATAGTGCCTTTTGTAGGCAGTGTCAAAGTAAACAACCTCCCAACTTAACAAAATCTTCTCTTGATAAGCTCAAGGTACTGTTGCTCAATGCTAGGAGTCTAAACATGAAGCTGCAGCCCCTAGAAACACTATTCTCTTTGGAAAATGTTGATGTCTGTGCAATCGCTGACAGTTGGTTCAAAACTGCAAAAAGCCCCCGGCCATGCATACATTCAGACCACCATCTGAGCAAGACAGAACCAGAAGTAGAGGTGTATCCATTTTCCTAACGGATAAATACACCTCAAGACTGGTCAAACAGTATGATTTTCTTGAGTTACTTAATGTCCAGCTAGCCATAGGCAAACTTCCTTATCACATCATCGCTAGATATAGGTCCCCCACTGTGAACCAGTAAAAATGTACCACATACCTAGAGCTACTGGAGTCACTCAGCATGCAGCCCAACACATTACTCACGGTGATTTTAACTATCCTACCATTAGCTAGGGAATATACACAGCCAATAACATGCAGGCTCAGAGGTTCTTGCACATTGTTAATGCGAATGCTCTGGAACAGTTGGTTTGCACACCCACTAGGGTCTTAAATATCCTGGACATAGTATTCACTAACATGGGGGAGCATTGCACTCCATCCCCCCATGTAATGTCCTCTTTAGTAAGACTGGACCACAAAATGGTCTCCTTTGAAATAAATATAAGGCCAGATACCCCATCAAGCTCAAAAACAATAAAGAATTTTTCCAAGGCAAATTATCACCTGCTAAATGGTGGCATAAGACATTTCAAAGCTTCCACAATCCCAAAAAAACAGAGAATCCTATGCAGAGCTATGCATCAATGCCTGGTATAGCCACTTAAGCAGTTGTATAGAACTGGCAGTACCAGACCAGATTAAACACACGTCTTGAGAGAAAAACAAACCACCCTGGTGGACCCTTGTATAAATAGGCTATACAACAAAAGAAAGAAACTAGTGTCTAAAAAAAGTGGGAACAGGCTCTGCAGAAGAAGAAATCCCTCACTAGTCTATGCAAACAAATCAGAGATCTGAACAAGTCCCCAAAAGCAAATTATGAAGCAAAATTAGCCTCCTTAGCCAAGGAAAATTGCAAAGCATTTTTTAATTACTTACAAAATCTTAAGGGGAATAGCCAGCTATACAGAGCTGGTTGTGAATGCCACCACCCATGCTTAAGTGGAGGAAATAGACAAATTGCAAGTTGACAGATTTGGATCAATCACCCCCCCCCCCACCACCAGTCATCCCACAAAATATACCTGTCACCATTCCTCAGCCTATTATCTCAAGAAAGCGGGTTATCTCTGTACTCTCTAAGACTAAAATCATGGCATTAATGGGCCCTGTCAACATCCCAGGTTTTCTTTTAAATAACTTAAAACATCAATGAAAAGATCCACTTGGATCCCTGTTTAACTTCATCCTCCATACAGGCATATTTTCTGGAGAATGGAAGTTAGCAACCATCATCCCTCTGTACAAGGAGGGAGCATCAACTGACCGAAGGAATTATAGACTTATAAGCTGATTACCCTCATACTTAAGGCTATGCAAAGAATCATCATAGACCTTATCAACAAAGATATAGGTAATCTATACCCTCTGGACCCAACTCAGTTCTGATTCATAAAGGGTATGGCCTGTCTGTTAAATCTGGTTGACTTCTTCGAGAAGGTCACCAAGTCCATGGATGAGAGAAAGACCGTGCATACTGTCTACATTGACATGGACAAAGCATTTGACACAATTCCCCAAATCAGAGATTATGCAGAAGCTCTCTCAACTGGGCATAAATCCCTATATAACCAGGTAAGTAGCCAAATGGTTCACCGACAACACATATTGCCAAAGTGGGTAAATTCACCTGTAGCAAGAGCCCAGCTTCCAGCAGCGTGACCACAGGGTTCTGTTCTAGGACCTCTCCTGTTTGGTATTTATTTCTCAGAAGTCAAGGCAAACATAGATGGCCTTTGGCTGACCAAGTTTGCAAGATGACTGGAAATTGGAGCAGTCACTAAATCCCCAAATGATACTGATATACTTCAAAAAGGATTAACACAAACAAATGACTGGTACCAGAGCCATGGACTGAAACTAAATGCAAAAAAATGCATAATTATTCCATTTGAGAAAGCCAGAACCCCTGCTAATTGCAATATAGACAGCACCCCCAAGTAAACCCAGTAGTATGTGATCTGGGTACTCAGTTTAATAGTAATCTGAACTTTGACTACCATGTATCCAGAGTGGTGAGAATGCCCTTCTGTGTGGCACAACTCACAAGCAAGGGCATGGCATCCACATCAAGAACATTATAATTCCATTGTTCTTGGAAGTCATCGCACCAAAAATTCAGTACAATGCACCCTTTAGCAAGTACCTCACCAGACATCTGCAACAGCTGGAGCAATCCCAGAGGTTTCTCAACAGGTTGATACACAGTATAAAAACAAGTCCCACTGAGAAAGATACAAATCCATATCACTATATTCTGTCTCCTACAGACTACTAAGGGGCAATCTGTATCTGGCCTACAGGGCAGTGTCTGATCCGGCCCTGTTGGAAATGTTACACATCCGTAAATCAAACTGCATGAGGGTCACTCATTCCAGGGATCTTAACCTAGCCTCTGGCATAAATAAATCATGTTGGAGAGATAGCTACAGCTCTTAGAGACTACCCCTTGTTTAGAACAAGCTTCCCATTCTTGTGAACAAAGCACTTCTTTGATCCTCTTCAAGTGCAACCTAGATCAATGGATGGGTAATCATAAATTTACTCCTTGTGTGGCACCTATGTCCCTCATGGACAGAGGCAGTCATTATTAGCTATCATAGTATGTGCTCATACCTCCATGAACTTCATTTACCTAGCTATTGAAAATTGAGAAACTCAGGTTAAATATGGCTAGGCTTGTAAGGGCACTTGAGCTGTAACTTTAGTAAACTCCTATGAACCTATGAAGTTCACTCTTTCACTATAAAAGTCAGACTTCTTTTGTGGCATTTGCAGTTGATACTGTTTTCTATAGATTGTGCGACTAGACAGGTAAGTGGTTAGAATCCAGCATTGATTAATTAGTGTGACTGAATGCACTTTTGTGCATAATTGTATGTGTTACAGCACCCATTATGTACACTTTCACTTATGAGACACATTTTCACTGTCAGGGGACTAACCCTATGAATTTCTAACATCCCTATTTCACAACTGTAATACATCCTCAGCTGTGGCACTGGTTGTTGATACTATACTTTCTAAACTGTCTAACTAGATAAGTAGTTGAATAGTCAAAGAGAGAATAAGGAATGGTACTTTCAAAAGGGACGAAGTAGAGACAATATAAGTACCAGTCTGACACAGCTGCAGGTAAAGTCCACAAAACCTGAATAAAAATAAGAAATAAAAGAGTAAGAGCTTTCACGGTATATTCCTACTGCTTATTCAGACTGAATACTAAAGAACAACAGAGTCATTTAAATAGCACATCAATAAAACAATCAGTACATCAATTAAGCATACAATGATTAAAGTGCCAGAACATAAAACACAAACCTATATACCAGTGTTAATGTTTCAACGCTCTGGCTTTCAAAAAAGGTTTAAGAGAGACTACCTCATTTAAACCAGGTGTTTTATCAGCATTTAAAGATAGAATCCACTTCTTTTCAGCGCATACAATAGTTAAAGTGCCAGAACATAAAACACAAACCTATATACCAGTGTTAATGTTTCAAGGGTCTGGCTTTCAAAAAAGGTTTAAGAGAGACTACTTCCTTTAAACCAGGTGTTTATCAGCATTTAAAGATAGAATCCAGTTCTGTTCAACGGATTCAGTCTGGTTCCTAATGCTCCCCCTCTTAAACTCTCTGAAATGATCTCAAGCACTAAGAATCTGAAATGTTGATCCGTCCCATAATTAATGGCATGCTTAGCCAGGGCATTGTTCTTTTTTTTCTATTTCTGATGTCTGTTTCATTTCTAAAATTCTATCTTTTAGCTATCTATTGTTCATCCCAACATAAAAAGCATGACATTTAATGCAATAACTAAAGTAAACTATATTAGATGTCCTGCAATCAGCATAAAAAATTGTCTCCAATTTAAAATTCATATCAGGATGTACATATTTGCAACCCGTATGAATGAACTTACATGCTGTGCAATTTCTACACTGAAAAGTTCCTTTCCTGTCCGATATCTACTCCTTATTACAGAGAGAGGTATTATAGCATAAGAGTTGTTTCATTGACTTGTTGTTCTTAAAAGAAAAATGTGGAACTGTGTCTATAACATCTTTTAGTTAATCCATGGTGCCAAGTATAGCCCAATTCCTCTTAATAATGTCCAAACACCCTGTACATCTGAAGAGTATGTTAGAGGAAATCTAATCACCTCTTGTCTATCTTTAACCTCAGTGGTTTTGATAATATCTCTATCTGCATAATAGGGTCTACGTTTACCCTCTCTCTCTCTTAAAAAGCCTTTTTTAATACACTCATTGAGATCTGCTGATGGTTTTTCTGATCATATTTTGTGGTATTCTAGATTTGTGGATGATGTATTTATGCTATGGAAGGGACAGCAGACTGTCTGGTAGATTTTATAGATCATTTGTAACAATCAACAGTTTTTTTAAGGTTTACTTATAAATTTTTGTGTGTTGAAATTTAATTTCTTGATGTCAAGGCCAAACGGGAGAGATGGGTACATATGAAGAATATCTGCACCTTGCTACCAAATACAAGGAGCTGGAAAATAAACTGCTGAATTATAAAAGGCTGCAATGGTAGCGTTTGCATCTGGAGGCATCCCTTAAGCATAAAGTCATTCCAAGGGGACTCAGGATCCTTAATATACCGATATACGGCAATTCATATCCGGATCTACTTTTAAAATGGCAATCTTTTAATTGACAAGCTAGCTCAGGATATCTAAAGTTGCTCATAGAATTTTTTCTTCCTGAAAAGAAAGAGTTGCAGAAGCAGATTGTCAGACTACAGAATTAAATATTCGACACCTTTTCAGCAGAAATCATTTGTGACAAGATGGATACTTTATATGATATTATACTGTCGTACAAGAAGAGACTGCGGTTTCCTAAAACTAAAAAGCTGTAGCATGATATTAAGGACTTTTCAAATGGTAATGTTTTCACTTGGAATAAGAGTAATTCTGCTATGGTAAAGAATACGGAAGGCTTGCAGCAGTCCTTAGAACCCTGTTTTGGTTCAGCCAATGACATCACGGCATCGGACACACCTCCAGTAGTGGAGATGGCAATAGGTATGCCTGTAATACAATCTGCTCAGTCGACTGGAAGCGGATCTGAGCCATTACAGCAGCATGGCAATGGAATGTCAACACTGAAAGTGCATAAGAAAAGGAAGTCTCCTTCTGGGGACAATGGGAGCTCCTCTGAGCCTGTTTCTTCAATTATGGACTAAAACCACTACCTTCGATATTTTATCATCTGCAGACCCCTTTTCCCATCAGAAGCAGATCGCAGAGCTGAGGGGAGAAAGATGATTCTGCAGCATTTATTGAGCACTACAGAGAATGGGAACTTCATGGGGCCATGCAAACGCAGGTAAATAATTTGGTTATTAATATCTCCTCAGTGGAATTAAATGAAGCACAGCTAACTCTCTTGAATAAGGGTCTCTCTTTTATTCCAGCCAGAGAGGCCACTTTAACAGATGTTTTAACTGAATTAAGACTCTTTTGTAGAACTTTGACACTGAAAACAATGTTTAAAGATACTAGTAATAATCATTTGGACTGTTTTAAGAAACTTAGTACACGTATTCCACCACCTAATGCAAGAATAGAAATGTTTGTTGAGTTATGTGAAAAGCAGTTAAGGGATGAGTTTGAATGTAAGAAAAAAAGCAGATTTCTTAATATAACTAAAGAAGAGCATATTGCCTTAACTGAATTGAGAGACTTGAAATCTATACAGATTAGACCGGCAGACAAAGGAGGTGAAATAGTGATCCTGGCTAGGGACTTGTATGTAAGGTAGATGGGTAAACTCTTATGTGATGAGACTACATATGCTTGCATTACCAAGCCCATAGTTAATGGGATTATAGAAAAAGTATCATTTTTTTTATATTTGACTTGTTAATGACTAGTATGATTGATGAGAAACTGTTTCAGTATTTTGATGTTAAACAACCCCTCGTACAAATTATCTATGGCTTAACCAAGGTACACAAAAACCCAACATTCCCATCCTTGCTTCTGATAGTGTCTGGGAAAGGCTGGCTGACTGAGCCACTTTCGATTTTTATTGAAAAAAACCTGCATCCCTTACTTGAGACATGTGAGATGGTCTTGAAAGACACTAGTAGCTTTTTGCAGAAGTTGTTGATGGCTATTTCCAACCTGGATACTGAATATTTCCTAGTGACGATGGACATAGAATCACTTTTTACAGTGATTCCTAATCAATGGGGCATAGAAAATATTAGGAAGTTTATGTGTACCAATTGTTGTTTTTCCACTGCTAAAACTGAATTATTGTGTGCATTATTAGAACTTGTATTAGAGAACAGTGTGTTCATATTTGAAGAACAATTTTTTGCACAGAAGGTTGGCATAGCTATGGGCACAGCTTGTGCCAACAGCTACACCAACCTAGTACTAGTACAATGGGTGAGGGATGTACTACTATAAGCTGATGTTTTTTCTGATCATATTTTGCGGTATTCTAGATTTGTGTTTGATGTCTTTCTGCTATGGAAAGGGACAGCAGACTGTCTGGTAGATTTTATAGATTATTTGCAACAATCAACTGTTTTTTAAGGTGTACATATAAATTTTCGTGTGATGAAATTGAATTTCTTGATGTAAAGGTCAAGAAAGCAGAACTAACACACATGGTCACAACTATTTATAGGAAACCTACTAGGAAAAATAACTTGTTGTATAGAAGCAGTATGCATCCGAGACATGTCACTCAAAATGTCATTAAGGGGCAAATATATAGAACTATGAGGTTTCATAATGATGAAGAACTAGTGGTAGCAGCATTAGAGTCCCTGAAAATGGAGTTTCTTAACAGAGGGTATAAAGAAGCAGATCTCAATGAGTGTATTAAAGAAGCCTTTAAAGAGGGAGATGGTAAATGTAGACCCTATAATGCAGATAGAGCTACTACCGAAACCACTGAGGTTAAAGATAGACAAGAGGTGATTAGATTTCCTCTAACATATTCTTCGATGTACAGGGTGTTTGTGACATTATTAAGAGGAATTAGGCTATACTTGGCACCATGGATGAACTAAAAGATGGTATAGACACTGTTCCACATTTTTCTTTTAAGAACAACAAGTCACTGAAAAGACTCTTATGCTATACCTCTCTCTGTAATAAGGAGAAGCTATCAGATAGGAAAGGGACTTTTCAGTGTAGAAATTGTACAGCATGAAAGTGCATTCATACGGGCTGCAAATATGTATATCCTGATATAAATGTTAAATTGGAGACAGATTTGTATGCTGATTGCAAGACATCTAATATAGTTTACTTTAATTATTGTATTAAATGTCATGCTTTTTATGTTGGGATGAGCAATAGTCAGCTAAAAGACCAGAAGTTTAGAACATCATAGAGACATCATGAATAGAAAAGAAACTAATGCTCTAGTTAAGCACGTCATTAATTATGGGACAGATAATCATTTCAGATTCTTAGTACTTGAGATCATTTCAGAGAGTTTAAGGGTCGGGGCATTTGGAACCAGACTGAATCCATCGAACTGAAGTGGATTCTATCTTTAAATGCTGATAAAGCACCTGGTTTAAATGAGGTAGTCTCTCTTAAACCTTTTTTGAAAGCCAGACCCTTGAAACATTAACACTGGTATATAGCTTTATGTTTTTATGTACTGGCATTTTAATCATTGTATGCTTAATTTATGTGCTGATTGTTTTATTGATGTGCTATTTAAATGACTTTGGTGTTCTTTAGTATTCAGTCTGAAGAAGCGGTAGGAATATACCGTGACAGCGCTTACTCTTTTATTTCTTCTTTTTATTAAAGTTTTGTGGACTTTACCTGCAGCTTTGTCAGACTGGTACTTATATTGTCTCTACTAGACAAGTAGGTGCTTTGAATAGTGATTGTCTACTGTGAGTGTGTGTCACTCTCTCATGGTGTTCAGAAAAGGTTTCAGATACATATAGGATGTCTAGCTTTGCAGTGTTATTGGGCTATTACACCACTTCCTTTCATTTTTAGCAGAACCATCAACCTATAAACAATGATGATGTCATCCAATGTGCACTGTCACAGTTATAAACCAATGTCTTATGAGTTCCTTATGATTCACGCAGTGTTCTTTAGCTTGTCGTCTTACGTAGTCATTTGAAATCTTGCCATTACTCCTTAAATATAGTTGTGTTAGAACGACTGTGAATGTAAATGTAGGTAACAATGTTGTCACCCATCTATCTGCTATGTATATGTATAAATCTGAATCTCTCTTGTAACAATTTCTTCCCATTTTTCACAAATATATACTTTGTTTAACATTGGTGATGTCATTTGATGAAATTTGCCTTTTCTAATAGTAGTAGTAAGCCTTTTTCTCTTGCCTGTGGAAATCAGGCAAAGTTTTGTATGTTGTTGCCTTTTCAAGATGTGGGTTTGAATCCATGATTATCTCCACATTGTGCATGATTGGATTCTACCATCACAGTGATGACTGCATTTGCATCACATGTGTTTAGATATACCCAGCATCATGCAATATTGTGGCATAATGAGACAGATCATACCACTCTTTTAACCAAATTATAGCCCCAGATCTGCTTTGTAGGAATGAGATGGTGTAGATCCATTAAATACACACATATCTCATAGCTGTAATAAGCCTTTTCCCATAACGTGTTGTCTTCAAAATATCATGTAGCTTCTGTGGTCACATAAGTAGGTGTTCAAAATCTGCAATGACGTACTATAATCATTCTGTGTCAGTATACTGCTATGTATGAACGAAATCCACCAGAGTTGTAATGTAGTTCAGTTTCAGTGAGAGAGGCCTCCCCAGTCTCTTTTAACTCGAACAACTGGTTTGCAACACAATATATGATGTGATGATTTCAGTGGTATCTCACAGCTGTGTTAAGACTTCCACTGAGGCAGATGTGATACATACACAATGTATTAGCCTGTGGACTTGCAAAAGCAGCTATTCATTTCCATCAAAGGGCAACATTATATAACTACACTGATATGACACAAAATTCATGGCATCAAGTTATTTCTATCCATTTTTTGTGTTGGACAAACAACTTAAAACACATTTTGGGATTTCATGGCAGTGAAGCAGGTATTCTGGGAATTATGTCCTGTGAGTGCTCCTGTAGCACATGCATTTAGTGCTGACTTGTATAGCATATCGACACAGACAGAATGTGGTTTGAATCTGGGACTGTGCATATACAAAATGATGGACTGTTCACAGTTGTATGTCCATTAACACAGCTATCTCCGCTTCATCACACTGACAGATTTTTGTTGTATGAATTAACATCAAAAGTCCTTTCTTACTTCAAACCTTGATTTCTGTTTTTTGTGACAAGTTCCATAACTATCACCTATGTCAGATGCAGTGAGTACACAACTATGTAGAATGTGTAGCATGATAGGCAGGGGATTGAATTTGGTAACATCTGTCTGTCACATACCCGTATTAGACAGGAGTGGCTTAGGCAAAGGAATTGGTTATGGCACAGTCAGATGGGCACAAGTTTAAGGTCTCATAATCCAAGTTAAGGGATCCATATCCATTACAATAGGAGAATTCAAGGGTGTTCTTCACACAATGATTGATATGCATCTCTCTGAGATCTGCCTTAGCATGTTTTCACGTCTGGCAAGATGGAATTGCTGAATATGTTAGTGACTGCTTGCATGCATTAGTTATTTTCCAAATAATAATGTTCTGTATTGCATGTCTTCATACAAACATTTATGTATTACTGTAATTCTTTTGTTCACACTCGAGCTTTATAGGGCATAAGGGATTATAAATTATTTCTTAATACATGATTTATTAATGTGCTACATTCTGCAAAACCATCAGAAAGTGTGAGTAGACCTATGTTATAAAACTTTATCGTTTATGTTGTTTAGTTGATGTTAAGGTAGTCTGTTGTAACTCCTTGTGAGCATGTCCGGCATAATGATGTAGTTGATGCAAGGTGCATAACAAAGAGAACTTTAATTACTGAATGGCAAGAGATATTTCTTGCCATTTCTTATTCTTGGTCAGGACTTCATTGAATTACCATCTATAACTTTGACTTTGTCAACGTATGCATAATGGAGGTTGTGACTTAGGGCCAGAAGATAACTTTTGTCAGAGTCCAATGTATGTTTGGTGTATATGTAATGAAAATCTGCAATGGTTCACCTACTAATAAATTGGAAAGCTCTGGATGTATTGTATGTTACTGTAGTGCCATGCAGTTCTTACTATTGTTTTTAATAAGGCTCACTTCAGGGTGATATAGCAATTAAAATATATTGCCTTCACATCTGCAGTTTAATACACTTATTTTACTCAGCATTTCTGTTGTGCCAGTTATACATGGAAGGGCACACATTATTTCACTGATTACAGTAACACAAATGCATTGTACTCTGAAATAATTGTAGCCTGATATTTGCTACATTTACCCATTAGCTGATATATTAACAGCATACTCCTGGAATGGAATTTTATTTTGCAAATTTAGTGTGTAGCCTACATATGCATTTGTAATATACACACAGAAATATATCCTAAGCATATTGATATACATTATGGCATTCAGAAACACAACCCATTTGTCATGGGACAGACTACACTTGACTTATACCTTGATTTATGTGCATGTTCTCATATGCCAAGTTAGTATGACTCATTTTGAATGTATGTAATTCATATCTGCTATAGTTAGAAAAATGATAATATGTATATCAGATCATTTTTCCATTTGTATCCTGGTCAGTGCGGCATCTCCGTATGTGCCATGTCCCTCTGTATTTTGCCACTTACATATACAGCATGCATAAACAGTCACTAACGTTCTATGACTCACATCATGTATTGTACTGCAAAAATGTTTATTTTCATCCCTTAATACTATTATTGGAATGACTGAACAGGTGTCCATGAGCCTTCTCACTATTTCCACATTGTCACAGGTATGTACACTACCATAATAACTGTGAGTATTCTTTCCTACATACACATAAGGTAATGCCACCCTTACAATTTTTTAATCTGTATGTGTTTTAACATCAACCATGTGATGTCATTTATTTCCTTTGATCACTCCCACAGTATGTATTCCAATGGCAGATGACTTCAATGCAGCTGCCACACGTGTAGTTGAGCATTCTCAATAAAATCATGTGAGTAACAAATATTGCAGAGCATGCCACAGAGCATGTATAGTGGCAACCTTACATTTATGTTTTATGACTGTAATTATAATAATATTTATCATTTACAGTAATATGCTTACAGATAGACCCCACAGTTTGAAAGTAGTGGACTCCAAGTCAGACTGCCAACCAGTCACAAGTGGAGTCCCACAGGGATCAGTCCTGGGTCCTCTCCTGTTTGGCATCTACTTCTCAGAAGTCCAGGCCAACAATGAGGGAATCTGGCTGACCAAGTTTACAGATGACTGCAAACTGGCACCCATTATTAACTCCCCAAGTGATGTAGACAGCCTACAGAAAGGCCTCACTGAGACCAATGACTTTTGTTGAAACCATAGCCTTAAGCTTAATGACAAAAAAATGTGGCATCATCCCCTTTGGGAAAAACTCAGTTCCCACTAATTACCACATCAATGGGAGCCCACTGAACACTGAAGGCATTATAAGAGATCTGGGGATACAGGTTGACAGCAATCTCTCCTTCGACCACCACATTCCCTCTGTGGTCAGAAAGTCCTTTTATGTGGCACATCTCATTACCAAGGGTTTTGCATCCAGGAAACATCATCTCTCTCTACTCTTCCCTCATTAGGCCAATCATTGAGTATAATGCCCCATTTGGTATGTACCTCACTAGACACATGCAACAGCTGGAAATGCCACAAAAGTACCTCATGAAGAGGATCCTAGGCCTTAAACACATGTCCTACATGGAGAGACTAAAACTCCAGCTATTTTCTGTCTCATATCGTCTACCAAGAGGTGATCTCTGTTTGACTTACAAATCCATGTCTGTCACAGCTTTGTTAGAAATGCTACTTCTAAAGAAATCCCAATCCCTCCGCACCACATGCTCCTGAGACCTCAACCTCATTACCACAATCAACAGAACATGCTGGAGGGGCAGGTTCATAACCCAGAGACTGCCCATGCTCTGTAACAGAATTCCCATACATGTCAAGCAGAGCACCTCACTGACCCTCTTTAAGAGAAATTTGATGATTGGATGGGAAATAGAAAGTTCACCCCGGGGATCACTCCAGTGGTTCTAATCGATAGAGGCACTGGGAACTAACGTTGGGTGGCTCGATGCCAGGGCACTTCTATGGGCTAGGCTTGTAAAGGCTCCAAGGCCATTAGCCTAGTACACACCTATTAACCTATGAAATGCTTGGCTAACACATGTCTGCATGTAAAATAACATTTCCGTGGTTACAAGTGAGGAAAATGGCAAAGAAATGTCCCATTCTGAAGCGCATAAGACAACAGCTGTATGGTTAACTTCATTTATGTTTATACATGATAAAGTTAAAAATATAGCATATTGTTGGGTACAACAGAAAACTTCCTGTATATACATCTGTTATTTAATACTTGCAGTATATACAAATATCCATTAATGTACCTACTGTCCTTGATAACTGTTATGTCAACTCAGCATATTATACACTTATTACATGTACTCCCCTTTGTTACATCATGGCTCTTTGTCCCTCTCATAGCCTTTGTCAATATTTCCATTTTTCTTTATGTACATGTGTCAGTAAAAGTGAACAGGATTACTTTATTACATCAACATAAATAATTATGTCAGTAATGCTCTCTGTGCATTTATTGCATTTGTGTATGTTATCTGACTACAGTTTCCCCAATTAGCTTCCCTTGTTTTTTTTTCTGCAGTAATCTCTCTATTTGATTATAGTTTCCATGTTAATCTTGTCTGCATCTTTAATTCTTTCATTAAAGTTGGCCTTGCCTTGCATTATGAAGTCCATACATGCTCATGCAATACCTTTTGCTTATATTGTGTGCTCGAACCTCTGTGCACCTTTTCATGACCGTTGCTTCCATAAATAGGTGCTGCTAAATACCTAGGTTCCTTACAGCTTGTGTATTAAGTGAGCACTGCTGCTAATCATGCTAACATTCACTTTACAAATCATGCAGACTTAGCATGGTGTACACAACTGTTAATGATTCCTGGGACTGTATGTAGTAACCAGGTCAGATCATAATGTACATCATAAACTGCAATAAAAATGAAAAGGGTGGCTGCCTTTCAGCGCCTCTCTCCAAGTGGGCCACACCTCTGTACTGCCACTTTACTTTACTAAATATATTAGCTGTAAGGCTACACAATAATGGGGGGTCTGGAGAAGTTTTCCTATCATCATTTGTCCATGATCTAAATCTATTTTAATAGATCAATGAAACACAGAATATTAATGATTCCTATTTTATCTTGATAAACAGCACACACACACACACACACACACACACACACACACACACACACACACACACACACACACGTGTGTGTGTTACTTCAAAATGTTGAAAAGTCAAATTCTTAATGAGTTTGCAGAGTTTGTTTATTACTGAATGCACTCTATTTTGATTGTATATGTATATTATCAATAACAGTATTGTCAAATGTGTGTGTGAATGTGTATGTGTGTTTTTGGAATATTATACAGGCTGTTTATTGCTGGTGTGGTTAGACCTGGTTTTATTAATGAGATCAATAATGCCATTGGTCTATTTAAGTCTGGCATGGGGGGTACACCCCTGCAGAAAAAAAACTTATTTTGAATTTTTTGGTAGGTCTTTTTTGATAGATTCAGGATATTTTTCATTGATATTTTATGCCATTGAAAATGTGTGAGTTCAATATTATTTTTTGATGTGCAGTTTGGCATTGTTTGATTTTGATATTCAGTTACATAATTACACACACACACACACACACACACACACACACACACACACACACACACACACACACACATAAAATGTGTGTATGTGCATGTGAAGTGTGAATTCTACCTGACAATAAACATTTCCTCTTTTAGCTGTTATGACCAATATCCAATGTTTAGTGACAGGCTTCTGTTAAATCTGTAAAATGACCACTATAAAACATGTATAATGAACACTAAAATAAATCATTTAAAATGCATTTTTATACTGTAACACACAAACCAAAGTCGAGTAAATTATTGTTTACGGTTCTGCAAGCTTGAAATATATGCCCATTTGATAAGCTATCAGATGACATTTAGATGAAGTAGAAAACAGTTGCAGATTGAATATTGTGTAAAATACATCAAATACATATTATTACAGATGTGATAATAAAAATACCATCACTTATAGAGCTATAAAAAGGATGTTGTCTGCCTTCTTTGTGGCAGTGTTTGCAGAGGTAGTGGCACAACTAAAGATTTTTTTTTACCTTTTAATCTGTCCCCTGCTTAAGTGCTTGCCATTTGAAAAAATAAACATTACCTTTGGAAGTAGGCTACATTTACTCAAGTGCCTGCAAGGAGACTCAGTCTAATTAGCTTGATTAATCTGAAGTTCATCTTGCATGTGTGTTTTTGCTCTTAAAGGTGTATAAACATAGCTTTAGCAATCAAGGGGGCTTAGGTTTGGTTAGTTTTTCTCACACACCCTTTCCACCCCTATTTGTTTATTTATTTATTTAGTGTCTGAACACCAATGTGCTTGTGCTGTGTTGCCTCTGTATTTCCTGCATTCACCTTGCACATCTTCATTGACTGATTTCAGCTGGGGTGAGGTGTGTTCTGATTCACTAACCTCCCACTCCCAGTTCCTCAGCCACACCCTGGGATCTTCAGTTTATACATCACAGTCTCTACACTCCCATCCATTAAAGGGATGCATAGTGCCACTAACTTACATCATATTTCCTCAGCCACCTCATTGTGATATTTTCCTAACCTAACCATTGTGATATTTTCCTAACCTAAACTTCAATAAAGCTTCATCACCATACACATTTAAACAAATCCAGTAAGAAACACTCATCACTGTCAACCCCTTCACCCTTCCATATACACTTTCTGGTCCTCTCCCCCCTCACAGACTCCCACCTCTTACTTTCAGAACTCCTTTTTTACCCCATGCTCCACAATGCTTCTCCACCACACCAATGTATCCCTCCTTCATTTAACCCACACTGCACCATCATTAACACCATATCTTCTCCCATCTCTCAACTTACTCTACAGTACCACAAAGCCCCACAATCACTCACTTGAACCCCAAGACCTACCCCACCCAATTATACCCTTCATTCACCATCTACCACTTTCACTCAACTCCAGCTTCACCATCCCTTTACCTCATCTACTCCAAACCTACCAAATCCCAGCAATCCCACAGCAGCCTTCCTAACCACCTCTATAAATTCACCCCTATTCTGCTCATACTCCTCCTCAGATCCAGCATTGAATCCAGTCCAGGTTCTTCCCACCACATAACACTGATAATCTTTTCCGACACCAACACCCTCTCCTGTGCATTAATTAATGCCCAGAGCATCTATAATAAACTTGAAAAGCTAAGCACCTTCCTTACAACCCTCTCACCCACATCACTGATGTCATTGAAACATGGTTCAAACAAAGAATCCTAATTTTCAGTATCTGCTTCCCTCCTATAAATACCTCCAAGACATCAGAACTTGCAGTAGACAAGGTGGAGGCATGCTCATTCTTTATAAAACTAACCTTAAACCAATTATCACTGCACAAGCAAATGTCTCCCCAGATACTGAACCCAAACGGAACACAAAAGGATCCTTCTAAAACTTTACTCCCAGAATTTCATTTTCCTTTTAATAGTAGTTGCCAACCTTCCTCTTCCAGCCTCTCTTAACAAATTTAAATCCCTTATTCTTACTATCACTTCAGATGCCCAAAAGTATAAAATATTGTTATTAACCTAAACTAGCTAGGTCCCCTGAGCAATGACTTTACTGAATTCCTAGCCAATATCAACCTTATACAGTTAGTCAATGATGTTGCTCATCCAAATCGTGAAAGCAACAACCACTCCCTCCTGGATATGCTAATCACTAACAATCCTACCACTGACTCCAATATATCTTTTCTTCCACCCTCATTCAGTGACCACTGCCCATTAACATTCCAAATTATACATTTGTGACCAAACGTCCCCCTCATCTCAGTACCTTCAGACCTAGATCTGACATCAATACATTCAACCTCAAAAAACACCTAGCAACTTTTTGCTGGTCTTCCATTACCAACTTACAGAGCCCCAGCTTGGCTATAACACCTCTGACACATATCCTCCTTCATCTTCAAGACAAATTCTTCCCTCTCACACAGCACCTTTTTAAATACAATAACCCCCCTTCCCCAGTTAAACACTGAACTGAAAGCTCAGCTCAGACTTAGGGGCAATGCGTGGTCTTCATAGAGACAAAACCCCTCACCAGAAAACTGTATGTATTTATTCTAGACAAGCAAGCTATATGCAGACACAAAACCAAATATATCAAAATAAAACAACTTGCTCTGCGAGGCAAACACAAACATTTTTGGCAGGAAGTAAATCTTCTCACAGGCTGGAAATCCACTCAAGAATTCAGCCACCTCTCTTGTATCACAAACTCTATCTCTCTCCCAATTCACCTAGCCCACCTTCTTTTATACCCATCTTCTATTTTAAGAAAATTACATGCAAATAATGTGTTTCCCTTCTAGAAAACATATCATTGATTGTACCCTGGTACAGACAACCTACTCCCTTTGTTTATATCACTCTGGAAAGACTTCCTGGCCACTCCTCTTCTACATATTTATAACGTTAGTTTAATTCAAAATAGAATGCCAGACATATTGAAAACTTCTCTGGTCAAACCCCTTCCCAAACAGCCTCAGTCAGTAAATACCTCCCACTTTTGCCCTATCTCTATCATCCCTATACTAGGGAAAATACTTAAAAAAGTAGTCTATAACTAACTGTCCACTTACATCCAACAGTACCAACTCCTCACTCTAAAACCACATGGAGTCTGGGCTGGCTGGAGCACAATGACAGAAATATGGTCACTTACAGATGAGATCCTTCTAAACACGGATAAAGGAATTTTCAAGAACTCTCTTCATTAACCTTACCAAAGCTTTTGATCTACTTGACCACTAACTCCTCCTTCACTCTCTCCAAGAAATCAAGGTTAGGCCCAGCACTGTCACCTGGTTCCAACACTTCTTAACACATAGGTATTTCCAAGTCAAATTAAGCCCATCCCTATCACAGTGAGCACCCCTTACCAGAGGAATGCCAGAAGGATCCATACTTGGCCCCAGTTTTTTTCAGTCTTTTTAATAAGCTACCCTTCAATCTCTCTAACCTTCCTATTACTCTTTATGCAAATGACATGATTATTTTAGATTCAATCCCTCACATTCAGCTATTCAAACTCAGCTTCAGTCAGACCTTCACTTCCCTAATTTGTGGCTAAACAACCATAAGGTACTCCTAAATCCCTCTAAAACAAAAAAGCATATTTGACACCATGCAAAAGCTGAAAAAGGCTCCTAAAAATCTCAGCATCACAGATCTCAATTGTTGCCTAGTAGAAACAATCACATCCTTTTAATACTTAGGTTTTGGGTATACCAGTCACTTAACTTCCAAAGCCACATTGAAAATAAGAGCAAAAAGATAAGTTCTCTTTTATTAAGGTCCTGGAAAATCTCTTCCTTTCTCGCTGGACCAGCTAGAGTTGCTATAGATAAAGCACTTCTCTTTGCTTAACTTGAATATGGGCTCACCATCATAGCCATGGCATCTAAAAAAAAAATCCACTCTACAGTCCACTGAAATCAAAATCTGCCAATTAATTTCCAATTCTTCACCTCAGAAACATTATTGTAGCACCCTCATCAAGGCCAAATGGCTATCAGTCTCCTACAGAGCTGAACTACTTCTAGGGTCTCTTGTTTTCAAACTGCTTCAACCAGGTGCCTTTCCACCTCATGCAGCCAAACTCCATAATAAAACCACCCCAACTACATATGCAACATCTCCCTATTAACTCCCTCACTCCAGACATCCCAACTTAATCTGCACTCTACTGAATATTCCTTCTCCATTCTTGCACCCAAACTCTGGTAATCCGCCCCCTTCACCTTAAAGAATTCTTCTCTTTCTCCACCTTCAGAGCTCATCTCAAAAGACACCTTCATCAAAAATCTGACTGCAAGTGCTTTTCCATTGGATGCATAACCTAGCCCCCTCCTCACCTGCATCACTTCAACTTTGATCCTCTGTTCTCAGCTGTAGCTTTCCTCTCATATTTGCTACTAAAATTAATTCACATTTGATTTTATACTCTGCTAATAATATTTACATACTGTATCAATTGTCTATGGGATTATCTACCTTCTGTCATTACTCTGTATTTGTGAATTTGATCTCTTTTCTTTTTTTGTAAATATCTTCAAGCGGGCTGTGCCTGCAAATGCTATACAGTGATCAAACAAACTAAACTAAACTAAAAATAAAATGTCAGTGAGGGAAAGGCTAGTTTGCTTTTGATTTATTGTACGTTGTATTACTTTATTGTCTTTTTCTAGTTTGTATACTGTGATTTGTTTTCTTTACACTGTGTTTTTTTTTGTATTCTGCTTTTAATTGCATATTAAAACTTGAAAAGAGACCACAGCTGTGTATCTTGTCAGACAGATTTTTTTCCCACCCTTCTTTTTTCCTTTTTTTTCCCGCACGCTCCCACCGTGTTACTGTTGTGTTTTTAAACACCACTGTTTTTCTAGTCGTCTGCCTCTTATGTTAATTTGACCATATATCTCCTTCCCTCCCTCCATCACTGGCTGGTGTGAGTAAGCAGAAAACTGTAATTTTGTGAACTCACCCCCTTCAGCTATTTAAATTTATTGGCCATCCCACTGTATTCCATAGAACCAGAATACAAAAGTGCCCACCCCATTTCAATGTATCTTGCTCTTTTAAAAATAGCGGCTCTCCACTTAGACAGCTAAAACTTAAGTTACCCACTTTCATATCTAACTGCTTAGTGTACACTGCAGTGTTCAGCATAAACCATTTTTTCATCTTACCTTTAAACATCTGTTGCAAGACCACCAGTTATTGGAGAGCCCACATTCTGCCTCTCAGTAGTCATCTTGGGAATAGTTCTTCTGTTTCCTTCTGGTGAGAGATGGAGTATAGGGACATTATTTCCTGGAGACTGCTGATCGCTAGAACGCCTAATAACTGCTTTATATGTGACATCCTGGAATCCTTGCTTATATTCTGGTCCTGGTGAGAGTACAAGCAGAGTGAATTGATTCCTGACTGTATCTGGTTGGAGAGTGAATGTCTGTGATTAACGTTCCTAATTGCTCTAGTTGCTACTCAAGGCATCTACCAGGAAAAGGCTACAAACCTACAGACCCTTGCATCATCTGGGACAAGCCTATGTATCACTAAACAGGCTGTGGCCTGGTTCGCATCTTGGGATAGGTGCTAACATTTTGCTTCTAGTGAGAGAAGAAGCAAAGGAGCATTGTATCCCAACAGAGTGAAGCTGTGGTGAGACCAGCATTAGTAGTAGCCAGGCAGTAGCCATTCATGTGACTCCCCTCTTTTCATCATTCTTGACAAGCTAATTGTTTTTAGTAAGTACTGATTGATTTGTTTCTAACTTCAGAATATCTACCTAAATAATTCATCCTTAAATTTTCAGGGTCTACATATTAGTTTACCCTCAAGTGTTTGGCAGTGCTCTCTATAGGCTCAGACACCTTGAGTGACATTTTTCCTATAAAAGCACAACTGAAATTTCTCCAATACCTAGTTGCATACAGGACAATTAGTTTGCAGTGACAAGCACTGTCCCCATAGTTGCAAACCAGATACTCCTGACAGTGATTGATATTCTTACTCCAACTGTCTAATCAATAAAAAGTATCTGTTGCCATAGATATTAACTTTCCTACTGTCTCCATTACCAGCTTGGTGGATATGGGCATCCTGAGGCAATGTAGAAATTGCCTCATGTTTACTGACAACAAGTTAATTCTCAAACAAACTGATATGGTATGTGAGATATGTATTTACACAATGCTACTGGAGGTAAAGCTTTCACATAAAAGTACTCCTAATGTCAATAAGTTTGCCAGTAGTATGCACGCTGCACCCATCACGGACAATTCAAAGCAGACATATGGACCCACATATGCTGAGGCACTTAACTGTAACCTTACTAAACCACAAAGACCTCTTAGAAGAAGTACACATAACAAATACCCTCTGCAGCCACAAATGCACTCTTTCAAAACAACACCCACATCAACATACAGAGCTACATCTCATGGAGCCTCTACCTCTAAGCCCATAAGGCAAGCCACCACACAATCCAACATTCTAGTCATTGGAAACTCCATCGTGAGGCACAATGATGTCCCTCTCACCAGGCTGAGTAAGTAGAAAGTCACGGTCCATTGCTTATCAGGGGCTAGTATCCGCCACATTACACAGGCACTCAGGTCATTGGACAACAATTACCAATATGACTTAGTTATAGTGCATGTGGGAGTAAATGACATGAGATGTACCTCCCTAGACTATAGGAAGAGATACATCATGGAGCTCTCAGAATATGTCTCAGGCTGGTATTAGCCTAGTATTGAGCAGAAATTTACCTTCGCCAAGGATGATGCCATAATATGAACAAAGGATGAATGACTTTAATAACTGGCTTTGTTTCTGGTGTCATTCTAAGGGGGTGCAATATCTGTCAGCATGAAAGGAGATGGTAAACAGACCATGCTGCTTTGCCAGGTATGGTCTGTGCCTTTTCTTTCTAGGCTTTTGAATATTAGCTGAAACATTGTTTTCCCCATAGTGCCTTTTTTAGGCAATGCCAAAGTGAAAGTACTTCCAACATAGCAAATCAAAACCAAGAAAATCTAAAGGTGTTACTGCTCAGTGCTAGGAGTCTAAAGAAAAAACTCCACTCCTTAGAAGATCTCTTTACCCTAGAGAATGTTAACATCTGTGTGGTTACTGAGGCATGGTTTATAGACACAGAGAGCACACCAACAGTGCTAGGTTATAATGCCTTCCACACATTTAAGCCAGCTACTTCACAGGCAGGGTCTAAAGCTGGAGGTGTCTCTATGTACTTCAAAGATACATATACTTCAAGGCTGGTCAAACAGGACAATGCACTTGAGCTTCTCCATGTTGAAATCACCATAGGCAAAATCCAATACCACTTCCTTGCAAGCTATAGGTCCCCCTCTTTGACCAAGGAAACCCATACCATGTATGTAAATATATTAGAAACACTAACCATCCAACCCAATATCATATTCATTGGTGACTTTAATTACCCCAGTATTAACTGGGAATACTGTATGACACCAAACGTACATGCACAGAGATTCCTGGATTTTGTAAACAGAAACTCCCTGGACTAGATAGTCAATGCACCAACCAGGGCTGCAACCATACTATATCTGGTCCTAACTGATATGGGAGAGTGCTGCACACCCCTTACTGTAATGCCTTCCCTGGTAAGGTCAGACCATAAAATGGTCTCCTTTGAAGTAAAAATAAAACCTGGACCTGAAGCTAAACCTGGAATATTCAGGAGCTATTCTAAGGCTAACCTCCTGCTATTAACTGAGAACCTGGCAAAAGTTTCAAGTCCCCATAAACCTTGAGGACACATCTACCTACACTGAACTGTTCACAGAAACCCTGTACAAGCATGTTAATAGCTGCATAGAGACAGCTGTACCCACCAGTAAGAAGTACAGGACCAACTCAAAAACGAGCCACCCTAATTGAATCACAAAATCAATAAGCTGTATAACAGGAGAAAGAAAATCATGGCAAAAATTAGGAGGTGCAGCACCCAGCAGGATAAAAGCACTATCATCAAACAAAACAAACAACTCAGAGGGCAAATAAAGTCTACCAAAGCCAAATTTGAGGTAAGTTTGGGTTCCCAGTCCATGGACAATTACAAATAATTATTTAGCTATGTCTGCAACCTCAAAGCCCATGCACAATTGTGTGAAGAGCTCATTGTAAATGGAGCCACCTATAATGAGCCAGAAGGCATAGCAAATCTCCTGTCTGATAAATTCAGCTCGAACTTTACCCTTCTCTCCCACCTCAACCTTCCCTCAGGAAATATCATCAGATATAACTCCCCCAACTATCACTAGAGAACAGGTCCTTAATGCTTTCTCTACGACCAAGAACACTGCATCAATGGGCCCAAACAACCTTCCAGGATACCTTCTAAATAGCATGAAACATGACCTATCAAGGCCTTTGGAATTACTGTTTAACTGTAGCCTTCAAGCAGGTTTCATGCCTCATGAATGGAGAAAGGCAACAGTCATCCCTCTGCACAAATGTGGGCCATCTACAGACCCTGGAAATGACAGACTCATAGGTCTCCCTAGTCTTATACATAAAGCCAATGAAAGAATTATCATGGAGATGATCAACAGAGATATAGTAAACCTCCAGAAACTAGACACATCCCAGTTTGGTTTTGTCAAGGGCAGAGCATGCCTACTAAACCCGGTGGGCTTCTTTGAGAAGGTCACCAAAGCAATGGATGAAAGCAAAATTGTTCACATTGCCTACCTTGACCTGGCCAAGGCATTTGACACAATACCCCACTCGGGCATTGTTGACAAACTCAAGATGTTAGGTACACACCTGTATGTCACCAGATGGATAGCAAACTGGCTCACAGACAGGACCCATGAAGTTAGAATTGAAGAGTCCACCTCTGCAAAGAGGCCAGTCCCAAGTGGAGTCCCTCAGGGATCAGTCCTTGGATTGCTCCTTTTTAGCATTTACTTCTTGTAGGATCATAGGAAGGTACTAGGCTATTGGCCCTTACAAGTCTAGCCAAAAGTTTAGCCCATGTATAGACAAATTAGCACCTGGTGCTCCTGTCCATTAGGTACATGGGTGGAATCCCAGGGATGTATTTTCTATTTCCCATCCAGTTAGCCAGGTTGCGCTTACGGGTCTATATTAGAATATCGAAAGATGTAAACACCGAATGTTTAAATGTCGAACTGTATTCAGTGAAAGCTGAAAACAACGAACACACAGAACAGCAAATTTTTTCCTAGGGAAAAAATTTGCTGATTCCAAAACACATACACACAACACAAGCACAGCAAACAAACAGCAATCCACACACATACACCTACAATCTTACACCTAACCCTACACTAAATTATACACACACCACTAACTATCCACTTACCTTAACCCAAACCCTAACCCTAAGGTCCATCACTATCACACACTCACCTCACTCACGCCCTAACCCTAACTCACCTACCCCGCCCTAACCCTCACTTCCACACAATCGCACACTTACCTGACCTGCGCCCTAACCCTAACTCACCTAACCCACCCTAACCCTCACATCCACACAATTGCACACATACCTAACCCGCGCCCTAACCCTAACTCTCCTAACCCACCCTAACCCTCACATCCACACAATCGCACATATCTAACCCGCACCCTAACCCTAACTAACCTAACCCACACTCAATCACACACTTACCTGAACCCAACCCGTAACTTTACACCACAGTGCTGAAAATACCGAAGCAACAGAAACGGACAACCAAATTCTTTCCCTAGGAAAAAATTTGGTTTTCTTTTGCTTCAATATTTTCAACTTTCGCTGAATACAGTTCGACATTTAAACATTCGGTGTTTACATCTTTTGATATTCTAATATAGTCCCGCGCTTACAAAGGGGTAAAGAGGTACTCTGCTTGACTTGAAGAGGGAGTCTATTCCACAGATGGGGGAGTCTCTGAGACACAAATCTGTCCTGCGAACAAGTCCTATTGATGTCACAGGCCAGGTTGAGGCCATGTGTGTGGGCTACTCGAGTGGAGCTTGACTTGTGAATATGCAGCAGTCCAATCAAGGCGGGATCCAAAATCATATTGTATGCCAGACAGAGGTCACCTCTGAGGAGTCTGTATGAAACAGAGTAGAGGGATAAGGCTTTTAGCCTATCTGTGTATGGTAGACTTTTGAAGCCCTGGATTCTCCTGACAAGGAACCCCTGTGGTGTCTCCAGCTGCTGCATGTGCTTTGCAAGGTACATGCCAAATGGGCATTGTACTCTATAATGGGCCTTATAAGGGAAAAATACAGGGATGTTATGACCTCCTTGTGCCTGGATGAGATACCTTTACTTATGAGGTGGGCCATGTAGAAAGCTTTCCGTACAATGGAAGCAACATAGTGGTCGAAAGTCAGGTTGCTATCAATGTGGGTGTCAAAATCCCTCACAACTGATGTTATTAATGTGATAATTTGTGGGGACATTACTGTCCCTAAAGGGGATGGTGATGCATTTTTTGTATTGTATATGTAGCTTGAGACAATGTTTCTGGCACCAGTCATTTGTTTGGGTGAGACCCTCTTGGAGGATGTCCATGTCACTAGGGGAATTTATGACAGCACCCAGCTTGCAGTCATCTGCAAACCTGGTCAGCCATAGCCCACTGGTTTTGGCATGCACCTCAGAAAAGTATATCCCACATAACAGCGGCCCCAAGATTGAACCTTGGGGTACGATACTCGATACGGGTCTAGTGCTTGAGGTGGTATCTGTTATTTTGACTAGGTGGTTTCTATCAGTGAGTCAGTTATCTACCCATCTGGTAACATATGGATTGATGCCTAGTTAAGAGAGTTTATCTATTATGCCCGAGTGGGGAATAGAGTGGAAGGCTTTGGCCAGGTCAAGGTAGGCGGCATGTACTGTCTTCCCCCTAGTCCATGGCTTTGGTGACTTTCTCAAAACAGTTGACCAGATTTAACAGACATGACCTCCCATTGATGAAGCCAAACTGTGTGGGATTGAGTGTTTGTAGGTTGCCAATGTCCTTGTTAATGAGGTGCATGATAATCCATTCTATGGTCTTACAGAGCAGGCTAGTTAGGCTGATGGGTCTATAATTTCCTGGATTGGTGGACACTCCACCTTTGTGTAAAGGGATGACAGTGGCTGTCCTCCACTAAGCTGGGACAAAGCCGGTATTCAGGCTTTGGTTGAATAGTGTGCCTAATGGTGCTGCAAGTTCCTGCCTGAGTTCATGTAGGATGCAACTTGGGATGTTATCGGGTCCCATGGAGGCTGTATTTGTTGCCATTGAGAGAGCAGTGATGACCTGATCCCTAGATATAAGGGGAAGGGGCAGGTACTGGGAATGTCTTGATTTACTGATGGGGGGGCACAGGGTTGAAATCTTCACTGAATCTGTCAGCGAGCAAGTTTGCTATATTGTACCTATAGCATTTGTATATGTGGTATCCTTGACTACCAGTTCTGAACAGATCTGGGTACTACCTTTCAGATTATGGTCATATGTGAAGAAGGCCTTATGATTGTCTCTAGTAAATGTGGCCAATTTGGACTCGAAGTTTGCTTTAGGAGATTTCACTAGTGCTCTTATTTGCTTGTTTAGGCTAAGGAGAGATTGCTTCCAATTAGCCACCTGCTCCTTCTTGGTCCTGGACAGCAATTCTTTTTTTTGTTATAGAGTTTATTTATTGCAGATGTCCACCAGACAGGTTTACTCTTCCTTGTGGATAAAGATTTAGTCCTGTGAGGTATTCCTGATTCCATGCATCTATATAAATGCTTGTACAGTAATTTGGTATAGTTT
Organism: Protopterus annectens; assembly: GCF_019279795.1. NCBI lineage: Eukaryota > Metazoa > Chordata > Ceratodontiformes > Protopteridae > Protopterus > Protopterus annectens. The sequence continues at coordinate 1,215,010,189 of NC_056732.1, forward strand.
TGTATACTGGTGCCAGTTCCTAGAGAGGTGGAGGGGGCTGTGAAGCTGTTTATGCCATCCATCAGGAGGCTGTAATCAGCTTTTTAGAAGTCTTTTTGTTTGACCATAGCTAGAGGGGATCAGAGCAGATGGTGACTTTGAATGTGACCACTGTATGGTTGGATCTTACAAGGGAGGATGATACTGCAGGGATGCTGCAGTGGTTACTCATGTTGGTTAATACCAAGTCCAAGATATTATCACCTCTTGTGGGAATATCAACTATCTGTTCCAAAGCATTTGCATTGACTTCTCAGATGTCAAAGCCAATGTCAGTGGCCTCTGCCTTAATAAATTTGCAGATGATTGCAAATTAGGAGCTGTCATTGAATCACACATTTACACAAATGTTCTCTGGGAGGGGCTGACACAGACAAACAAATCGTGTCAGAGCCATGGACTAAAACCAAATGCCAAGATATGCATAATAGTATTCTTTGGGAAGTCATCCATCCCTGGTAACTATCATATTGACAACACACCCCTTAGAGTTGACCAAGTAGTCAGGGACTTAAGGACACATATAGATAGTAATCTAGCCTTTGACCATCATGTGTCTACAGTGTTGCGGAAATCATTCTATATTGTACAACTTATAAATAAAGGTATGGCATTTAAGTCCAAGGAAGTCATTGTTCTACTGTATTTGGCATTCATCAGACCTATCATTGAGTACAATGCCCCCTTTGGCATGTACCTAACTAGGCATATCCAACAATTGGAACATCCACAGAGGTTCCTCACTAAAAGAATACAGGGTGTAAGTAAAATGTCCTGTGCAGACCACCTCAAGGCCCTATCCCTGTATTCTGTCTCCTACAGGCATTTGAGTGGACCTCTATGCCTGGCATACAGAGCATTGTCAGACCCTACTCTGATGGACCTCCTGCATATCCACAAAACAAACAGCACCAGAATTACCCATTATAAAGGCTTAAACATTGCCTGTGATATAAATAGGTCCTTCTGGAGAGATAAGTATGTATCCTAGAGACTACCGCGTCTATGGAATAGGCTCCCTATCCTTGTGAAGCAGAGTTCCTCCCTAACCCAATTCAAGTGCAACTTGGACAATTGGATGGAAAACCAGAAATTCATCCCTGGTTTGGCACCTATGTCTCTAATGGACACAGGTAACCTGTAAATGGTTCATTTCCCAAACCCCTGCTTACACTTATCAAGGGTATCAGAATTTGTCAGAGATTTGGGATGCATGGCTAGGCTTAAAAAGGTCATTGTGGTCATTAGCCTAGTAAACACCTATGTGCCTATTAACCTATAAATTCAAACAGTGAAAGATACCATAACTCAGTTCATGCCCATGGTGTTAGCAGTAAGTCTGCTACAGATGTCAGGTAACTCAATGCAGATTATTAAGATTATGAGTGGTTGGATATCAGAACATAGGGGTGTTCTAATGAAAGACCAGCAATGGTAGAGTTTTTAATAGTCTCTAGAACAGAAGGTGCCATTAAAAAAGGAATAATTAGTAGAGCTTATAAAATATTGCATGATACCTACACGAATCAATCAGAGGAGGTTAGAAAGGATTGGGAAGAGAGACTGGATAAGCAATTCACAAAGAAACAATAGAAGGATATATGTATGCCTCCCAAATATTCAACAAAATTTAGAACATTTAAGGTTTTTGCTCGTAAATCTTTAAACAGATATTTTTATATCCCAAGTTTCTCCAGAGAATCTTTCCTCAGGCAGACTGCAAATGTTGGACATGTGAAAGGGAAGACAGAGGTAGTTGGGAACATATTTTTTGGGAGTGTGGTGAGTTGTAAGACTTTAAGGATTCCCTGCGGGATGCACTGTCAGAGATGCTGGGTGGGCAGATTGATCAGACGAGGGAGGTGATTTTTCTGAGCTATGATACAGAATCAGAATTGCCTAGACATGGTAAGGTCTTGTTGTGTCTAATAATGGTGGCTGCCAAAAAAGCAATTACTAGAAAATGGAAATCAAAATCTAAACCAACTATGCTGGAAGTAGTCAATATAGTAACAGAGATAAAGCAACTAGAACTGAGATCTTTAGAAAGGGGTAGGAGCAAACAACATAAGAAAAATGGGAATTGTGGAAACAATGCATACAAGGGAGGAATGAGGTTTAAAAGGTGGCAGGACTGAAATGAGCTATGCAATGTTTGAGTGAGAAAAATTGAGTAGATTATAAGTGGTGTATAATGTTTGCAACTGGGAGTGTGTCAGTATGGTTTGTGATGTGAAATGTTTGCAACTAGGATTGTGTTGGTGTGGTTTGTTTTCATTTATATAAATGTATAATTGCCTATGTAGTAAGTGATAAAGATATTACTTGTTTAAAAACGGCAGGAACTGAATAATTTATTTAATATTGCTTATGTGAAGTATAATATTTGTTATGTTAATATAGTTTGATTACTTTTATATGACTGTAAATTTGCCCTATGTCAAAAGTGATAATTCAATAAAGGTGCTTGGAAAAAAAAAAAATCATGAGCTGTTAATGAGCTTCATCCTGTCCTTTATGGTTCATTTCCTTCATTCATATTTGGCCTGCTGAGTAGCTCTGAGCACATCACTTGTCAAGGGCACACTTCCACTTCATGGCTGGAAAGAGACATTAGCTACCAGAAACAGGACTGAGCACCATGTATAAAACTACTTGAAGTCAAATGATAAAAGTACAGAAAGCTCCTCATATAACAGGCATTTCACATGATGCATGGTAATTAAACCACAAGGACATAAGTTGTCACATGCCTATAGACTCATCTTCCCAATTAGCTATCCCACCTGAAAGAGGAAGCTATTTTGGCAAGTAAAGTTATTGTTTTCCATAATAAATAATGATAAACAGAGAAAGTGGATCAGGTACTAGAAAATAATGTAGCAAATGTCCTTGCTGTTACTGAGTAAAGAGGGTGGATAAAAGATATTGATGCTTCTGCAGACCACACAGTGGCCTCCACCATTTGCTTTTCTGTGAGGACATGCATGAAGAAATAGGTCTAATATGTACCATGTAATAAGCCCACAATGGTTTTGACTGCATTGACAATGCACGCTCACTCCAGATCCCAGCGTAGGGGCCATATTAGAGATCTGCTAGGGCCAACTTCACTGGTGTAAAAGCTTACAGATTTCTAGTAAACATTAACAAAGGTGGGTAACCTAAAAGGCAATGGTTGCCGTTGCCACATGTTCATGTGTGTGTGTGTGTGTGTGTGTGTGTGTGTGTGTGTGTGTGCGTGTGCAGCACTGATCTGTTTTGTTAAGGATCTAATTTAGGGTACCATTAATGTATGGAAAAAGTGAAAGTCTTTTGTGAAGTAATTTTTAATTCAATAAGTTTCAAAGGCAGACAGACTGTACTTGACTGCAGACTTTATACTTTCTACAGCCAGACTTGGGGAGGGAATACTGTATATCAGTATACACATTAAATCAACAAGTTACAGTTATACATTTACTATATTGTCTCCTAAATCAGACTTGAAGTCTTCAGCAGTCAGAGTGCCTACTTTGGTAAGTGAAATATTATGTTAAAACATAAGGAAATCCACTCCACCTAATTAGATATGCAATGTGCCCTTTGCATTTTAGATGTAATTATAACATAGCCTTAAGATTTAAATGTAAATGCATCCCCATTATTAGCAAAGTCTCGTTAAAGGCACATATTAGACATTTTTTCTGTAATATGAACAACAACCAGTAAGGACAAAATAATTCAAACATAAGAAATGCAGTAGGTGCACATACTGTTTATGTGTTAGGAATTTAATTTCGCAGCATTATCATTCTGCATAAAATACAACATTGAAATTAAACAAGTGCTACTGAGAATTAAACCATTCATAGTTGAAAACATTTCATGTGTTACTGTTTATGCAGTGAGGTATATATAGTTTGAGAAAATAAAATAATTGCCTCCTGTAACACAACATGGATAGTGAGTCTAGAACCTCCCCGGAGAAGGAAATGCCTGAAATAATAATGGCTTCATGTTCTCCTGATTAGCAGTGAAAGCAGTGGTATGGTTTGTGTTATTTGTATTTTATTTTGCTTTATTTTAGTTTAATTTATCATTTTACATATGATGTACCATTTGAATATAAACCACATTTAATTGAGTATAATTGTAAGGGTATAATACTTGCATGTGTGTGACAGTGGCCCATTTTTATACTTTTAAAGGAACACATCATTTCAATTCTCACATAAAAGTTACAGATGGTGGCTGAGATCATATTAGGAAAAATGATTTAATCTAACAAGATTCTATGATATGAACAAGTGTGCTTTAGTATTCAGCCAGGTAGTGACAGCCTTTCTGTTATGATATCATAACTGCCCACTTACATCAGTTCAGCTTATCCTATAACCGCTCTGTTCCATTGACACAGTCCAAAAAACATGACATTGTCTTTCCTCCGAAGACTGGTGCAGATGTGTGAGGTGTAACAGAAAGTTTTGTTATGCTATCAGTAAACTACTTGTTAGTACCAAGATAAGCTATTTCTTTAGCAACTGTTGTCTATCTTCCTAATATTGAGTGTATTTTTTCATCTGCTGAGGGTGGGAGGTCAAAGCAGAAATGGTTGACATTAGGTGATTTTAGAGTGAATAATTATTAGTTTTTGTTTCATTGGAAAACAAGTTAAGTTCTCTCTTTCTCTCATAAATGAAAACAAAATATTCATGTTCATTACAAATAATATTAAAGTAATTCTTCAACATTGTAAGTACAGTATGTACTATATAAGTTAAGCCAATATAAAACTGGTATTTACTTTTACTGTAAAATAAATAAATACCAGTTTTATATTGGCTTTTTACTGTACAAGACTGCGGTGGTGGTGCCGCGGTAGCGTTGTCGCCTCACAGTTAGATGTTGCCCGTTTGATTCTCAGTTAGAGCGTCTTCTGTGTGGTAACATGCGTGAATGGGCATTCCTTCTTTGAAGGTTGTGTGTTAGGCCCGGCAAGCCAGCACGTAAAAATCTACTGCCAATCATTTAGTGGACCGGAGTTCTGCTGTGCAGACCCCTAACCGGGAAAAGCCGCAAGACAAAATTTACTTTTACTGTACAATCCTTTAAATCTTTTTAGTAAACCATTTATATCTGATTTTGAGCTACTCCCTTTTCACATTATCCAAATATTCACATGTTCTCAAGTATCTCATCAGTAAGCACAACTCAATCAAAAGAAAATATTTATCATGGCTAATTACTGGTTTACTACCGCTGACTTCCCTGCAATAGATATACAGTTCCAGCCAATATCATAGCAGTAGCATATGTAAAAAAGGTTTGCCTCTGCATGAAAGCATAACATCATGCTGCATGAAATGATTTGCATAGTGTTTTCTACAGAGAACGTACACAGCCAAAGCATGCACCCTTTCACTGATATCTGCAGTGAGCTTCCCTTGCTTATTTAACTATAAATCATTTAATTCATGTCTAGCAACAACCCTAGTATTGTCCAAAAAAGGAGGAAGGTGAGTGTCAGCAGGCACAATCACTCTGACATCTTATATTGTAAATGATTTTCAATTCCAAATATATTGTACTTTGCATGTCAGATAAACTTGCATAGTTTTATTTACATTATCATGCCAGTTTTGACATGCAATTGACTTTCGTCTGAATGCTGACTTGTTCTCAATTCCTGGAAGATAATTATTGCCAAACAATATGCTGTCACTGTTATTTTATGTCATTGTGAAATCACGTTGAAGTATCATTTGTCACTTTCTATAAATGGCTGGTATCATGATACAGCACTGATACTGTGCCCCTGTTTGCATTTTGTTGCACTATGACTGAACATTGCAGTAGTCGAAGGCAGACTGCAGCAGACTCTATTTTAATATCATCTTTTATCATGCTACTAAAGCATTTTGTTTGCTGCAGTGGAGAATGGTCTTGAAATTTTTTGATAACTACAAAGACACTTGGTTGCACTTTTCCGGTGAGCACTAGTTTGAACTTTACAGAAAGTGTACCAGTAAGTAACTATTCACTTTAAAATACTTCTATCTTGTTATTCTGCGGTAGTTAGGAATGAGTTGTAAATTTATATTAACACCAACAACATTACTGTTGTTACCTGGTTAGTTGCTTTGAGATCTCAGGACTGTTGATGTCAATTCTGGATTTGTCAACTATGATACCTGGTGATTGTTGGTTTGCTTTATTAACCCTGCTAATTTTCATGAAATCATATCCAGAAAAGGCACTCCAGTCGAGGGAATTTATTTAGCACTTTTGTCCAAAGACTTCATCAGAATAAAATGACAAAATGTCAAACAACCTTACAATATGTACTGTTCTACATACTCAAACAATTAATTGAACAATCAATCTAAAACTTCAGCAAAGCAATTTTAAAAGCAACATTATACAATATAATGCATATTCATATGCAGTAAACTTTCAGTTAACTGTCACCCATGGGTACTGGTAGATGCTGGATAACTGTAGTTTCTGGTTGCTTGAGAGTTACTATTAAAAATAGGCCTGATTAATATTGTACCTTATACTATTGGTTTGGTTTGACATGTGCTCGGGTTGGGGAGAGAGGGAACTTATTCCTATCTTCCTTTTTAAAACTCTAAAAGTCTAAAAATGTAAGGTATGTTTCTTTGGTGGTGGTGGGGGGGGGGGCAGAAAGTGCAACACATGAAAATTGTACTGCATTTCTTCGATTTTTTTTGGCAGTTGCTTGAGAGTGCTGGTTACTTGATTTCCATTTAACTGAGAGTTTACTGTACAAAACACTTGATACAGATGCTATCATTGATTCTAGGATGCTTATCTGATTGTAGCCTAAGCTGCCAAAAAGTTTTTCTCCTCAAAAGCAGTTTTTATAATCACTACCCCTTACATCCCTAGCGAGTGAGTCTAACACAAAACAATTAAACTGTTTAAAATCAATGTTGATAAAGAGCATTGTTAATTTTGCAGTGTTTAATACTATACAGATGTCCCCTTATTCTCACTTTTAATTGTCTTGCAGACATACTTATAAAAAGATTGGTAGCTAGAGCAGATCGCAATATAAATAATACCAGAGAAATCACAATTAAAATAAATGTTACTTATAATGTGCTTATTAATGTGAGACAAAAATACTGAAGAGACCTGCAAAATAAAACATATTACAAAAAACACATTTATACATGCCAAGATTTTTTTATCAGTCTTAGCAGTCAAAGCTATAGTATCGTCTGTTTCTATATATTGATTTATAGACTTAGCCTTCTTAACTACAAACCTATGTTCATTACCTACTATTTTAATAATATTCCAATAAGCCTTACAAATGTTCCAGTTCTAAATAAGAATACATCTAATACTTCAATCATCCACAGTCATGTGCAGATAAAAATATTAGTATAACCTTTATCTGTCTTATTATTAGAAACAGTGGAACTAGCACCTCTGTTCTCATTAGGCATGCCGACAGACAATATAGGTGGAAACGTATCATTCCTTTTTCTACATTTTCATCGACAGCAGCCTTAAAAACATTATAACTATAACCCCTGTCCATAAAAAATACTATTATTTCATGAATTGCATCCAAAAAGATCTCCTGATTAGTAATCAGCCTTGAGAACCTGATCATCTGCCCCCAGGTATATTTTTCTTCTTGTATGGTGGGTGTGCAATAGAAAAGTGCAAAGAGTTGTTAACAAAGCATTCCTTCCTATAAATATTACTAGAAGAAGTCTTATTATTTTTGCTCCATTGTATAAAGACATCCAAAAAATGTACATCAGTGCCTAAACACCCTATGTTAAAGTCTAGAAACTCAACACTATCATTAATATTTGAAACAGAGGCAGTAATAGCATCTATTTCAGCATCAGTAATACAAATAAATTGTCCACAAATCTATAATATTTAATTGCATGTATTTTTAAGAAAGGCATATTATACAAATATTCTGTCTCCCACCACCACATGACAATATTGGAGAAGGAGGTGGCCATTGTTTCTCCCATTACAGCCCCTCTTTTTTTGATGGTAACTCTGACCATTAAACATGAAGACATTATTTTCAAGCATAACTTCCATAAATTCACAAATTCTACTTATCATATCACTGCTATAGGAGTTATATTTCACAAGATACAGTCTCAGAAAATCAATACATTCTACCTATGGTATGCTAGTTTATAAAACTTCACATCCAAGGTGAACATATTAATATCCACTTTGTCAATTTTTAACCTGTGCAAATCATCCAAATAATACTATGAGTCTCTTGTATAACTATTCAATTTCTGGACAAGGGGATTTAAAAAATAATCTAAAAAGACAGAAATGTGTTCAATGACACTGTCTTTAGCAGACACAATAGGCCTAAAGTGCAGAGAGTATATCCCACTGTGAAGTTTAGGAATTGCAAACAAAATAGCCAGCCTGGGACGTTCAACAAATAAAAAGTGAAATACTTCATAAATAATAGAACAATTACAAAGTAAATCCAACAATATATTATGAATGTACCAATATCTTTCTTTAACAAAATACAAAGTAACCTTCTCATATTCCTGAACGTTATTGAACATTTTTTCAGTCTCAGTAACATAATCAGACTGATGCATTACAACAAGGCCACTATCCTTGCATTTTTCATGACCCGCAAATCAAACATTTTAGATAATTCAAACAAGGCCTTTTTCCTTCTGGCAGTTTAAATTGTAGTTTTTATTCACAGACTGACTTTTGAAATATGTATAAAATATCCTTCTCAAATATATCATAAAGTAACCCCACCAAAGCTGGTAATGAGGGATTAAATGTGCTTTCCATTTTTAAAAGAACAAATGACATAATAAACAGAATCAGGGAATAAATAGGACAAGACTTAATTTCCTGCAAAATAGCTTCAATTCTACTAATGTTTGACGTAAACCTGCTCTGTATGAAGGTACAAAAGACAAACCCTTGTTAAGAACTGCAGTTTGTTCAGTATTAAACTGCTCCTGAGTAAAATGATAAATATGAGCTACAGTACAATGCCTAGAAAATAAAACACAAGTTGCAGGAACACTTGGCTCATTGCTAATTTATCAACTTAACATGGTGTCAGGACAGTATTATGAAGATAGAGATGGGCTGCCTGTCACTAGGTACTTTATTTTGTTCTAAATTGCATGCTCCATTTTTTGAAATGTACCCTTTGCATCATTTATATTTATTCATATATATATATATATATATATATATATATATATATATATATATATATATATACACACACACACACACACACACACACACACACACGTGTATCTCTCTCTCTGCTCTATCTATATATATATATATATATATATATATATATATATATATATATATATATATATACATATACACATGCATGCATACATATTACATGAGTGTATTTCAGTTTGCCAAATAAATTATCTGAATACACATTTCATCTACTATGCATTTCAATAAATCACATTTAATAAAAAATATCAGATATAGCAAATATTTCTTCAAAACATTGGTTTGCAGAAGTGCAAGCCCCCTCCCCCACACCCCCATATGGTGGGGATTTCCCTAACTTAAATATGCTAACTACAAGTTCACACAACCACAGAGAATAGAGAAAACACTACACACAGTGAATCACTGCTGTTGAATAAACTTTTAAATATGGGGATACAACATGATGGTGGACATTTGCTAAGTATACATGGTTTCATTAACTTGTAACTCCTGATTTCCTTCCATTTCACTGTTGCAATATTCATTACAATATGGATACTCTGCCAAGGGTGGCCCAATGTCCGGCCAGTATACCAAATCCTTTAGGATATTTCATGTGTCATACTTATGTATTTTGCATAGTGTAGGGCATAAAGGTAACATCTGGACATACCATCCTGAAAATTTCTTTGCCTCCAGTCTGAATGCCATCTCTTGATCTTTGATCTGAATGCCCTTTCCATTGCTGGTTCACAAGCCATTGCAGATAAGTCCCCCATTGGGTTTTTTGTATCTTATCTTTTATTTTATTTTTTTGTTTCTGGTGGAGTTTCATGTCATCCAAGATGGGTAAATGCCAGTGTTTGAGACAAAGTCCCCAAAAAGACTATCATGAGCAGTGCTTGTTTTGCCTCAGTGCTTCCCACAACCATACATCCTGTTCAATCTGTTAGGCCTTTGGTCCCAAGACCCTTCATAGTAGGCTTTCTTCTTTGGAATTGTATCTAGAGAATTAAAGTCTTAAGCTCTTAGTTAAAGATGCTATGGAAGGAACTTTCAGCTCTGTGGTGCAGCCATCCAGGAAGAAGAAGGCCAAGAAATTTAGGCCGCTGTACAGGTTCTGCTGGACATCTCTCCCAAGGTAAGTGAAAGCCTAGAGGTTTACCCAGCTTCATCACTGGATTCTTCAGCTGTGACTATTTTGGAGGCAGGTGGGGATTCAACCTTAGGCACATCCTTGGAAGCCTTGCAGACATCTGCATCAGATGTTCAGGGGGGACTGTGGCTGATTATTTCTGAGGTGCCTAGGGTTTTCCTCAAATTTTAGTCAGAGAACAAATCCCTACTACCATTATTGAATGCTGTTCTGGGTCAGAGCCGTCAACATTTCATAAGGAAAATATCCCATTAAAGAAAAAGCAAAAAAATAAACATGTTCCTCCAACTACTAAGGATCCAGAGAGTGAATGGCAACATTTTACACAGGGGCTGTTTACTGCTTTGATGGCTTTAAAACCTCATCAGGGTGTTTCCTTTCCAACTCCTTTGTCCTCTAGTCCCCTTAAAAGAGCCAGGGAGCAGGATTCCTTTAAAGACAAGGCAGATTCAGATGAGGAATCCCTTGCTTACTCCTGTCAGATCCCCTCTCTTTTAGTTTATGTGTCTGAGGAAGAAGAGTCTACTAGTCCTGATACTTCTTTTCAGGAAATTTATTTTGGGGGCACAATCTCTAGAATGTTGGAGTTTTATAAATGGGATTGTGTAAATTTCAGAGGTGCATAAAAATTATTGTGAGATCCTGCAGATGGATTCTCCCAGGGCTTCTGCTGTTCCTCCTGTTCTGGATGCATTGTTGTATGCCTTTTCTAATGCTTCTAAGGCTCCTGACTCTCAGCCTCCTGTCCACAAGAGACCGGATCAGTTTTATAGGGTACCTGAGGACTGTAAATTTCTTTGTAAGTGACCTTCTGCTGCCTCCTTGGTGGTATCTGTGGCTTCTGGCAAGCCATCTCAGTTGCTACCTTCTCCTAAGTTATTTCCTTCTGATAAAGATAGCAGAACCATGGAAAGGGTGGGAAAAAAGGTTTTTACTGCTGCTCTAATACTTCAGCTTTTAGACCGATCAGTTGTCAGACCCATATGTCCAGGTACATGTTGAATCTTGTTTTCCAGGCCTGTCAAGTAATTTATGATCTTCCAGACTCTGAAGGGAAGATTTCTGATCTTTCCTTGTTAGGGACTTCCTCCCTGGTGGCTAGTCATTCCATAAAGTACAGTTATGATGTAGCAGATGCTTTCTCTATGGCTGCTGCTTTTGGATCTGTGATGAGGAGGTATTCTTGGTGTCAGCTTCAACCCTTGCCTGATGATATTAAGGCTAAATTGATAAATGCTCCTCTGGATAATAAACAGTTGTTTGGTAAAGCTGAGGCTGCTTTATTTAAGTCTCTTCAGGATAAGGGCAAAACTTTACAAGAACTTAAACATGCTTTTGTTTCTCCTGTGCCTAAGTTTCAAAGGAATTATCCCAATAAGCCAGCCTTTGTTCGTAGGCAATCTTGCCACCCCCCAAGGGCAAGAAAGGTGGGAAATGGGCTCTTCCTGCTAAAGCTACTCAGACTTCCGTGCCTCAGATGTCTTTTTTTTCCTGATAAACCAGGTGTTCTCTAACTATCCTATTCCTTCCAGCCACATTCCTCTTTCTCTTCACCTTTTGCTATCTCTCCCTGTTTGGTTAAAGATTACTCAGGACTCCTGGGTTCAGTCTATTATCCTCCAAGGGTATTTCATGGTCTGAAAATCTCTTCCTTGTTTTATGGGAATTCTACAGCTGCAGTGGTTTTACTCGAGATTGTTCCTAGTACCCAGAAAAGAGGGCACTTGGAGACTGATTTTAGACTTCTGACATCTAAATACATTTCTGAAGGCTCCCTCTTTATGAATGTTGTCCCTTCAGACTTTGTTCCTGTTCTGCTTCTTCAGGCTCAAATGGTATCTCTGGATCTCAAGGATGCTTTTCAGAAAGTTTTTATGGTTCTCTGTTGCTTCCTGACATTTTCAGTCCTCTGCTTTGCCCTTTGGCCTTTCTACTACACCAAGGGTATTCATCAAATGCCTTGCTCCTGTGATTGCTTTTTGCAGGCTAAGGGTATCCAAGTCTTTCCCTACTTGGATGACCTCTTGTTCCAGCCATCCTCTTGAGAGTCTTTGTTGCAAAACCTTCCTTTTGCAATCCCCCTTCTGCAGAGCCTGGGGGTTCTCTATAAATTTCAAAAAGTCCTTTCTGACTCCTTTACAGGATCATGTTTTTCTGGAGTTTCAAGATGCAGACTGTTCCTATGTTGCCATCCCTGCCTCCTCCCAAGGCCCTAACTCTCATTTCCTTTTTTCAGTCTCTTCTTCCTCTGACTTCACTAACAGCAAAGGAATTTCTGGGAGATCTGGGGTTCAGGGCATCCACCATCCCTATGGTTCCTTTAGCCAACCTCCACATGAAAAACCTCAGTGGTTTCTAAAGTTAGTTTGGATTCAGCGTTCTCATCCCCTCAATTTTTTAGTACCTCTTCTTCAATGTCTCAAGCAGAAACGTCAGTGGTAGATTCATAAGTTACCTGTCAATACAGGACTCCAGTTTCATCCACCTCTTCCCTTCACTGAGATGTTCACAGATGCCTCAGATGTGGGATGGGGAGCAGCTTTCGGCTCCCTAAATGTGCAGGAAGCCTGGTAACCTCATCAACAGAAAGACCACATAAATATCAAGGAGATGAGAGCTCTTCTACTGGCTCTTCAAGTCTTTTATCCACTTTTCTCCCCAGGATCTCTCTAGGTTTTTACAGAGAATATGACAGTATATGGTATGTCAACAAATGTGGGGGGGGGGGCAAGGTCCTATCTTCTTTGTCAGTTGGCACCCTTAGTTTAGGAACTAGACATCTGGTATCATGTGACTCTTCATGCAGCATACTTTCCTTCAGGTCAACATGTTGGGGCAGACTATCTGAACAGGTCCATAACACAATCCTATGAATGAATGCTTCACCAGGATATGTTTCTGGATAATGTCCACCAGTGGGGTACTTCCCAAATGGATCTTTTTGTCTCCCCTCTGAACAGACAACTTCCTCATTTTTGTGCCAGAGTCACAGGTCCTCTGATTTGGTAAGTGGATGGCCTCTCTTTTTCTTGGAAGGGGATGTTTCTTTATGCTTTCCTTCCCTTTCCCACAGCATTGGTTCCCTCTTCTTTTACATTTAGCCAAGGGCAACCATCTCAAGGTAACTCACAGGGTGGACCTACTCACACAAGATAAGGGATCTCTCATCCATCCCCACTAGTCCACTCTTCAACTGACACTGTGGGTAATAGGATTTTGATTCCATATAGACATTATTTTTTTTCTGAGTATGTGCTTAGGGTCCTTCAGGAGGCCAGGAAACCTGGCTCTAGTATGTTGGGAACAGCTCTCTCTATTGTCAGATGTTAATCCCTTCATTGGAAATATTTTATGGTACGTCCGATTTGTGGACGACATCTTTATGTTGTGGAAGGGTACTACAAGTGAATTAACTAATTTTGTGAACTATTTGCATACTATTACTGATTTTTTAAGATTTACCTATCAGCACTCCACAATTGAGTGTCATTTTCTGGATGTAAAAGTTAGGAAATCTGTACTGAATAAGCTTAGCAGTAGTATATATAGGAAACCTACTAGGAGAAATGCCCTGCTACACAGAACTAGTATGCATCCAAGACATATTGAGGAAAATGTCCTGAAGGGACAAGTATATAGAGTTTTAAGATTACATAATGAAGACGATGAAGCAAGAGTGGCACTTGAAAATGTAAAACTAGATTTTCTAGATAGAGGTTACCCGAGGGAAGAGATTGAGACCACTATAGTTGAGGCCTGGACACAAAAGGACAACAGGTGTAAACCATATTTGATGGAATCCACACAAACTGATGATCAACAAAATCCAACTTCGATAAATAACAGGATTAGAGTAGTTTTTCAGCATTCAAGTGATGTGAATGAATATACTTCCATCATTAAAAGACATTGGCATACACTACATGAGGTGCCAGGACTCATGGACAAGATAGGCAACATTCCATCCTTTTCATTTAGAAATATTAAGTCTTTGAAACACCATCTTTGTAACAAGATGGATATAAATAGACCTATCCGGTTCATGCGGACTGGCACCTTTCCATGCAGATGATGTTCTGCATGCCAATGCCTCTATAGAAATAGTACTTTCACACACCCCGTGTGACAATTTACCATCACAAGTCATGGCTATGCTGATTGCAGAATAATGAATGTTGTTTATTTTTCTTTCTGTCAGAAATGTTTTGTATTCTGTGTAGGAAAAACTAATAGAAGGATCAAGGACAGGATCGTTGAACACATTAGGGACATTAACAACTGCAAAGACAATAATGCCCTGGCTACACATGGCGAGGAAACAGATTGTACACATTATTTTAAGTTTTTTGTTATTCAAGTTGTCCACCTTAGTGTAAGGGGGTGACATAGAAAATTTTACTGAAAGCATCGAACAAAAATGGATCCTCTCATTGAATGCCGAGAGATATCCTGGTCCTAATAGTACAACATCTTTAAAACCTTTTTTGAAGTCTCGCCATCTTAAGCGTTAAGTATGTTTACAACTATCTATATATATATATATATATATATATATATATATATATATATATATATATATATATAAATGCACAATATGCATTTTTCATACATACATATATATATATATATATATATATATACTTATGTGCCTCTCTATGCTCTAATATGTATTTTTATGAGCCTTATATGAGCTTTTTATGAAGTTTGTTATGCTCTTATATGCATTTTTATGAGCCTTATATGAGCTTTTATAAAGTTTTTTATGAGGTTACTTTTATATAGTAGCATGTTTTAGAGAGCGTTTCCCAATGTGAGTTCTCCCTGCATATATATTTTATGTATATATTCTTTATATATATATATATATATATATATATATATATATATATATATATCTATATACATATATACTTTCTTTTTATAGATAGTTTGTATATAAGTTTTTCTACATATGTTTTTTAGAGATGCTTCTCTTATATACTTCTATTAATGCACATTTATGGACTGCTTTTAGATAACTTTTTATATATATTCTACTATAGCACTTTTTACTTATAGTATTAGTTTGTCTTAATTATATAATTGAAACATCTGATTCCTATTCTGAGTATCAGCTGATGGCTGATGTGATATACACTGGATGGATAGATGTTTAGTTTGTCTGATGAAGTGGCAGGAGCAGTCGTGAAAACACTAACCTTATTTTATCTTTTGTTTCTTTGCTAATAAACGTTGTGGTTGTGCAAGTTTGGTGCAGTTTCTTTTTTCATTTGGTCTTGTTCTGCACCTCTCTGCACCCTGAGCCGTTTATTTTATTTTTTATTTCCTCTGTTATTATTTGGTGTCAAGGGGCACACCACTCTCAATATGGATGTTCTAAGTAATGAAGAAGCTACAAGAGCTACTAATGATCATTTCCTATGAATCCTGGATGTACGGATAATCCACTACTTGACATTAATTCTGACCGTGCAATGGATCATGATCTCTCCACTAGCATTCAGGTTCCTGAATTCCTGAAACATTATAGGGACCTTGAAAACAAGATGTATAAGTATAGAAGATTACAATGGCAATGCCTGCATTTGCAGGCATCTCTTGAGCATAAGATTATTCCTCAAGGATTGAGAATTTTAAATATGCCTAGCTATAGAGAGACGTATCCCGTGCTACTTCGTAAATGGCAGGAACTGAATCTACAATTTAGTTTTAATATGTAGAACTGCTGATTGACTTCTTTTTACCTATGGAAGATGAGCTTAAAGCTGATACTATCATGCTGGAAAAGAAAATTTCCAACAGTTTTTCGCCTGATATTTCAACTGATAAGATGGATCAGCTGCAAGAAAATATCACCTCCTATGAAAGAAGTCTCCAGAAAACTAAACTAAAGAAGTTGCATTGAGATAAACATGATTTTGAAAACAACAATGTATTTTCCTGGCCCAGGGAATGAATAAGGTCTGTAGTTCAAGAGAATGTTAACCATCATGATTCCCAATCAGCTACCATGTCTGGCAGCTCCGATGGCACGTCCACTTTACGGAAGTTGGGTATAGAACAAATTACAATAGTGGCGTCTTCTGATAATGCCGCTACAGGATTTAAATTTAATAATAAACCTGAACAATGAAATGATAAGCGCTTAAGCGAAGCTGGCACCAGTGCAGATTCCTTAAATAGTGTACTAGTGACTCCACAGGTTCGACATCGAGAAGAAAATAGTTTGACCAACAATGTTTTTTGAGATGTGAATGCCAAGGGAGATTTCACATTGAGAAATCCACTACCTTTCAAATTGCAATCGAGGAGCATAACGAGACAAGGGAAGATACAGAAACAACAGAGCCTGGAACCTACAGCACAACAGCTGAAGAGAAGACGGACTTGAATACAGGTTTGGTTGTAAACATCTCTTCTATAATTTTAAGTAAAGAACAAATTGGACTACTGAATAAAGGCTTATCTTTTATCCCTGCCAAACGGGACAACCCCGTTGAAATGTTGAAGGATCTTAGGCTCCTTGGCAGGAGTTTATCCTTAAAAATGTGTTTTCTGACAAAGAGGGCCATAACAATGTTGATATTTCACGATATAATAAACCAAGTACTTTTGTCCCAGTTATTCACCTGGGAATACAATCTTTTATTAATGTTTGTGAAACTAGTTTAGTCAATTACAAGTAGAAAAGACGCAAAATAGTTTTCATAACATGTCGCTGTGAGAGCATTGCTCTACGTGAATTGAAAAACATGCACTCCATTGAAATTAAACAAGCAGATAAGGTGGAGGCATAGTAATACTAGATCAGATGTTATATCTGAGATAGATGAGAATTCTACTACAAGACACTGATACCTATCAATGTGTTACTAAACTTGTTGTAAATGCAGTGATGGAAAAGGTGTCTTTTTTGATGTTTTATTTGTTGATGACAAACTTAATAGATGAACATTTATTTAAGTATTTCAACACCAGCAACCCAATTGTCCCAAGAATCTATGGTCTCCCAAAATTACATAAAAAACATTGAAGTGCTACCTAAGAGACCAATAGTCTCAGGTGCGGGGTGGTGTACTGTACCACTCTCCATTTTTGTAAAGGGCAACCTCCACACACTATTAGATGGATGCCATACTATTTTGAGAGGCACAAAAATGTTCCTAGAAAGGCTACATAACAGAATAATGACAACTGAGAGTGAATATATTTTTGTTACCATGGACATCGAATCATTATTTACATCAATAGCAAATACATGGGGCATTAACATGATCAGGGATTTTTACTATGAACAGATGTTATGAAAATGTTAAGGTTCAAATTATTTGTGGTTTATGAGAGATTATTTTAGAAAATAATGTCTTTGTGTTTGAAAATGAGTTTTATCTTCAGAAGGTTGGCATTGCTATGGGCACTGCTTGTGCTAATTGCTACATCAAACTGCTCTGGTATGTTGGGAACAGCTCTCTCTATTGTCGGATGTTAATCTTTTCATTGGAAACATTTTATGGTACGTCTGATTTGTGGACGACATCTTTATGTTGTGGAAGGGTACTACAAGTGAATTAACTAATTTTGTGAACTATTTGCATACTACTACTGATTTTTTAAGATTTACCCCTCAACACTCCACAATTGAGATTAATTTTCTGGATGTGAAAGTTAGAAAATCTGAACTGAATAAGTTTAGCAGTAGTATATATAGGAAACCTATTAGGAGAAATGCCCTGCTGCACAGAACTAGTACTCATCCGAGACATATTGCGAAAAATGTCCTGAAGGGACAAGTATATAGAGTTTTAAGATTGCATAATGAAGACGATGAAGTAAGAGTGGCACTTGAAAATGTAAAACTAGATTTTCTAGACAGAGGTTACTTGAGGGAAGAGATTGAGACCACTATAGTTGAGGCCTGGACACAAAGGGACAACAGGTGTAAACCATATTTCATGGATGCCACACAGAATGATGATCAACATGATCCAACTTCGATAAATAACAGGTTTAGAGTATTTTTTCAGCATTTAAGTGATGTGAATGAACATGCTCTCCTGGAAACTATCACCCCATAAGCCTGACTAGCCTAGTCTGCAAGGCTATGGAGAGGATCATCATGGAACTCATAAACAAAGACATTGGGGACCTACAGACACTAGATCCTACCCAATTTGGCTTCGTCAAGGGCAGATCCTGCCTTTTGAACCTGGTTGACTTCTTCAAAACAGTCACCAAGGCCATAGATGAAGGGAAGGTAGTCCACACAGCCTATCTGAACCTCACAAAGGCATTTGACACAATACCCCACTCGGGCATCATAGATAAGCTATCCAGCATAAATATAAACCTCTATGTCACAAGATGGGTCACAAACTGGCTCAAAGACAGAACCCACAGAGTCAGAGTTGCTGGAGCCATGTCAGACTCGAAACCGGTCACAAGTGGCATCCCACAAGGTTCTGTCCTGGGACCTCTCTTGTAAAGTATTTACTTTTCTGAGGTACAGGCCAACGTGGGAGGACTATGGCTCACCAAGTTCGCAGATGACTGCAAACTGGGCACCATAATCGACTCTCCAGCTGACACAAACATCCTTCAAAAAGGTCTCGCAGAGACAAATAACTGGTGCGAGAGCCATGGTCTAAAGCTAAATGCCAAAAAGTGTGTAGTCATACCCTTTGGCAAAATCAATGCGCCCACAAATTACCACATAGGTGGTAACCCATTAAGTAGAGAGAAAGTAATTAGGGATCTGGGGACCCAAGTTGATAGCAATCTCTCCTTTTACAACCACATTGCCAAAGTGGTTAGAAAGACCTTCTACATAGCCCACCTCATCATGAAAGGATTCACATCTAGATCAAGAGAGGTAATCGTGCCCCTTTATTCAACCCTCATCAGGCCCATCATAGAATACAATGCCCCCTTTGGGATGTACCTTACCCGACACCTGCAGCAATTTGAAAGACCCCAAAAGTACCTCACCAGGAGGATCAAGGGACTCAAACAGATGCCATATGCTGCTTGGTTAAAAAAACTCTATCTCTACTCACTTGCATACCGCCTACTTCGAGGCGATCTATGCCTGACATATAAAGCTATGTCCAACCCAGAATTAATGGAAATGCTCCACCTCAGTAAATCTAAATCCCTTAGAGCCACGCGCTCGAGGGACTTGAACCTCAGCACAGAAATAAATAGAACATGCTGCAGGGACAGATTCATAACCCAGAGGCTCCCTTTGCTCTGGAATAGAATTACAATTCATGTTAGGCAGAGCACCTCACTGACTCTCTTCAAGAAGAATCTTGATGAGTGGATGGGGGATCGTATGTTTGTCCCGGGGATTACTTCTGTGTCACTATTAGACAGAGGCACAGTAAACTAAACTTTAAAAAGGGCACAATATACTCAGATCAAGGGGTGGCATAAGCCAAACACATCAGGCTAGGCTTATAAATGCTCCAGGACAGATAGCCTAGTATGAACCTATGAACCTATGCTTCCATCATTAAAAGACATTGGCACATACTACATGAGGTGCCAGGACTCATGGACAAGATAGGCAACATTCCATCCTTTTCATTTAGAAATAAGTCTTTGAAACACCATCTTTGTAACTAGATGGATATAAATAGACCTAGTTGGTCTATGCGGACTGGCACCTTTCAATGCAGATGATGTTCTGCATGCCAACACCTCTATAGAAATAGTACTTTCACACACCCTGTGCGACAATTTACCATCACAAGTCATGGCTATGCTGATTGCAAAACAATGAATGTTGTTCATTTTTCTTTCTGTCAGAAATGTTTTGTACTCTATGTAGGTAAAACTAATAGAATGTTCAAGGACAGGATCCTTGAACACATTAGGGACATTAACAACTGTAAAGAAAATAATGCCCTGGCTACACATATCAAGGAAACAGATTGCACACATTATTTTAAGTTTTTTTTGTTATTCAAGTTGTCCACCTTAGTGTAAGAGGGGGTAACATAGAAAATGTAACTGAAAGCATTGAACAAAAATGGATCCTCTCATTGAATGCTGAGAGATATCCTGGTCTTAATAGTAAAACATCTTTAAAACCTTTTTTTAAGTCTTGTTGTCTTAGGCGTTAAGTATTTTTACAGCTATCTATATATGCACAATATACATTTTTCATACATATATATATATATATATATATATATATATATATATATATGTGTTTTTTATATACTTCTTATTTGCCTCTCTGTGCTCTAATATGTATTTTTATGAACCTTGTATGAGCTTTTTAAGAAGATTTTTATGCTCTAATATGCATTTTTATGAGCCTTATATGAGCTTTTTATGAAGATTTTATGAGATTACTTTTATATAATAGTATGTTTAGAGAGATTTTCCCAATGTGAGTTCTCTCTGCATATATGTTTTTATGTATATATTCCTTATATATATATATATATATATATATATATATATATATATATATATATATATATATATATATATATATTATAGATAGTTTGTATATAAGTTTTTCTGCATATGTTTTATAGAGATGCTTCTCATATATATTTCTATTAATGCACATTTATGGACTGCTTTTAGATAACTTTTTATATATATTCTACTATAGCACTTCTTACTTATAGTATTAGCTTATCTTAATTACATAACTGAAACATCTGATTCCTATTCTGAGTATCAGCTGATAGCTGACGTGATGTAAACTGGATGGATAGATGTTTAGTTTGTCTGATGAAGTGACAGGAGCAGTCGGGAAAGCGCTAACATTATTTTATCTTTTATTTCTTTGCTAACAAACATTGTGGTTGTGCAAGTTTGGTGCAGTTTCTTTTTTCAGTAGGCCAGGAAACCAACTACTAGTAAATCCTACTCATCCAAATGGAAAAGGTTTTCTGCTTGTTGTCTTTCTCATAACCTGGATCCACGTTCTGTGGATGTTCCTTTGATTCTCTCTTATCTGTGGAAACTACTCAATGCGGTTTTGTCCTATTCTTCTGGTAAAGCCCACTTATCAACTATTTCTGCTTGTCTGCCTTCAACTCCTCTTTTAGCTTCTACTTTGAAGCTAAGCAATTACTTAAAGACATCCTTCATACTAGGCCTCCCAGGAAACCTGCTCCTCCTCCTCCTTGGTATCTTAATTTTGTTTTAGAAAAATTAACCCAGGCTCTTTTTGAGCATGTAGCCTCAGTTTCCTTGCAATATTGCTGTAGGAAGACTGTACTTTTGTTTGCCCTTACTTCTGCCAGACAGGCATCTGAGCTTCAAGCCCTTATGCCTTGTCCTCCTGTTTGATGTTTCATAAGGATCGGTTGCTTTTTCGTACTAATCCTGCTTTTATGCCCAAGGTGGTGAACGAGTTGTCAATCAGTCTATTCATTTGCCTACTGTTTTTCCTTATGTGCAATCTAGCAAAGCTAGACTTTCCACTGCATGATACCTTAAACCTCTTGTATAACAGCCAACATTGGATATATGCAAATTATGCATTCATTGTTATTCTTGCTCTATGTCTTATACTGTAAATATGTAAATAAAAGAAAAATTCTGATAAATATATAAACAGTGAATTTGAGGCTTGTAATGTAACTTACATTTTAAATTGATGCAAATATGCCATGGATTCTGTTTCATATCTCCTTTTGTTCATGCTCCCGGTGTTAGTACTTACCAAATGATGATGTTTTGTGTCTTTCGGCTTTTCCCGGTTAGGGGTTGCCACAGAGGAACTCCGGTCCGCTAATGATTGGCAGTTGATTTTTATGTACTGGCTTGCCAGGCCAGACGCACAACCTTCAACAAAGGTACGCCCATTCATGCATGTCTCCACACAGAAGATGCTCTAGCTGAGAATCGAACCGGACAGCGTCTTACTGTGAGGTGACAACGCTACCGCAGCACCACCACCGCGGGTTACCAAATGATGATGTATAGTTGATTTATCTTGCAACTAAATAATGATGATGTATAGTTGATTTATCTTGCAACTAAATATGTTCTCCTTTAAGAAAAAAATCTTTAGCTACTGGTAGTAACTGACCTGCTATATTTGATCTTCCTCCATAAGACAAGTGCAGGTGATCCAAAGAAAGCATAGCTTGATCAAGATTAATTTCTGCTGAGTAAGTAAAGTCCCTGACACCCGTCTGTAGACCAGAAGACCTAAGCCATGCATTAAGGTGTCTAAACTTTCTGTATTGCTGATCCCTCTGTCTGGAATAAGGAAATATCTCATTGACTGTGACATATAAATTATGTACAAATTTGACATGCATTTTTTTTCCTTTTAAGATAAAAAAAACTTCAAACCACCTAATTAAGATATTATTCCTATTTCTACAAGTTGTACAAAGGTATAACAATTTGTCTTAGTAGAGAGTCACCTAGAATCAAAATTTCCACATTATTGGGTGCATTTTCATATTGTAATGTATTTGGAGGAAGCACATTTCTCTGTAGCTAGTATTCTTCACTGAATTTTCTTTTATCAAAATTGATAGTTTATATAAAAGTATTTTTCCTATAAGTGGTGCATGAATATTTAGATATATGGGCCTAATTTACATTGTATTAGTGACAGTTAATAGCTAGCAGATATTCAGAAATGATGTTCATGGCTTACTTTAATATAATGTGTAATGGGTCATCAATTACAATTTTCTGAATCTGTTGAGGCTTTAAGTCATTTAGAAAGCCTGTTCATATTTATTTGTCCTCTAAATGGAAAATCTATTCCATCATTATTCATACACTCAGAGAGTGTCTCAACATGACTTTATACATGGAATTTTGTGGCTTGATTCAGCTGCACATCTGGTAATGACATACTATCAATGAACATATTTTGTACAACTTGAATGTGTTGTGATACCATTCATATCTTTTCATGATTAATGACAGAAAGCATGACTGACATTGTAGAGGAATATGAACTATTTTGAGCTATATGGGCAGTAATATACTGTTAATGTTGTTAACATTTTTCCTACATCCTTTATCAGATGTCCTAGGAGGTGTGACATTTTGCTGAATACATTTATTACAAATTGACATCTCTGTGTTAGCACACAAATGTATGTTGTTACTAAGATTAGAACAATCAATACAAATGAAAAATCCACCTCATCCAACACAGATGCTGTACAAAACATGGCAACCTTTTCCTTTGATTTGATATGAAATACTACTTAATTACTACTCAATAGTCAATATGCACAGTTTATATATGTCTATAAATCAGCAATAGGTGGCTATAACTTACAAATAGGAAAAATTCTCATGGCTCTAAATAAAATACGTGACTCAAAAAGGATTATTTGTGTTTTTTAAAAACAATGGCAAATAAATAAATAAATAAATGAATGAATAAATACAAAAAACACTAAGTATAACAAACTGAGTATTGTAATTTTTCCTTTAAGTTTAATAACATACTCCAGTGTATGATTTTAAAAATAAATTACTGTATTGGAATTATTTAGTATCAAAAATGTATGCTGAAAAACATCTGATTTGGAAATTGTACACATTATTTCAAAATCAAGGATTAAAAATAAGGTTGAACAAAACAAAAAAAAAGAGGTTTGACTAGAACCATATGTAAATAAATTAAATTGTTAAAACCATTTAAGGGCTAAGTATAATTACAATAAGAAAGCCTTTTAAACATATGGTAAATCATCTCAGCTAAGATGGGGTATACCTAATGAAAGTGGATAATAGTTTATAAAGATCTAAAAGCATGAAATAATTTGGATATTTTGGAAGTTTTAAATTAAGTATTTAGTTCATCTTCCTTATGTATTCAATTGCCTATTAATTCTATGGATCAGAGTGATGCTGTCTGCCCTTTCATTTCAGACTCACTATTTCAGAATTTTTGGGGAGTCAATTTTCAGTTCAATAGAATCATATGGAATAACAGGTAATTTTCTTAAAGATATAAGTAAAAGTCTATATGTTGTCTTAACTATTAGGTTTTAAGTATGTTACAACATGACTTTCAAATGGAACTTTTTAAAGCAGCTATTGCAATTACAATCTTTAAAGGAGCAACGTAAAGGCCCTAATGTGTTATCAACCTATTACTCTATTGTGTACTTGGGTAATGTTTTTAAGAAGATGATTCTGAAGTTACTTCTAGTTAACTTACTGGAACTTTTTGAAATTACGAAATATGGGTGTCATTGTTGGTTGCTCTTGTTTATACAATCTCCTCCAAATTTATACCATAGTAGTTTAGGCGAAGGTACCTAGCTTTCCAAGAGATATTATTTGTTTAGATTTGTATAAACCATGAAATTCCATATGGTAACCTTATTAATCAACTCAGGGCTTGAGATCATCCATTACATCACCAATTAGATGACAGATTAGCTTAGTAACCACTCATTTATAATTAAAACTGCAAACAAATTTTCTTCTCCAATAGCCATTACCTGGAGTACATCACAAGCGTCTTACGTAGCAGCCTTTTCTACTTAAAATGTTTAAGTTATTATTGTTTGCAGTGACACCAAAAATGTATTGTAAATTTGCATATTTTACCCAATTGTATTGGAGAACTACTAGCACAATATAATACAAGCCTGGCTTATCAGGCTGGCATCCATCTTAGTCTATAGACAATGGCACTGAATTCAAGTTTATCTGTTTTGGTAGGTGCAACAAGGAATATCCATATGCTGTCATAGACTGACTTATTGTTCATGCTGATTACTATAAGGCTTTTGGGATAATGGTAACTAAGGATGTTATCTTTAATGCCCATGCCCAAGTTATTTACAAAAAGGCATTGAAAATAATGAATCTAATACTACCTCTTCTAGGAATACTAAACTCCTATCACCTCATATTTATTTATGCACTCAGTTTTAGATTTAAAGAAAGCAGAGCTAATTTGGTGTCAATGAATACAATAAGTCTATTATTACTAAGTATTGTATGCAGGCATCTAGAAACAGTATAGCTATATTCCATCTATGAGAGTTTAAAAAGTGGGGATATCATCAACATGATAATAGTATGCACAGTGACACCTTAGTGACTGAACTTAATTTGAAATGTATAAGTCATGGTATAAAGGCCTGCAGTGACAGCTTGCTATTCTGAAATGGAACTGCAGGAACCTATAGCAAAACTAACAACTTTTTTTTTGAGTTGTAAAACTATGCAACAAATTGCCAAAATTGTTAGACAGGCAAGACTACTAACTTGTTTCAAATACAGACTAGGCAGTCATGTAGATAGCCATAGAGTTAAGCAACTTTTTGTTGGTCACAAAACTCCACAAACGTTTAGGGCCATAAGCTCATTTTGAACAACTTTGAATTTTCACTTCTGAACTGAATATGAATTGAGATGAGGACTGGTTTACTTGTGAAGATCTGAATGATACCAAAATACATCTGAATGATGTCAGATTTATAGTTCATAGTAATAGCTAGAAGTAATCATTATAAAGTTTAACCTTAGGGAGATGCATATGAAGTGGAGGTGATAGTATATGTAATATAGCTGACCACTGTGTGGTTAAAGCATTGACACTAGGATTTTTTTCAGAAAGTCCCTGTCAGAACTGAGAAGGAAACTGACTGTAGAGGGTTACATTCTATAGATGAACTGCAAAGTTTTGTCACTGCATAAACAAAACGTATAATAGCTTAAATGTCTACTTACATATGGATTAGTAATACAAAAATGTTGGGAAATATAATCAGCTATTTAACAAAGCCATTGAAATTTTGAATTCTAACATCCGTTTAGTAGCATCCATAGACACAGCAATGATAAATATACAATGAACTTTGTTAACAATGCTTAATGTTGACATGTAAGTTCCTTTTTAGTGATAATGATAATCAGTGATCCATTGAGAGCAACTAAAACCTTTACCTCTCTAATAAAGATTAAACATAATGCTCATGCCATGTTGGAAAAATAAAAGAAAGGAAAAAAAGAGCAGTCATTTCATTTATGAAGTGGTGTAAATATAGTTAACTATAAAAACACAGTTAAAATACAAATATTTATACTCATAAAAGAAGGATATGTATAGTCCATTATTAAATAACAGTGCATGCATTTGAATCATCTGATGTTAATTTATCAAGTGAATTATGGACATCACTTAATACTTCAACTGCAAATTCTTAATCATTCCGAAGTTCTTCTCGCAGTGAGTAATAACTTGCACTCAGTGTCAGTAACTCAAATCAAGACACCTCTACAAAAGCTAAAACCTATAACAGTAGCTCATGAGAATGTTCAAGCAAACTAGGCATAGCTGCAGACACCATTGCTTACCCTGTCTCTGCCTTTGTAAATATGCCTATCAAAGAACACAATGCCCTTATGTTGGGAAAACAATTCAAAATTATTCTATTCCATAAAAGACGCACATCTTTGGAACTATCAAACTGTTGGTCAATAACCATATTGCCTCCTGTATCCAAAAATTGTACAGATATGTATCCATAATGAACTCTTAGCATTCCTAATGACCAATAACCTATCTCCCGGGTTTATATTATATACTCAAAGATTTAAAACTCTGACGCTCATACAATCGACCCTATATGAGCGAAGTTTCAAAACTTCGAATTTATAGTAAAAAGTTAAAAAAAAAAAAATACCTGAATGCTCTGAGCAAGGGGCAAGCCCTCCTGCACCCCCCACGCCCCTCGCTACTTCAATATACCAATTCCGAGTTTGCACTACAGTGATGTAAAGGGAAATCTTCCCTACGGCAATCTCACTTTACTATAGTGTGATCTCGGAGTTGGTATATTTAAGTAATGGTGGGTGTGGGGGTGCAGGGGAGCTTGCCCCCCTGCTCAGAACATTGAGGCATTTCTTTTAAACTTTTTATTATATGTTCGAAGTTTTGAAACTTCTCTAATATAAGGTTGATTATATGAACGTCGAAGTATCAAAACTTTGAGTATATAATATAGACCCCCTATCTCCCACCCAGTATGATTTTAGATTGAACTATAACACAAAAACAGCCCTGCTCACATTCACAGATTAGAATAACTCACAGGTAAATTGGATGCAGCAATATTCCTGGACATCTCCAAAGCTTTTGAAATGATATCACACTGCATACACCTGCAATGAATAGGCAATATAGTCCAAAGTAAATAGGATATACCATACTTCACAAGCTATTTGCCTCAAGGAACATGATATGTTAAATGGCAGACCTTTAACTCTACACATCTCTCTTTCAAAACTGGAACACCACAAGGATCCAGTCCAGGTCCCTTACCATTCAATATAGGTTCATAGGTTCATAGGTAGGTACTAGGCTATTGACCGTAGGGCCTATATATGCCTAGCCAAAAAGGTACCCTGGCTTTCGTCAACCCAAGAAAATTATTTTCATGTACCCCTGTCGAGCAGAGACACAGACGTGATCCCCAGGGTGAATTTCCTATTTCCCATCCAATCATCATGATTTTTCTTGAAGATTGCTAATCAGAAGCTTTGTTTGATATAGATAATCTAATATCTTCCCTGCTGGATTTAACTACTGTGGTGTCCTAGATGTGTGTATGTCTCTAAATTTACTCTACCTACCAGCTCTTAGAGTTATACTGCAACAGTGTGCTGCTTCCTGTTCTCTGGACCTATTTGCAAGCTGCCTGTCAGTTAAACAGGATACTTTAAAAGCTTATCTTTTGGTGTCTTACAAGCACCCTGTTTACTCTACCTACCAACTACATAGAGTTGTACTGCAACAGTGTGCTGATTCCTGTTCTCTGGATCTATCTGCAAGTTGCCTCTCAGTTAGACAGGATACTTTAAAAGTTTATCTTCTGGTTTCTTACAAGCACCCTGTGTAGGTTTACATTTAAATATCTTTATATTCCTGACACTTTGTACAATACCATTCGGAGACTTGCACTCTAGGACCTGCACCCCCCCCCCTGCATTTTCCTTGCAGGACTTTAAATCTTTATTTGTACTTGGGTAATCTTGGGGTTCTGCTGACTTGCTCCCATTAACATTACCCTGCAAAGAACAGCGTATGTGTTCAACTTTCCTTACATGTAGGGTAGCACACACTCAATCAGACCAACTCTGTCCCCACCTGAAACCTTCTTTAGCCAACCCCACCTTTACTCCCACTGCCTTATAATTTCCTTTACAGTAATTCCCAGTGGAAAAGTTTGAATTTGGCTACAGAAATCAAGTATAGCCCAAATAGACTATATTTACAACTTACCCTGCAATCCTTGCCAAAGGCTTTAACCTGCTCTGTTCACTCTACTCACTCCGCTCCCCTCCCTATCCCCAAATCCCTCCCACCCCAGCTGTACTCAAATTTGATTTAGCAAAAGATCGCTCCCACTAATATCCAACCAATCAACTCATACCTCCCATAATCTCCACCCCTCTACTCCTCCTTCCTACTTATCATACATCCTAATCCCAACACAGTCATGTCACTAACTACTATAATTATAATCCTTTGCTGCACTATTCTAGCATTTACTACATCTTACAAACACATTTCAGTCAATTCTCCCAACCACTTCCATTGCACTCTGTCAACTACCCCCTCAAATTCCCACCACACAGTTTCACTACTCCAACCCCAAAATGCCTCCTTCTACCACACCTACCTAATTACCATGCCTCCACCTCATCTGAATGCAAATTGTTCTTAAAATACCACAAGCATTTCACTGCATATATAAAACATATCCTCCGCATTCTCTCTAAACGTACTCTCAATGGAGACGTGCACCCTAACCCTGGCTCCAATTTCTCCAACCTTACCATAAACCCCTCTCCAAATAGCCCCTCTATCACCCAAATCACACTTAATAAAAAGCCAACAGACCTCCTCATTATGTCTCTTAACATCAAAAGCATCTGTAACAAAATCCAAGACCTCCAGGCATACATACACCTGTATTCCCCTGACATCCGTATCCTAACCAAATCTTGGCTTAAACCTCACATTAAAAGTGAAGAAATACTCCCACCTGGATATAACATCCTCGGCAAGGACAGAATATCCAGAAAAGGAGGAGTGGCACTGATGTATAAACATCACCTCAATATCCAAATTCTCACCCAGTCAGCTCCCCAGCTTGACAAGGAAGAAATCCTCTATGCTACCCTAAAATTAAATCTTAAGAAAGCAATCAACTTAATAGGCTGCTACTTCTCTCCAGGCCAAAATATATCCCCCCCTTGAAAACCTATTAAATGGGGCCAATCTCTCCCTACCCCAAGAAACCATCATACTCAGAGACTTTAACATCAACTGGCTATCCTGCAATAGTAAACCCACAGCACTCCACCTAGATCTCCATGGCTTCTCACAGCTTATACAATTCCCATCCAGGATAAATAAAAACCCCAATAATCACCCTAGTCAACAAAGATCCTCACTCTTACCTAGCAGGCTCCTTACCTGACTCCCTAAGTGACCACTCCCCAACCTTCCTACTAAAACACCACATAAATAGCAGCAAACCCATTGTCCACCAACATATTCGCTACAAAGCTAAATTCAACTCCAGCTCCTTCACCACCTTCCTACAAAAAATATACTGGTCACCCCTAAAATACCTCAACATAGATGAAGCAGTCCACTACTTTAACATCACTTTCCTCAACATCCTTAACTCCCATGCCCCCACCCAAAGATGCACCAAAATCCGAACTAAAAAATCCCCCTGGCTACAAAAAAACACCAAAGACCTTATGAAATCTAGGGATAAAATAAGGGAACAATGGAGCACAACCAAACCCCCCTCAGATAGGCAACTATTCCTTGAACTACGTAACAAAGTCAAAAAGCAAGTAAAAGCAGAAAATGTCCTCTTCTATCAGACATCCCTAAAGTCCTCCCAAAACAACCCAAAGCAATTCTGGTCCACAATTAACTCTATTGTCTGCCCAGGGAAGCTAAACACCCCCCACCACCAACCCCCCCTCTCTCCACTTGTAGCATAGCTGACTCTTTCAACAAACATTTTACAGAGACCGTTCTATCCATAAATAAAAAAAACACTTCCCTACATCAACACCCCCCACACCCAAACCAACTCCACCCCTCCCTCCCTTCTTCCTTTCCACAGTACCCACCTCCAGCATAAAAAACTGCTGACAAAACTGAAAACCACAAGACTAGCAGCTGACAACCTGCCCACAGAATACCTAAAAATAGCAGCTGATGTTTTAGCTTATCCCAACTCCATATTAATCAACCACTCCATATCTGAGTCCTATGTGCTAACCTTATGGAAAATATCCCACATCATACCCCTACACAAAGGCGGCCCCTTAACAAATATCTCCAACTACCACCCCATTGCCATCCGCTCAGCTCTTTCCAAGATGCTCGAAAAATGAATCAACTCACAGATCTCCAATTATCTCCTAGACAATAATCTCCTCTCCTACACACAGCATGGTTTCAGACCACACCATAGCACCACAACTGCTCTGCTCGCCTTCACTAACACCATTCTCCAACATAAAAACAATGGCCTTTTCTCATCTGCTGTATTTCTTGACCTATTGAAGGCATTTGATATTGTATCACATGATCTTCTACTCTCTGCACTCTCCAATCTCTCCTTTTCCATACCTGCTATCAATTGGTTCCATAGCTATCTACACGGCTGCCAGCAGTCAGTTGTCTGGCACAACAATCTATCCCCTCACCTCCCTGTTACTCTCGGGGTTCCCCAAGGCTCCATCCTTGGCCCCTTGCTTTTCTCCATTTTTACCAATGACCTGCACACCGCCACCAAACATGCCTCCCTCATAAAGTATGCAGATGACTCCACTCTCATCTGCTCAGCTCCAACTCTAACAGAACTACAACTGATCACTCAAGCATATTTCTCTTCTGTTGAAAGTTGGCTATTAAATGCTCAATTCCTCATCAACCCAAATAAGACCAAACTCCTCATCTTTCAACCCTCAAAATCTTCACTGAACATCCCCCATTTCAACATACTTGCCAAAGACAACACTTCCATCTCGGCAACAGCCCACACTAAGCTACTCAGTGTACAGATTGACAACAAACTCAAATTTGACACTCACATATCACTCGCAATAAAAAAGTCCACAAAAAATGGGTGCCTTGTATAGAAACCAACAATACCTAACCAAACCAGCCAGAATCTCTACCGCAACTTCCCAACTAATCTCAACCCTACTCTATGCATCACCCATACTCAGAAATCTTCAACAATCAGACCTAAAGAAACTTGAAGCTTGTTACAATAAAATTGCAAAATTTGCATCAGGGGACTCCCACCACAGTCACCACTGTGTCTTCTTTAGAAACCTAGACTGGCTTGAGCTCCCTCAACTTCTACACCTAACCCAACTTACCTTTGCTCATAAACTTGTAAACCACCCTCCTAAAATTCCCTCACTTCATACACTTCTCCAACCCTACCAATCCTCCAGACCCCTTTGCTCCTGCAACAAAAATCTACTCCAAGTCAACAAACCCAACAACTCTACAGGGGAAGCGCTATTCTCCTACTCCATATCCAAAATATGGAACTCACTTCCCACTGCCATAACTACCCTCCCTTCCAGCAGTCTCTTCAAAAATTATCTTAAAGCAAACCTAAAATCTCACTGGCTATGTCCTTGGCCATACCCCAACTAGCCCCCCTTTCTCCTGTATCACTAATTAGCTGCCAGCTCTACTATTTGCTGTCAACAGGTTATCAGTATTTCATTACTATTTCATATCCTTTAATTAGCAGATGATTGCAGTACGATGTTTACTTTTTTCTCTATGTGAGAAATTAATACTACTAGACAAATGTCTTGCACTTTATATTGTTATTATACTCTGACATATGTCATTACCTGTCAGACTGTGACTTTGCTATAAATACCATGTTTTTACTCCTCTGAAATGCTAGATTATACTCTTATATTATGTGAAATTTTGCTTGTCTAAATATATGGAGCCTTCCTTGTGATATTATACTCTGACATATAGGTAATTTCTCCTGTTGAACTGTGTCTTTATTATAATTATACTTTCTTTTTTCATCTGATATGCTAGATTGTACTCTTATATTATGTAAATCTCATAAGTCTGAATATATGGAGTTTTCCTGCCCAGGCCTCCTCTGAAAATGGGCATATACCCAGTCGGACTTTCCCGGTCAACAAATGTAAAATAAATAAATAAACTAGGTAGTTTGTTCCAGAGTATGGGAAGTCTCTGGTACAGGAATCTATCCCTCCAGCATGTTCTATTTATTGTAGTGACAAGGTTTAGGTCCCTAGAGCATCTAGCTTGGAGGGATTGGGATTTCTTTAAATGGAGCATATCCAACAGTTCTGGGTTTGACATAGCTTTGTATGTTAGGCAGAGATCACCTCAGAGTAGGCGATATGCAACGGAGTAAAGCTGGAGTTTTATGAGACAGTCTATGTAGAGCATCTGTTTGAGGCTGGTAATCCTCTTTGTGAGGTATTTCTGCAGCCTTTCCAGTTGTTGTAGATGTCTTCTGAAGTGCATATCAATAGGGGCATTGTACTCTATAATAGGTATAATGAGTGATGAGTAGAGGGGAACAATTACCTCTTTTTTTCTGGATGAGAAACCTTTTGTGATGAGGTGTGCCATGTAGAAGAATTTCCTGACCACTGTGGCAATGTGATTATCAAAGGAGAGACTATTGTCCACATGTGTTCCAAGGTCTCCTATCACACTTTCAGTGTTAAGTAGACTACCGCCTATGTGGTAATTCATGGGTACAGAGTTCTTACCAAAAGCTATGACAATGCACTTTTTGTCATTGAGCTTAATACCATGGCTTTGACACCAGGCATCTGTCTCAGTGAGGCCCTTTTGTAGGATGTCCACATTGTTAGGAGTTTCAATTATGGCTCCTAGTTTGCAGTCATCTGTGAACTTCATTAGCCACAGACGTTCTGTGTTAGCCTGTACTTCAGAGAAATATATACCAAAGGGGAGATGACCCAGGACTGA
Source organism: Protopterus annectens (assembly GCF_019279795.1). Lineage (NCBI taxonomy): Eukaryota > Metazoa > Chordata > Ceratodontiformes > Protopteridae > Protopterus > Protopterus annectens. The sequence goes on from NC_056732.1 coordinate 1,215,043,632, forward strand.
ACCTTGTGGTACTCCACTTGTCACTGGTCCGAAGTCAGATTTGGAGTCTGATACTTTCATAGTGTGGGTTCTGTCAGTGAGCCAGCTGGCAACCCATCTTGTGGAATAGGGATTTATACATAGTTTAGTGAGTTTATCTGTAATTCCAGAGTGGGGAATGGTGTCAAAAGACTTGTTGAGTTCTAGATAGGCTGTGTGAACCACCTTACCCTCACCTATGGCTTTGGTGACTGCTTCAAAGAAGTCTATCAGGTTTAGGAGACATGATCTGCCTTTTACAAACCCGAACCGGATGAGGTCAAGTGTTTGGAGATTACCAATGTCTTTGTTTATAAGTTCCATGATGATATGTTCCATGGCCTTGCAGACCAGGCTTGTCAGGCTAATGGGGCAGTAGTTCCCAGGGTCCATGTTGGATCCTCATTGTGGAGTGGGATAACCATCGCTGTGCACCATTCAGTGGGCACAAAAGCCTGAGGTGAGGCTATGATTGAACTTGGTACTTAGGTGGGGTTCCAGTTCATTCTGTAGTTCATGTAGAATGCAGCCTGGGATGTTTTCAGGTCTCATGGATGTTGTGTTTTTGGCTTTGGAGAGTGTAATTTTTACCTTTGCAGCCATGATTACAGGAACTTTGCATTCTTCTGGTGTAGAGATGGGCCCATTAGTGGGTGAAAAGAGGGTAAAGTTAGCACTGAACCTATCTGCCAGGATGTTGGCAATATCAGTTGGTTCTGTATATTTAGTGCCATTGTGCTGTAACTCAGAGCAGAGCTGAGTGTTGCCATTGAGATTCTTGACATAGCTATAGAATTATTTTCATAACTAGCTTTGGAGGATTTTATGAGGGATCTCTGCTTCTTAGCTGGGGCTGACCAGGAAGTTCCTCCAGTCATGGGATTTTACTCTTTTTTGCAGCAGTTTTTTTTTCTTCTGTTGTAGAGTTTGTTTATGGGAGGGGGCCACCAGATTGGCTTCCTTTTTTTTGGAGGATAGCATCTTGGTTCTGTTAGGGATAGCACGATCCATGCACTCGTGTAAGTGCTTATAAAGTACATTTTTGTGGGATTCAGCAGTCATACCTCTATTGTCCGAAGGGGGGGGGCTTGTGCTATAGGACTGCAGCCCCCCCACCTAGAAATATAAGAAGAAAAGGGAAATAAAAGAGAAAAATAAAAATAAATGAGGCCGGAACTCCATGCATGTGTGCTGTGTTTGGAGTTCCATACTCTCTCAGAACTCCAGACTGCTCTGCCAGGCAGTCCAGATAAGGGAGAACAGCATTCCTGCCCTACAGCCCAGAAGTCTGGGCAGTGATGATGACCATGGAACAGACCAACACCAGACTGCATCATCAGCAGGCTGAGAGGAGGACCAGAAACCCAGCCACTAGCTTGCGTGGGCTAAGGACCGTGTGGATTTACTGCGGGAACAGAGGCTGCTGACGTAATTCAGGTCAAAGAAGGTGTGTGTGTGTGTGTGTGTGTGTGTGTGTGTGTGTGTGTGTGTGTGTGTGTGTGTGTGTGTGTGTGTGTATAAAATGCCCCAGTGAACACATGGTGGTGGGGTGAGAATACCTCAGGTTTGAGCCCTGTACCATGGATGCAAGGTGCATGGGCCTGAATTCCCTACCCACCAGCATTGGTAAAAAATGTCTGCAGATTTTCCCTCACTTGTTCTGTTCTTCATAAAATCAGTGGTTTCTATATGTTTGTTTTTCCTTACACAGTTAGTAGTGCAGTGGTGCACTGGTAACATTGTTGCTTAATAACTGTAAGTTCTCTGGCTTGACTCTTGGCTTGGGTGCCTTGTGTGTGGAGTCTACAATTTCTCCCATCTTACAAAGACATGTGTTTGCAGTGTTTCTCCCTGGGCATCTACTGAAATTTGGCTGTTGTTCCAAGTCAGACTTTCCTGGGTTAAATAAATAAAAATAACAGGCATTTGAATTTCAGACTTCATATTCTTCAGAAAGTATATGGTAACACAAAACTGTTCATTCTAGCAATTTTCTAAGTTTATAACATGGATATTGGAAATGTGTCCCTATTTTTGGGACTGTATCCCCCCATTATTGGCTTTGTCCAGGTTTTTGTGTGCTAAGGTTGAGAGCTATGGTGAGAACTGCATTTGCTGAATATGTTTGGGGGCTGCATTCCCCCATTACTGACTTTGTTCAGGTGTTTTGTGCTAAGAGGTTGATAGCTATGGTGAGAACTGAATTCACTAAATGGTATACATTTATGTTTGTCTTCCTGTCTTTCACAAAACAGCTGATTTGGCATAATGGTATGTTGCTCTGAATGCTTTACACAGGTCCTGGGTTTAAAACTTGGCAGTGAAATGTATGGTGGTAATGCAGCATTTTATTCTAGCAACTTTCCAACATTAGACAAGCAATATTTAAAATGTGTCCCTAGATTTTGGGCTCCTCCCAAATAAATATTGACTTTTTCCAGATTTCTTGTGTTGCAAAGTTCGGAGATACAGCTGAGTGTCGAGTAGATTTTACAAGGATCTGAGAATTGCAGGGGAACAAAAGTTTAGTGCTGCTTTTGTTGAGTCAGCTTGCATTGTTAATAGCACAACAGATAGTATACTTACTTTTGTTGAAGAAGGCTGTAGGTTTTACTCCCACAGTAGGTAGATGCAGTGCTCATACTAAACTATGTTGTAAAGTGGGTGGATGCTGCAGTCCTTTTTGGTGAAGATACCTAGTAACTATGAACCTGTTATCAGTTTGCCATCCATTCCCTATTGTGATATTGCTAGCTTATCATGTTTTTAATGCAACATAGGCAATTAATTCCTCAAGGGCAACAGGCACTTTATTTGTAGATGAAACAATGACATATAAAGTTGTTTGCTAGCAGCAACCTCTTCATTAGTTACAGATTTCTTTAATGTGGAATTTAGATGACTTTTACTTCAGGGATTGTGCATATTTACTGATACTGGTGGACTGTAGACGTTTGAGTAGGCTTTTATGATGGAAATGTTCTGAACTGGGCAGTTTTGTCATTATTGGTGCATGCATTTTGTTTCATTGCTTACTGGAAAAATGTTCAAAACAATAAATTTAAAATGCCTTCTAACAACTGTACTGTATTGTACAAGGAATATAATTTAATGCAATCAGGAAGGTGTATCAAAGAGTATATGTATGTTTTGTGTTCAAGGGGCCTATGATTTGAAAACAGTCCAAAGTTGATCTTTATCTGCCACTGGCAAAATGAATTTTCTTTGAATGTGGGTATCAGTGCTGTTTCAATGAATGTGAGTTTCAAGGGCAGAGACG